>NC_042630.1:37219501-37541505 GCF_901001135.1 Rhinatrema bivittatum
TTCAATATCTGTATTCCAGTATTTTATTTATTTTTTTTTAGATGAGGAAGATGTAATAGGTTTGGAGCTGGAATTTGTCTTGTGTCATGTGTGGTATGTCTTCTGTAAAATGAAACAATCGTTGGGCTCCAGGAGACAAGCCTACCGAATGGGAAACTTCTAAAACAACAACATATTATTGTTATTATTATGTGACAACATATTATTATACTTCACTACAATTCATATTTGGTCAATCTTTCCTACCCATCTATATTTTATAATTTTATACATATTTATTAATTGATACAGTTGGCTAAAATGTTAATATTCTTTCTTTAATTTCCTCCCCTTTCAGATCCTAGTTATTTTTCCTTGTTTTTTGTAACTTCCTCACATCCTAAATATTGTTACAATGTTTTTATTTGTTAAGTTTCTTATTATATTTAATGTCTAATTGGGAAATGTTTCTACCATGTTACTCTCTGCAGTTATTCACATTGTTAATTGTAAAGCGGGTTGATGTGATTCATATCATGAAACTCGGTATAATAAAAATAATAATAAAATAAAAAATAAATAAAAGTGAAAAAGGACTGGATAGTGTTAGGATTTTGCCTGCTAAGCTACCTCATCCTCCCCTGACTCAGATGCCTATGATGCCTCCCCACTTGTAGAGGCCTCCAGAGAGCTCTGCTCCTAGTCACCGAAGCTGCCTCCTGTCCGGTCATCCTACCCAACCTGTGGTGCAGTCTCTAACCACCAGGTGTCCTCAGAAAATCATGGCTTCAGCTTTGCCAGACTCCTCCCCCTTGCCTGCACCACGTCTAAGCCTCAGCCCTATATAACCCTGTATTGCCAAATCTACCTTTCTTTCACATGGAGTTGCCCTTGGTTCCTTGCCCTAGCCACTGTAGCCTTGTGGCCTACCCAGGCCTATCCTTGCTTTGCCTTGTGGCCTCTGGATCTTCTTACTCCTAGCCTTGCCTTGAGGCCTCTTGACCTTTGGGCCTTGCCTTGTCTTGTGGCCTTCAGCCTACTCACTCTGTGCTTTCCCCTTATGGCCTACCTAGGCCTTCTCTAGCTTTGTAACCTACCTAGGCCTCCTTGCTACATGAGCCTTCGGGCCTTTGTATTCAGTGTAGCTTGGTCTGTGTGTCCTGTTCCTGTTCAGACCAGCCTTGCTCTACCTCTGTCTGTGCCCAGCTTTGGTCCTTGACCTGTCTTGTCTGAATCCAGCCCTTTGCCTGCACACTCTGTTCCAGTACAAATTCCAATCCTTGCCTGCCCTCTGCTCCAGTGCAAGCACCAGTCCTTGTCTGCACTCTGCTCCAGTGCAAGCACCAGTCCTTGTCTGCATTCACAAGCCCTACTGGCCCCCAGATTCCACGGGCTCAATCTGTGGCAGAAGACCGGCCAAAGTCCTGTCCTGCCATCTTGTGCCACTACCTGGATGGTGTACCTTGAGTCCAGTCCAGCCAAGCCTGACATGGGATACATTTTCATTTATTTAAAAGATTGGTTGCCCATATGCTCCACTGTTCGTGGTTGGTCATATAAAAACATTTTAAAAATAAACATTTCTAAACCGTGATCACTTATCCCACATAGTGGTTGGAAATAGGCTGATTTATCACTCATGGGACCCAATTTGAGACACTAAATTTCCTTCTGGCTAAACTACCTGTGGAACCTGCCAAAATAAATATTTTTAAATGTTTCTTAAAATATTTATGGCATTCAGGACAGGATAAATGTAATGGAAGTGAATTCCAGTAAACCACGCTAGCCACTGAAAATGCCCACTCACAGGCCTCAACCAAATGCACAATACGAGATGAAGGGCCTGACTGCTTGAAAGTACCGTGCGCTACGGACGCTGTACTCTCAGAGCAGTACTTATGCCTAAGGGAACTTCGTTGTTCAGCACTTTATGTACAAGAGTAGCAAATTTGTCTGCAATCGAAATGCCTGTAACACGGTGATATGTGTTCACAAATCCCAAATCATTCTGAATGATTTGGAGTGCCTTGATCATGTTAGCAAGGAGCCCAATAGAAACAGAACTGCAGTAGTCCAGTCCCGCAAGGATAAATGCCTTTTTGCGATCAGCGTTTCACGGGCTGCCCTGTGGACTGCCGGTCTTACCTCCAGCCCTGGACTGGCTGCCCGCTGCCCTCTGGGTCCTTCCCACGCCCGAGCGCCGCCAATCCTCGCACTCTGTTCCCTAGGTGTGCAAGACCCCCCCCCCCCCCTTTCTTGCCTGATTTTAAAGGAACTGCAGCGGAAAAGCCTCCATTGCTCCTTCTGTGACGGTATCAGTGATGCTGCCCTATAAAAGGGCCATCCTCCAGCAGCAAGATGCTTAGCAACAGGTCAGCCTGCTTCTCTTAGCAGTGCGAGTTGCCAGCTTCTGTCCTCGTTTCCTGTGTCTTCAGCGTCATTCCGTCGTCATTCTGGTCCAGCTCGTCTCCAGTTTTGTTCCAGTGTCTCCATTTCAGGTCTTCTTCGTCTCCTCAGTTCCTGGTCTCCTGTGTTCCTGGCCCAGTGGTCCCTCGTCTTTATCTTGTGGTCAGTCTTCAGTTGCCTTGCCTGACCAGCTGTGCTGTTCCTCGCTTCCCTGCCTGCCTATCCATCCCTCTTTCCTTCGGACAGATCTCCGGTTTTGACTTTGGATTGCCTTGGATTCTGCTTGAACACTGCCTGCTCTCCAACCACATCTGATCGCCACTTGCTCTGTGTGAGAATAGGTGTCTGCCTGTGTGTGTGTGTGTGTGTGTGTGAATGTGTGCATGCCTGGGGGTCTGTGTATGTGTGTGATGGGTGTGAGAATGACTGGGAGCTTGCCTGGGTATGTGTATTTGGGTTTATGTGAGGGAGCCAGTGAGAGAGAGAGTGTGTGTGTGTGAAGGAATCGAAGGGAGTAAGAGCTTGTGTGGGTGGTGGGGAGGGTCTTAGAGCCTGTGTCTGTATAAGAGAGTGAGAGAGGTTTTGGTGGGTATAAGAGCATTATGTATATGTGTGTATGTGACAGTGTATGTGTGAGACAGAATAGACACGTGAGTATGTGTGAGAGAATAAAGTTTGGGCGCTCCCCTAACTCTTGATAATCTCAGGGTGACTGGAAATCAAGAGTTCCCAGGTATGGACAGCAGGGGCTTTTTAATAAACCCTTATTAGTGTTAATTAGTGGGTGTTATTTGATATATAGGCTGTTTGAAATATTTTATTGGTGCTTGGGAAATTTTTAAAAAACGTATATGATTTTAATTAATAGAAGTTATTCTATTTGTCAGTAGTTTTAAAATATTCTTTTATTAGTATGGTTTTACTATTATCATTGATGCTTTATATTTCCTGATTTTGTTTTAGGAGGAATAGTGGTTCTGTTTTTCCATTGTTACACACAGAGTCTGGATTCTTGGGGTTTCCATTTCAGTTTGTCTAATTTATGATCCTTTATTCTGTATTTGGTGAGGGTCTCTGCTCTGTGCACCTGACCATGATGAGAGATTCTGCTAGCGTGCAGTGTTTGTGTAGGGATCTATAGCAATCGGGTTTATTTTCTTTCCCCAGTAGGTGGCGTATTGGTATTCTGGGACCCAGTGTAATATTTACCTGTGCTTTTTCACAGGTAGGGTTATTGTTAGAGTCCTTGGTGTTACTACTGTTACGTTACAGTAGGTTTGCTGTATAGATTGAGTGTCTCTTTTTTCAGGGTTTTGTGTTAGTTCACAATGTGTCTGGCAGTGAAAGGTGTTTATGCTGCTATTACTGTGAGGTGACACCAGAATTTGAAAATATCTTTTAGTATGATGAGCTGTAAGGGAAACATCCAAGCTCCATTGTTGGGGGAATTTCTGTGAATGCACAGAGAGTTACAGAACTGGAGGTGCAGGATTTATATTGACATTCTGTCCCTTCCTGTATACATTCCAGACTTCACTTTCATAGCTATATAGAATTAATTGAATGAGGCTATCAAATAATTTCAATAGTAGTTTTACTAGAAGTAAACTTCAAGCTTTTTAAAATTACACAGAAGACCCTTTGGACTTTATTAAGACATTTTTAGCCAATTTTAAAGCAGAGGCCATGCTAGGGAGGTGGGTGTGATAGAGAGAATGTAATTTTGACTTCCCCCGCCCCAAATTCTTCTGTCTAGAGACGCCACTGATTTACTGTGGCCTTAAGCATTAGTACAAGAAGGTTTGGGGGGCGCTGGGGAGGTGCACAAATGCGCGGACCCCCGGGTGCCAGAGACCCTTGGTACGCCACTGACCACATATCTGACACTTTCCCTATAGATACAGGTATCCCCCAGGGGTCAGCACTATCTGCAACACTTTTCAACATTTATATGCTTCCTTTGTGTACTCTACTGGCAAATCTAGGAATCAACTTCTTATACACTGATGACATACAGTTCTACATTCCTTTCGCCAAATCAATTGAAAATACAGCGTCAACATTCTCAACATCCATGAAGGCAATACAGCCAGAACTGACACAGCTTAAACTAACACTAAACACAAGTAAAACTGAAATCGTGTGGCTAAGGAGAAACTCCTCCACTCCTGGACCTGGGTAATTTTCAGATTACACCCTCTGAACAAGTCCGAGACCTTAGGAGTACAGATCAATGAGAACATCACAATGAAAAAGCACATAAACATATTAATTAAAAAAACAGGATACTCCAAACTGCACACGTTACATCTGTTGAAACCATTACTAACATTCCAGGACTTCCGCACTGTATTACAAACACTAATATTCTCAGATAAAGATTACTGCAACTCCGTATTACCAGGCCTACCCTCTGGACTTCTAAAACCACTACAGTTACTACAAAATGCCCTCTGCGTGACTTCAATTAGGGGGCAAGGAAATGTGACCACATCACCCCCTCGCTGATAGCTCTGCATTGGCTGCCAGTACAATCCAGAAACCATTATAAAGTACTAAATCTAATTTTTAACATCATCGATGACAGAACTCCTGCTTAATAGCTGTGAATCTCCAACCATACACTCCAGACATTGAGATCGCAAAATAAAGGAGTATTAACTGTGCCTGCAACGCAAACTATGCAAATAAGAGACCAAATGTTTTCCAAACCGTGGAATTCTCTACCAAAGACGTTATGCCTGTTAACAGAAAGAAAGAGATTCAAATGTGAATTGAAAACCTGGCTCTTCAAAAATGCATACGCTCTAACATGATATATCATTATGCAGAGAACTATGATATTAAACATAGTCAGAAGAATTAATGAGAAATAATGGGTGATATACAATGTCCTAAGATTTAAGTGTTTTTTGTTGACCTATAATATGAATGTCACTTTTGTAAACTGTTGTGATCCTCTTTTAGAATGACGGTATATAAAATGCTTAAATAAATATGAAATAAGAGCCAAATGACATAAATAAAACATTAAAACCTGCAGGTCCCCAGAGGCAGGCAGAGCTCCAGAGTCTCAATGCATGGATGAGACGATGGTGCAGGGAAGAGGGATTCAGTTTTGTAAGGAACTGGGGAAACCTTGGGGAAAGGGGAGACTTTTCCCGAAAGGACGGGCTCCACTTTACCCAGAGTGGATACAGGCTGCTGGTGCTATCTTTCAAAAAGGAGAGAGAGCAGCTTTTAAACTAGAACAAAGGGGAAAGCCGACAGTCGCTCAGCAGCTCATGGTTTGGAGGAATGTATCCTTGAAGGATACTAATGAAACAGGAGAGTCAGGGCAAGCCAACAGAGGTACCAATAAAAACAAAAGTAGTCCATGTGCCTAAAAAAATCATCTGAGCTAAAGAATTCCAAATTATCCCTATCGGCTGAAAAGCAGGTTGTTAATACAAACAAAAACACTTTGAAATGTCTGTATGATAATGCCAGAAGACCAAGAAGTAAACGGGGAAGTTAGAGTGTATAGCAGCAAATGATGAGAGAGACATAACTGGAATCTCAGAGACCTGATGGAAGGAGGATAACCAATGGGACAGTGCTATATCAGGATACAAATTATATCGCAATGATAGGGAGGATCAACTTGGTGGGGGTGTGACACTTTATGTCTAGGAGGGTACAGAATCCAACAGGATAAAGATCATACAAGAGACTAAATGTTCAGTAGAATCTATATGGGTAGAAATCCCATGTATGTTGGGTAAGAGTATAGTTATAGGAGTATACTACTGTCCACCTTGCCAAAATGATCAGAGAGATGATAAAATGCTAAGACAAATCACGGAAGCTAACCAATTTGGCAGTGCAGTAATAATGGGAGATTTCAATTACCCCAATATTGACTGGGTAAATGTAATATTAGGACATGCTAGAGACATAAAGTTCCTGGATGGTATAAATTACTCCCTCAGGGCCATGGGTTTTAAACAAATCATTAACAAGCCTACCCATAAAGCTGGCCATACACTAGATCTTATCTTCATAAACTCTGGCCTCACTCGTACTATTTCTCCTGACTGCACCCCAGTCCCCTGGTCAGACCACTCTCTGATATCCACCACCCTCACGGTGAAAGAAAGTCCGACACCCCCCCCCCCCCCCCCCCAAACCACTATTCATTTCAGGAAACCTCAGTGATCATCTCGCCAAAGAACTTCAAAAGCTAGATGTCACTACCCCCAACTCAGCCCTATCCTCCTGGTATAATATCACCGAAGCGATAGCCAACAAATTATGCCCCCCCGTTGGCGAAAGAAATCAACCCAGCCCTTAAGAAAAAGCAACCTTGGTTCACCCCTGAACTACAGAAACTAAAACAAGATCTTAGACACAAGGAATGCAAATGGCGCAAGGCCCCATGAACCAATACTCTGACCGCCTACAAATCCTCCCTCCACTGCTACAGGAATTCCATCTTACGAACAAAAAGAGACTTCTATACCCACAGAATCCATTACCTCCAATTCGATGCCAAGGCTCTTTTTTCATACGTTTCAGAACTCACGAAACTATCCACCCCGGCCATCCCTGACAACCAAGCCCAAACTAAGGCCAATGAACTTGCATCCTTCTTTCAGAAAAAAATCTCCAACCTCTTAACTCTTCTCTCCCCCAACACCACGTTATCTCCCCTTCCATTTACCACCTCATCTTACGCTGGAGCCAACCTCGACTCCTTCGAACTTACGTCCTCCCTGGAGATCGAGTCCATCCTAAAGAAATTGAAACCCTCCACCCACCCTTCCGACCACATCCCGACAAAACTACTTATATCTATTCCGGACATTATCTCCAAGCCTTTGGCGGATATTATAAACTGTTCCTTATCGTAAGGAATCGTCCCAGACGCACTAAAACTCGCTACCCTGAAACCTCTACTGAAGAAACCGATCCTAGCCCCCAGAGATCCTACCAACTTCCGTCCAATCTCCAATCTGCCTTTTATTACCCAACTCTCTGATTACCTAGACAATCATAAAATTCTCTATCCAACTCAATACGGTTTCCGCAAATCTCTAAATACCGAACCCCTCCTTATCTCACTCACAGATTACCTTATTATGGGCCTAGACAAAGGACACTCCTTCCTATTAATACTTCTTGACATCTCTGCCACGTTCGATACAGTGAATCACTCTATCCTACTAAATCGTCTATCAGACATTGGTATTTCTGGAACCGTCCTCAGATGTTTTGAGTCATTCCTCAGCAATAGACACTATAAAGTCAAAATAAAAGACAAAGAATCCTCCAGCATCAAATCATCCCTAGAGGTACCTCAAGGCTCTTCACTTTCTCCCACTCTCTTTAATATCTACCTGCTGCCTCTCTGCCAGCTGCTATCTAACCTAAAACTAAAGCATTTCCTATACGCCGATGACGTGCAGATTCTGATCACTATACAAAATCCCTACCCAAAACACTCAAGTTCTGGGAAAGCTGCTTCCACTCTATTAATCTCCTCCTCATCAGCCTAAATCTAGTCCTCAACTCAGCCAAGACCGAACTCCTCCTCATCTCCCCTGATCACATTGAATTTTCACTGCCGACCCCTTCCACCACCATGGTCACCCAAGTAAGAGACCTCGGAGTGATACTAGATAACCGTCTGAACTTAAAGAAATTCATCAACAATACAACCAAGGACTGTTTTTACAAATTACAAATTCTAAAAAGACTTAAACCACTCCTCCATTTCCATGACTTCAGGACGGTCCTCCAGGCCACTCTATTTTCCAAGATAGACTACTGCAACGCCCTCCTATTGGGTCTCCCCGCCTCTACCACCAAACACCTTCAGATGCTCCAGAATTCTGACAAACACCAATCGAGGAGATCACATCACACCCAACCTCAGGAATCTACACTGGCTCCCCATAAGCTTCAGAATCCTACATAAGTCCCTCACCATTATTCACAAGACCATACAAAATCAGCACTCACTTGACCTTCATACCCCGCTAAGACTGCACACTTCTACAAGACCTATAAGAGAGGCTTATAAAGGAACCCTGCATGCCCCCACTAAATCCACCACTCGTACATCCACCAGAGAACGAACCTTCTCAACAGTGGGGCCAGCCATCTGGAATACCATGCCTCCAGACCTCAGACAGGAACCCTGCCTGGTGACCTTTAGGAAAAAACTCAAGACCTGGCTGTTCCAACAAGCCTTCCCATAGCCCTTTCCCCTCCTCTCTCTACCCCTTCCCCTTCCCCCCTGCTTACTCCTTAATCCTAGAAAGTCCCCCCCACCCCCTGCTAATCCTCCCCCCAGTACTGTCACAGCCCCACATTGTTAGCCAGTTTCCTGATTGTATACAAGTTCTGTATAAATATTTAGAGTGCCTTATTTCCGACCCAATGCACTTCCAGTATAGCCTTGTTAAGTTTACAACGTTATTCCTCTGTCTCCGGCACATTTCTGTTTCCCAAGTTCACATAACCTTGTTTTATTGTAACTTTTCTTCCTCTTCAATATTATTGTTACAACCCCCCTATTCCTTGTGAACCGATATGATATGATTTGTATCATGAATGTCGGTATAGAAAAGAGCTAAATAAATAAAATAAATAAATGACTGCTTCATGGAGCAATTGGATCAGGAACCAACAAGAGAAGAAGCTATTTTAGATTTAATTCGCAGGATTTGGTGAGAGAGGTAATGGTGGTGGGGCCACTTGGCAATAGTGATCAAAACAAGATCAAATTTGAACTATAATAACTGAAAGGGGGACAATACATAAATTTACAGTTGTAACACTAAATTTTCAAAAGGGAAACTTTGATAAAATGAGGAAAATAGTTAAAAAAAAAAAAAATGTGCAGCTGCAAAGGTTAAAAATGTACAACAGGCGTGGACATTATTTAAAAATACAATCTTAGAAGCATAGTCCAGATGTATTGCACCCATTAAGAAAAGTGGAAGGAAGGCAAAATGATTACTTGCATGGTTAAAAGGTGAGGTAAAGTGACCATTTTAGCCAAAAACAATCCTTAAAAAATTGGAAGAAGCATCCACCAGAAGAAAATAGAAAAAAGCGTAAGCATTATCAAGTTAAGTGTAAAACATTGATAAGGCAGGCTAAGAGAGAATTTGAAATGAAGTTTGCCGTAGAGGCAAAAACTCATAATACAAACTTTTAAAAATAGATCTGAAGCAAGAAACATATGAAGGATTTGGTTGGACTGTTAGATGACCAAGGGGTTAAAGGGACTCTTAGGGAAGATAAGGCCATTGCAGAAAGACTAAATGAATTCTTTACTTCTGTGTTTACTAATGAGGATGTAGGGGAGATACCAGTTCCGGAGATGGTTTTCAGGGGTGATGAGTCAGATGAACTGAACCAAATCACTGTGAACCTGGAAGATGTAGTAGACCAGATTGACAAACTAAAGAGTAGCAAACCACCTGGACCGGATGGAATGCATCCTAGGATTCTGAAGGAACTAAAAAAATGAAATTTCAGATCTATTAGTTAAAATTTGTAACTTATCATTAAAATCATCCATTGTACCTGAAGAATGGAGGGTGGCCATTGTATCTTCAATATTTAAAAAGGGCTCCAGGAGCGATCCGGGTAACTATAGACCAGTGAGCCTGACTTCAGTGTCTGGGAAAAATATGGAATCTATTCTAAAGATCAAAATCACAGAGTATATAGAAAGACATGGTTTAATGGAACACAGTTCGCATGGGAAATCTTGTCTCACAAATCTGCTTCATTTTTTTGAAGGAGTTAATAAACATGTGGAAAAGGTGAACCGGTAGATGTAGTTTGGATTTTCAGAAGGCATTTGTCAAAGTCCCTCATGAGAGGCTTCTAAGAAAACTAAACAGTTATGGGATAGGAGGCGATGTCCTTTCGTGGATTACATACTAATGTAATGGTTAAAAGACAAGAATCAGAGAATAGGATTAAATCATCAATTTTCTTAGCGGAAAAGGGTGAACAGTAGAGTGCTTCAGGGATCTGTATTTGGACCGGTGCTTTTCAATATATTTATAAATGATCTGGAAAGGAATATGCTGAGTGAGATAATCAAATTTGCAGATGATCCAAAATTATTCAGAGTAGTTAAATCACAAGTGGATAGTGATAAATTGCAGGAGGACCTTGCAAGACTAGAAGATAAAATTTAATGTGGACAATTAAAGGTGATGCATATAGGGAGAAATAACCCATGCTGTAGTTACACGATGTTAAGTTCCATATTAGGAGCTATTCATTTATTTAGGCATTTTATATACCATTATTCCAAAAGAAGATCACAACTATTTACAAAGGCATCGTTCATATTCTAGGTCAACATTCATAGTCTAGTTCTATACATCAACAAATACCTGTTTATGGTCAACACTAAGTTACATAAAAGTTAATTGGGGGTTAGGAGAGTAGTTTGTTATACATGTGTTCTACTTCAATGACATTCACTTATTTGCCAGTAAGTTCTCTTAGTACGCTTTACCTCTCTTGTTACTCTTTGCTCATTCTATTAACAGTATCTATGATTTTTTATAGTGATGTTAGCTACATATCTGCATATTGATCATCTAAGTTAAATCATATGCATTTTTGAAGAGCAATGGCTTTAGTTCGCATTTGAAACTTTCTGTTATCAGACTTAATGCGTCTGGTAAACAGTTCTATAACTTAGGACCCACTATGGAAAACTTTCGGCCTCTTATTTGTGTTAGATGTGTACTCTGTGATGTAGGCACACTTAGTAGTAGTCCTTTATTTTGCAATCTAAGTGTTCGTTGCTGTATGGTTGAAGTTTCACTTCTGTTAAGCAGGGGTTTGTGTCTTTGATGACATTAAAAATTGTTAATACTTTATAATGAATTCTGGCTTGTATTGGCAGCCAATGAGGTGCAATCAGTGAGGGGGTGATGTGGTCAAATTTCCTTACTCCTAATAAAAGTCTTTCTGAGGCATTTTACAACAACTGTAGGGGTTTTAATAGTTCTGAAGGTAGGCCTAGTAAGAGGGAGTTACAGTAATCTATATTTGAAAATATTAGTGTTTGTAGAACAGTGCAGAAGTCTTGTAAGGTTAAAAAGGTTTTAACCCATGCAATATTCTCAGTTTTGAGTATCCTGATTTAATTTGCTTAAGTGTTTTTTTTCATTGTCAAGTTCTGATTGATCTGTTTTCCTAAGTCTAATATTGTAATTAACCAGGTCTGGAGGGGTGAGTTTGACTATAGAGGAAGTTCTCCTTAGTCTCACAATTCCAGGGGTTTTTTTGTGTTTAGAGTTCGTTTCAGTTGAGAGAGCTTTTCTTGTATTGTTTTCATGTTTGTTGATAGTGTCGATGCAGTTTTTTTCAAATGATTTGGCAAATGAGATGTAGAACTGTATGTCATCTGCGTATAAGAAGAAATTGATTCCTACTTCCGCTAGTAATCTACGTAGAGGCAGCATGTAAATGTTGAATAGTGTTGCCGAGATTGCTGAACCCTGGGGGACACCAGTGTCGATTGGGAAGGCGTCAGATGCATGATTGTCTAGCTTTACTTGGGAATGCCCTATCTGCTAGGAAGGAAGAGAACCATTTGAGAACATTTCCGTCTCTTCCAATTTTTCTCAACTGTTAGCATAGCATTGTATGGTCCACAGTGTCGAAGGCTGCTGATAAATCAATCAGTACCGGTATGTAAGATTCGTCATTGTCAAACCTTTATAGTATAGGGTCCATTAAAAAGATGAGTAAAATTTCTGAACCCGAATTGGTTAGAATATAGAATATTATTGTCTTCTAGGTGGTTTTCTAATTGAGATAACAGTGCTTTTTCTAGGACCTTTGCGATAAAAGGCAAGTTGGATATTGGTCAGTAGTTGTCCAATTATCAATTCTACCAGATTTATTTTTTTAGGATTGGTTTAATCATTGCCTGTTTTGCCCTAGCCAGGACCATTCCTTCTGATAGCGAGTGGTTTATTATGCTTGTGATTGTCGGAGTGATTACGCTGTGTACTAGTTTCAAGGAACTTGCTGGGATTGGGTCCAGTGGGTGGATAACAGGCTTAATTTTTGTAATGATTTGGTTGATTTTGAGTTTAGATATTATGTTGAATGTATTCCATTTTGCCTGCTCATGTTTTTCTTCGTTTTCTTTTGTTGGTGAGCAAGTGGAGAATTGTGTGTTTAACCTATTGATTTTGTCTATTAAAGAAGCGGCATATTCATTGCAGGAATTCTTAGAAAAGTAGTGGTTATTCGAGATGGAGGAAGCTGGGTTCTTGATTATATTTTTGACTGTTTCAAAGAGTAATTTGGAATTAAATACCACACCGGACCTGTTTGGCATAGTAATCCTTTTTTTGCTTTATTGATTTGTTCACGGTATTTTGTTCACAGTGCTCTGTATTTTCCTAGATGGGCATTTCCGCCATTGTTTCTCTGTTTTTCTCAGCATCTGTTTAGTGTGTCTAAGCTCTTCACTGTACCATGGTTTCTTAGGGTTTGAGTTATTCAGATAAAAACATTCCAAAAAAAAACCGGAACCGGGCTTAGGGTATCTGCTATCTCGCGATTTTATCCAGAGTCAAAAACTGAGGAGGCATTGGCTTGATTAAAAATAAGCTAATTGATTTTAATTAATTTTTCAACTACTTCTGATTCAATCTTTTTTCTGAAGGTGAAAGTTTGATAATTCTTTGAATTTGTTTTGTGTTGAGGAGGGTTACATTTGCTTTTATAAATTGATAGTCAGACCAAGGCAAAATTTTGTGGGATGATTTGATGCTACAATTACTGTAATTGGAAAATATTAAGTCAAGGATATGTCCAGCGTTTATGAGTGGGTTTTGTTACAAATTGTGACCATCCCATTGCTTCCATTGTATCTAGAAAAATGTCACATGCTGTAGAGTTAGGTGTGTCAGGAGAAGGAAATGTATTGGCGAATAATGTGATTAGTGGTGAGCAGTCTTTTTGAAGTGTCCCAGGGAGGCAATAGACCATTCCTAAATTTAGTTGTGGTGATTTAAGTATTGCCACCTCGTAGGGAGGGGTAATCTCTACTTTACCCAGGAAACAGATCTAGGTGTCATAGTGCTTAATACATTGAAATTGTCAGCTCAATCTGCTGCCGCAGTCAAAAAAGCAAATACTGTTAGGAATTATTAGGAAGGGAATGGTGAATAAAACAGAAAATGTCATAATGCCTCTAGCTCCATGGTGAGACCGCACCTTGAATACTGTGTACAATTCTGGTCGCTGCATCTCAAAAAAAGATATAATTGCGATGGAGAAGGTACAGAGAAAGGTGACCAAAATGATAAGGGGGATGGAACAGCTCCTCTATGAGGAAAGACTAAAGAGGTTAGGACTTTTCAGCTTAGAGAAGAGACGGCTGAGGGGGGATATGATAGAGGTCTTTAAGGTTATGAGATGTCTAGAACGGGTAAATGTGAATCTGTTGTTTACACTTTAGGATAATAGAAGGACTAGGGGGCATTCCATGAAGTTAGCATGGGGCACATTTAAAACTAATCTGAGAGAGTTCTTTTTCACTCAATGCACAATTAAGCTCTGGAATTTGTTGCCAGAGGATGTGGTTAATGAAGTTAGTGTAGATGGGTTTGAATAAGCTCTTGGAGGAGAAGTCCATTAACTGCTACTAATCAAGTTTCCACTGCTATTAATTGCATCAGTAGCATGGGATCTTCTTGGTGTTTGGGTACTTGCCAGATACTTGTAGCCTGGTTTGGCCTCTGTTGGAAACAGGATACTGGGCTTGATGGACCCTTGGTCTGACCCAGTATGGCAATTTCTTATGTTCTTAAAACATAAAATTACTTATAAAAGCTAGGTTAAAAAGTAATGTTTAAAACAGCTTCCTAAACGTTTAATGACTACTACTTAAAATAAATATGAACATTAAGAATAAGCAAATTACTCATGTAAAGCTTGTTAAAGTAATGTTTTCAGCTGTTTCTTAAAAGTATTGATACATTGAAGAGATCTCAAGTCATATGCAGATTATTCCATATGACTCTGGCCGCAACCAAAACGGCACAATAGTCAGGTTTGACACACAAAAGGTACCTCCAACAAGGCCTGTTCTGAAAAGCATAATGCTTGTGTTCGTTTATACAGTTTTAGCATCATATCCACCCATGGAATGGATGGGAGAACAAGCAATTTGTGAACCAATAAGATAGTCTTATATATAATCCTTGATAGGAAGGCAGGGCAGTTTACTCAAAACCGGCTTCCTATTCACTTCCACTGGGCACCCTTAAAAGAAAATTGGGACTGGCCCTACAGCTCAGGCCAGAAAGTTGAGTCAGCTTGTGACGGGTTAGCTGGGGACTACGCTATGCTCTATGCCTGAGAAAGCAGGCTACCGCAACTGACCTCTATCAACTCACTATCTGGGGTAGGGGAGAAATCCATATCAAATTATTTTCTTAGCCCCCACTGCTGCTTGCTTAAGTGTGCCCAGCACCCCCTCGCCATCCTACGGTGGAGCCCTTCCAGGAAGCAAGAAAAGTACTTTTGAGGGCGAGATTGACAATTGAAATGTTTATCTCTTTTTCGGGGTATATAACACTCTACATCCTCTAGTGGAATTTAGTTATCTTGGGAGAACAGAATTGTAGAATAAGAATACCCCCCACTCTGCTCCTCCTCCCCCATGTAGTGGGACAGGTCCTCTGGTACACACCTGCACTAAGTCACAAGTGGACCTGGGATAAGAGGCAGAGTTCAGCCCAACTAACTTGGTGATCCAGTTCAATACAAAAGTTTCCTGTCCTAGAATTGCAATTCTGGGTATCGTTCTAGTATCAGGGACAGATAGGGCTGGAAAGGACCTCAAGGGATGATCACAGCCTTGGAGAGAATCGTTAGAAAAGCTTCTTGGTTCATACTTACTGGAACTCACAGCCAGGAGGAGGAGGAAAAGTGATGCCTTGGCCATGGCCTCACCTGCCGCTCTTCAGACTCACCTGAAACACCCCAGCAGGCACTCACGGGGCAAAATGTAACCTAGGCCTTAAACCATCCACACACACACACACTCATAGGGGTAAGGGGGTGAACGCAGCCCAGGCACACACTCACAGGGGCAGGAAAGGGAAAAGCAGCCCAGACGGTAAACCCGCAACACATACAACACCAAGAAGACCTGAGAGGCAGAACAAATAAAGCCTGCAGCAGTCTCTGGGGCTGGGCAATAGACCTAGCCACAGTGACTCACCTGTGCACACCACAGGCAGACGATTGGCCAGGAGGGAAGGGGGCGGGATAAAGGAGTCTCGCCCTCTCCTTGGGTTTCTGCCTGTGTCAGTCATTTGCCTTTGCTAATGGTCCGAAGCCACAGTATCTCTTAACTCACTCTTCCCAGATTCGGGAAACTTTATTGGCAAGACAGTTTGTCCAGGTGTCACTAAAGTAATGCATGAAGTGATTAAAAAAATATTAGAGAAAAGATATATAATAGTGCAACCGGAACTCAAGCGGCATATCCTGAGCCGGTGTTAGGATTCTTGTAACTTGTGGTTAATCGGTTGGTGGAGTTGACCATGGGTAAAAAAGCTTAGCCCTGGGTGACCAGCCCTCTGTGACAGCATTGATTTAGAACGGTCAGGACCTGAAATAGTGGCAGATAACTCCAAAGCTATGATTCCAAAACTGATCTGACCTATTTATACCAGAAACATATTTGCAGGCTGCTCTGCTGCCGAACACTGGGGCCTAGGATTCAGAGGTGCCACTGAGAGCGCCTTGGGGTTTATTAGCACTTCTCCAATTATCCTCTCGTGGGGAGATAAAAGCATTTTGAGGCGTGCTGCCTAGCCCTGACCACCTTTTGAGTTTCTGGATTCTTCTCTGTCCCCTTGAGGCTTTTCCATGACGGGCACATTCACAATGGGATTCCCATTCCCTTTAGTGTGTGTGCATGTGTCCTTCATTCATTGCTCGGTGTCCTTCAAGCAAGCCATCTCTCCTCCCAGGACCTCGTAGGCATTCCTCCTTCCACCATGCTGCTTGCAGATAATCCCTCCTTTTCCGGGGAGGAACGTACAGTCTAGGCTGCTTCAGCCGCTCACATACCGAGCATCTCCTGCTACAGCGGGTTCACCACACTGCTTGGGGCACTCCCAGCCCGACATCGGGGTTCATCGTGCTCTGGGACATGCCTCATGCCATGCGTGCTGCAACAGGAAAATAAAACGACAAAGGATGGCTTCTGCGGCTGCTTGGATTGCATCTATGGCCTGGGGGAGGATATCGCGTGTTTTGCTCCTGTAGCTGCTGCGTCTCCTGTTTCTCCCAGGATTAGTTGGAGTTTTTTTCTCCTCTTTGATTTCCTCTATCAGTTTTGGGAAATGTCTTTTTGCGTTTTGCACAGTACTAGAGTGGGAATAAAGATGAATAAAAAGAAAATTTATATAAGGTGATACTTTTTTTTTTTTTTTTAAACTAATACAGTTCTTGACCAGCTTTAGGGAGCTAACACTTATTCCTCAAATGAAAACAAAATGAGATCAGAGCACATGATGTTACTTTCACCCGCTCATTCTGATTGGACCTGAGAAAGGGAGTGTTGACTCCTGAAAGCTAACCAAGAACTGTATAAAGTTAAGCCAACAAAAAGATATATTTGCTGTACCTGAATGTAACTTGCCTTGAGCTACCAATGAAAAGGTGTGAGCTAAACCAAAGTAGAAAAAAAACATTCTCTTTTACCTTGATTTCCATGCTCTCAAGTGGAGTAACATGGCAACCACACTACTTTAATACACGAAGAAACCCCTTTGGGTTGGACTGTGTGTAAGAAAAGCAGTATACAAAATGAAACAAAACATAACCATTTTTCTTGCTGTTTCTCTGATGTTGCACTGCATGCAGAGTCTGATTGTTCTGGATTTCCATTGCATTTTTTTTTTGTCTCCATGTTTCTGCGTTTGCTGAGGGGGTGGGTCTGCGTTCTGTTTGCATGACCGGGGTGAGGCGTAGCAGCTGGATTCTGCGTCGGGATCTCTAGCAGTCTGGCTTGTTGGTTATTACCGGTGTAGTAATATTTGCTGCATGGCCTTTTCAGAGGTGGTGTTATTGCTGTTTTGGTACGGTAGACTTGCCAGATAGGTGCAGAATGTGTGTTTGCAAGGCTTTGTGTTGTCACGCTGTGCTTGGCAGCGAAGGGAGTTTGTAATATCACTGTTGTTTGAGGCGACACCAGAATTTGAATATTCTTTTTTTGTGTGTGTGTGGTGGGGAAGCATCCTAGGTCTGCTCTGTACCCAGTCTTAGGGATGTTTCTGTCTGCAGAACTGGTGGTGCAGGAGTTCTGCCCCATTCTGTATAGTTTTCAGTTAATGACAGACCCCCAGACCTCACTCCCATATAAGGAGACCTGGTGAAATGCTTTTATACTGGGACTGTTCTTCTTTCATTCTGGGTTCCCTCTTTTTTCTTGTTAATATCTTATTTTTTCTCTTTTATGTTCCTATTTCCTTTTAGTGTTCACCTCTCACCTGTAGTTTTCTTTCTCCCTGTCCTTTTTCTAGGCTCTCTCTTTTTTTGTTAAGGAATTAGATCTCAAGTCCATGGATGGGAGCGGAAGTAAAACCAGGACTGGATCTGCCTGTCCTTAATGGTCTGAAACTACCTAGCACGATTTGGTTTTTATTTTTGTCTCTCTTTCCCCCCCTCTCTCTTGCCATGCTTTTCTTTCTTCAGCTCTCCCTCTCCCTCTCTCATTTCTGTATCTGTCCTCACTTCTCTTTCTATGTCTTTCCTCCCTTCTTTTTATCTGTCTCCTCTTCCCCATTTTTCTGGTTCTCTTTCCTTCTCCCTTTCAGACCTTCTAGGGATTGTGAACCCTTTGAATACGACGACATGCCGGAGGACCTGCCGTGCCCCACTTCAACAAAACTGTACCGGGCTGCCATCTTGCCCCAGCTCAGCTGAACAGGCTGATCTAGGCCTGATTTATACCCATTGCATGCAGGGAGTTGTAGTTCTGATTTTTTTCCTGCTGACTTCCCTAAGAAAACCAGAGCTGCAACTCTGGGGTGAGAGAGACGATAAATTTAAAACGACATTTGAGCTATTTTCTTTGCTCTTTCCTTGCATCAGTGTAGCCAATCTTCTGGCTTCAGTCTGTTAGGCTTTTGTTTCCCTGAGGACACCCCTTGCGCCTTCTCCATGGGGTTGATGTTTGACTTACCTCGGTGAGCGGTTATCCGGATTCCCCTCCATTCCATCAGCATCGACTCCTGCTGGACTCCATGTGAACGGCCCCAGTAAGCCTTGGAGGCCTCCGTTCCCAAATGTTGTTGTTCTGACATTTTTTGCTCTGCCCTAGTAATTTGCAATTACTGACGTGGAAACAGGAGACTCTGTCTTCAGAGCATGAGAAGATAGCTGGCCTGGAACAAAGTGTACACAACCTGAAGGCCTTGTAACGCTGCTGGAGCTCAGGATAAAGGCTGTTAACCACCGTAAACTGGAGCTTCTTGAGAATCAAGTCAGGCCTCCCAATTTGCGGTTGTTTTTAACTTTGTGTTCGTGATAATACGGTACATCGTGGTATCCAAACAAGTATAAATGTACTTTGAAAGACATTTGTTTGTACCAAGCAATAAAATATTTACTAAATCAAATTGTCTCTGTGGTATTATCTCCCTATCAGTCCTTTCCCCATGGCTTCTCTCTGCCCTTTCCTCCTTTCTTTTTCTTTTTTTTTGTCAAAATCATTTTCATTAAAGAGCGACACAGGGATAATCAAAACCAGACTTTGGGGAAGAAAAAAAGCACAATATGAGTAACACCATAGTTCACTACAAGAACAATCCCCCAACATAGCAAGGTCAACTGTAACAACACCCCCGTGTACTCTCCTTTTGAGGTCCTTCGGACCAAGATAAACAGATTAAACTCACACCGTAACCCACCGCCCAGTCACATCCCAGACAACCACAGACATTCCTCACACTACCCACAACCCCCTCCCCCTTCCCTACCCTGGGAGACAACCCCTCCATAACAAACATTGCCAAACATTTGCAGAGAAGAGATTTCAAATGCCCTAACCAAGTTTGGTCCCCGTCGTAGCATACAATGGTCTTGCATCAAGTGTCAAGGCACAAGGCCTACCAGGTGTTGCTAGAGTTCCAATCATTTCCAAGAAGAATGATATCCAGTGGCAGTTAGACTGGATTGGAGATCCAACGGCAATAGGGCATAACAAGTAGACCAGCAAGACTGGTAGATCAAGTCCCGTTCCCTCTCATTATTCAGGGCGCCCAGCCGCTCCATTTGCATTGAAAATGCCAGTCGTCCAAACCAAGCCCGCAGATTGGGTGGCGTGTCTGGTGTTATCCAGTCAGTTAAGATCGTTCGGCATGCCAGTAATATTGCAGTATGGCCAAATTTATCCAAGGACAACTTATAAGAAGGGCGAGCACCCCTTAATCCAGAAAGAAGTAACTTGCCTGTCTAACCAATAGAGGAGCCCGTGCACTGAGCGACTACTGCAAGCACTTTCGTCCAAAATGCTTTCAGAACAGGGCAAGTCAACAACCTGTGTGCCAGAGGTACCCGTCACTTGATGACATTTAATACATTTAGAGGAGGGTAACCGCATGGGACTCCTGCATTCCCCAGTAGCTCTCCTCTCTCCCGCCTCATACCCCACCTGTCCTTCCTCCTTTCTCTTGTGGTTCCCCGCTGTGCACCATCCTCATACTGCCTCTTTCCGCCATGGCTCTTCTGCCCTCTCCTCCCTGCATTCCCCTATGGCTCCCTTAAGAAAACTCTAACTACAAATCCATGCATGCAATGTGGCAAAACTAAGACTGGATCAGTCTGTGCTTGGTTGAACTGGGATGAGGCGGGGGATACTATCCCTCTTCTCCAGTTCCTCACTTCTTTGCTACAACCTCAGCTCCCTCTGTCTCTCTTCCTCTCAAATGTATCCCCCCGCCCCCCAGCCCAGCCCGCTGCTCCCTCCTGCTGGTGGGGTACCAGTTGACACTGAGCTGCATTGTATTAGAGGTGGAAGGAAGGCACCCTGGCAGTGGTTGTGTGTGGCACCATCATGGAGGAGGAGGGAGTGGAAGGATGGAGATTCTGGCCTAGAAGTGTGGCAAGCTAATGAGCAGCTGACTTCAAAATTTCCATTGCAGAGCAATTTTACAACATCTGCCAGGTCCATAGAGCCTCGGGGGCTTTCTTATATGTAGTCCTTCTAGCCAGAGCAATTTTCTTACTAGGCCACCACATTCTCGTAATCGGTCAATTAGTCCTTGAATTGGCCTCCAGTGCACTCTCTGTTAAGAAAACTCTTCCCTTTTTAAGGTGGCTGTAAACCAGTACTGACACATGCAACCACCCAATGCAATCCGTAGGACTGCAGATGAGTAGTTAGATATTAATTCAATAGTTAATATTATCTTGAACTTTGTAACACAGTTCACCCGGCTCTTAAGCTCCTGGTGTTGCACCGCTTGCTCACTTTTGAGTGGACTTGCTCAAGGGCTCACAGCACTCTCAGCTTGTGCTTTGGTCCTCGGTAGTCCTCCAGGGATGAAGCGTTCAGGCCAGGTTTGATGTCATTAACCCTTGGTGGAGCTTAAACTTAACAGGGAGGTGGCACCTCCGAGCAAGTTTCATAACCAAGAGCCGTTGGCACACACTGGCTCTCTCCAGCTGAGCCACACGCCGTACAGACTCAGGCCATTTTTTACCTTCCGCACTCTCAGGCCAATGCAGTATGGGCGTGCGTAAAACGGGTGCTTGCGATTGAGCGCCCACTCTCCTAACGCACGCCAATCCACCTCTCCCAGGCACCCAATTTAATATTGAAATTAATTGCCACGGTAAAAAAAAAGGAGGCGCTAGGGTAAATTGTTCATCCCTAGTGCCTCGTCTGCATCAGGCGCCCAGGAAAGGGGGCTGTCAGTGCAGGTTCCCTGTATGTACCCAGATCAGTCCAGACTCCTGGGTTTTGCCCCCCCCCCCCCCCAGTAGATGGAGACAGAGCAGTTACCATAACAATGCTCCGCCTATAAATAGAATGGCGCCACCTACAGTCCGGCAGTATTCCTCTGTCTCCAGCAGATGGGAGCGGTGCCAAACCTACAGTCTGGGCTGTGTGCTTACTTGCAGGCCGATACAGTAAAGCGCGGCCGCGATTACCCCGTTTCTAACCCGCTTTGTACCCGCAATTTGGCCGCGTAAGTCCAACCCGCGATTCACTATCCCTTTTAACCCATCCTTACCGCTTCTTTAAATCAACGGGTAACCCTTTCCGCCCACGGCATGTATATGATACGTAAACGATCCGATTAGCTATTCCCTCCCATATAGTAACGTGCGCCCTATCGCCTTTTTAACCTGCAGTTTAGCCGCGTCTTTAACCTGCTAAATTACCGCCTACCCTTACCCCTGCATTAGAGGGTAGGCAGTAAAGTTTGCCCGTGAACTTTCACAGGCAAACTTTCCCCCAGCCCCCCGCTCACCTGCCCTGGCCGCGTCCATGGGTGTCTGTCTCCCGTACGGGCCCGCGCGGACAGGGACAGGGACATTTACTCACAAATGTCCCTTCACTCTCTCCTCCAGCATTCCTTCTTCCGCTTTGGCTCATGTTGTCCCTTCATTTTCTCTTTCAGCATTCCTTCTCCCGCTTCAGCAGCCCGGGGCGGATCGGGCGCTCTCCGCGAGGCGGCTTCTAGCAGCCCCCGCCGGCGAAGATGCATGAACGCATGCCTGTACTTCCAATTTGGGTGCTCAAGGCAACTTCGCTGGCTTGAGCGCCCAAATGGGACGTACAGGCAGTGCGAGCTCATCATGCCAAACAAATTGCACCGGCCTGCAACTGGAAGCTTGCCAGAGCGGCAGCTCCCCTACCTTTCCTGCATGCGGGGCAGCTCCAGCTCACCTGCCTGCCTGCCTGACCTTTGCCATCTTGCAGCTTGTGACGTCACCCCTGACCCTTGAGCGCCCAAACACCGGCGAAGGTGCATGAACGCACGTCCAATTTGGGCGCTCAAGCAGCGAAGGCGCATGAGCGAATGACGTGACCTCGGAGGTCTATCCGGGCGCTCAGGTCACGGCCTGTGCTCATGCGCCTTCGCTGCTTGAGCGCCCAAATTGGACGTGCGTTCATGCACCTTTGCCGGCGGGGCTGCTGGAAACCGCTTTCGCCGCCAGCTGCCCCCGGGAGGCAGGGGAGCCGCGGTGGGCGCCTCGGGAGGAGGGGAGAGAGGACTGGGGCTGCTGGAAGCATGCAGTAAGTATACTTTAGTTACAATTTCTATTTTCTTAATAACATGTCCAGTCGATTTTCGCCCTGTGCCTTGCTTCGGGAGGGGGGGGGAGAGAGGACTGGCAATCCCCGATGCCCGAGCGTAGGAGAACCATCCACTTCCTGGTACCTGTCACTTCAAATGTCATTTGAAGTGACAGGTACCAGCGCACCCAGGTTACTGTATAGGCACTGTATAGCGCTCTATACAGTAAAATGGATTGCGCTTCATGGACTCTTTTTGGTCGCGGCTTGCATTTGCATGCCATTTAAATACTGTATCGAGCGGTATGTGATCCGAACTGTGCGCCCGGCACTACCACACTCTTTCTACCACGTCCTTACTGTATTGGCCTGTTGGTTATTCTTGTGATTAATTAGTTTAGGGGGTTTTTTTGTCTTTTGTTTTCTGGCTTGTTTAAGCTTTATTTAAAAAAAAAAAAAAAAGAGAGAGCATAGGTTCTGAGAGAGCCATCCCCCGCTGGTCTGAGGCAGCTGCTTCACAGGGCCGAGGGTCCTACTTATCTTCTCAGCAGCTGGGTGCGACAACGGGGAGCCCGGCTCACTCCACCCGAAGGGATCAGCACATTGGGCCACTGCTGGCAAGTTTTATAATTTAAAAAAAAAAAAGTTTTACTTCGTTTTCTCCTGCGTCGTCCGTCTCTCTCTCTCTCTCTGAGCAGTGTTTGCTTTTTGTCAAAATTCTTGTATTTTGTTTAATTTTTCTGTCATAACTCGATGCCGCATTCGTCAGTTTGCTGCGCGTGCGGATCTTTGCTCTGATTGTATCCCGGGCGGGGAGGGGTCATCGGGAGCCAGAAAAAATGTTAATTCTGCAAAACTAGCAAAAGCAAAGTCTGCCCGAGTCCCTGTGGGGACCTCTGCTGCGATTCACTCTGAGGCTGATCAGTTCCCGTTCAGCGTGGGAACGGGGGCATTTTTTCAGCCTTTCAGGGTTGTGACTAGTGCAGCTCTGGGGGGAAGGGATTTTACCTCCTCCTCTTTCTCCCCAGCAAGGTTTCCCAAGGGACAGGGAACCTTCACTCCCTATTTCCCCTGCAATGGAAGAGAGCCCCGAGGGGGCCTCTGACTCCTCTTCCTCCTCACAATTTGTGTTGTTGCTCCATAAAGCTTACAAGGAGAGGAAGTTAGGGAAGCTGCAGTCTGGTAAAAAGGTCGTTTCTCAAGGACCTAAGCCCTCTGCCCAGAAACGGTCTTACCCTAAAGGAGGTGCGGAGCCTGCTCAGCCTAAGCGTCCCCATCGGTCAGGGGTTCCCCAGATTACTCTGGATACTTCTAGTCAGGACACTGATCCAGATGACCCAGACCTCCAGCCCAAGCCCCCGCAGGGAGGTGGATGTAGACCCTGATTTACAGCACCAAGGCCCAATGCGTGGGACGCATGCTGCGGAGGGGGATGACCCTAAGCCTCTTTAGAAAGGAGGAGTTGGGTCCCCTTATTCCTGCTATTTTAGCTGAACTGGGCATTGAAGGTCCCCCAGAGGAATCTAAACTGGGTGCTGTGGATCCGGTGTTGCTGGGTCTGAGAGGCCCTGCTTCTTCCTTTCCCCTTCATTTCTCGGCTACAGATTTGCTCTTCCGGGAATGGGATACCCCGGACCTGGGATTGAAAGTGAGTAAAGCCTTGGACAAGCTATATCCTCTGCCATAGGATGCTTTAGAGCTGCTTCGATTACCCAAGGTAGATGCGGCAGTGACCGCTGTTACCAAGAAGACCACAATCCCGGTTACTGGAGCTACAGCACTCAAGGACCTGCAAGACAGGAAATTGGAAGTGCAACTTAAAAGGATTTTTGAGGTTTCTGCACTGGGAGTGTGTGCGGCTATTTGCAGCAATTTCGCCTTACGAGCGGGTCTCCACTGGGTTCAGCAATTGCAAGCTAACGCTGACTTATCGGATGAAGAGGTGGTCCAGGCAGGTGGTCTGGAAGCTTCGGTGGCGTACAGCGTGGATGCACTGCATGATCGTTTGTGCACATCGGCAGATCCATCGTTTCAGCTGTCTCAGCTCATAGGCTCCTCTGGTTGAGAAACTGGTCCTTGCCCTTCAAAGGCAAACTACTTTCGGTAAGGATCTAGAAGATATGATCCAATCTCTGGGTGAGAATAAGATTCATTGGTTACCAGAGGGTAGACCGAAATCCAGAGGTTCCTTTGCCTCTCAGGCCAGATTCAGAGGGAATCGAAGACTTCGCCCATCTAGACCTCCTGCGGCCTCTTTTTGGCAGGCTCCTAACAGGCAACAGACTTGGTCCCAGTCCTTTCGGGGCCGTCGATTTGGCAGACCTGGCAACTCCCAGTCTGCTTCCACTGCAAAAGCATCACAATGAAGGGGCACAGGTCCCTTCCTCAATGCCTGAGGTAGGGGGCAGACTGTCCCTGTTTTACGAGGAATGGACCAAAATAACAACGGACCAGTGGGTCTTTACATGGTAAGAGACGACTTCACTTTAGATTTTGCACGGCGTCCTCTGGACCGATTTCTAATTTCTTCTTGTGGTTACGAAACCAAAAGAAGAGCGATGCAGGACACTTTACAACGACTTCTGCAACTAGGATCCATCGTCTCAGTGCCTCCAGAGGCAAGAAGGAAGGGCCGTTACTCTATTTACTTCATAGTGCCAAAAAAAGAGGGATCTTTTTGGCCCATTCTGGATCTTAAGAGTGCAAACAGATGTCTCCAGGTTCCCCGGTTTTGCATAGAGACGCTTCAGTCTGTCATTGCCTCGGTTCGCATGGGAGAGTTTCTAGCATCCTTAGACCTCACGGAAACATATCTTCACATAGGCATTCGGTCAGACCACCAGAGGTTTCTTCAGTTTTCAGTTCTGCATCAGCATTTTCAGTTTCGGGTTCTACCCTTCGGTCTGGCTACAGCACCCAAGACATTCACCAAGGTGATGGTGGTGGTGGCAGCCCATCTCCACGGCGAGGGGTTACTGGTGCATCCTTACTTGGACGATTGGCTGATCCGTGCGAAGTCAAAAGCACTTGCCCAGGAGGCAATTCAGAAAGTACTTCAGCTCCTGCAATCCCTAGGCTGGGTGGTCAATCTTGCCAAGAGCCGACTGGAGCCCACTCAGTCGTTGGAATATTTGGGTGCTCTTTTCAACACTCAGAAAGGCAGAGTTTTTCTTACTATGGAACGCATCTCCAAGCTGCAAGTCCAAGTTCGAGGTTTAATGCTCAAGCACCCACCCAGAGTCAGAGATTATTTCAGGTTCTCGGGTCGATGACTTCAACATTAGAACTAGTAGCCTGGGCCTTTGCTCATATCAGACCTTTACAGGCCGCATTACTTTCCCGATGGAACCCAGTCTCCGAGCTTTTTCATCTACCTTTACCGCTTACTGAGACAGCGCGAGCCAGTCTCGATTGGTGGTTAGTGACGGAAAATTTAACCCGAGGAGTTCCCCTGGAGGTACCCCACTGGACAGTGGTCACCACAGATGCCAGTCTCTCAGGTTGGGATGTGGTATGCCAAGGAAAATCAGTGCAGGGACTTTGGTCCCCCGTTGAATAGCTCTGGTCGATCAATCGACTGGAAACCAGGGCGGTATGGTTAGCATTGCAAGTGTTCCATCCTCTCCTCCAGGGCAAGTCAGTCAGAATTCTCTCAGACAATGCGACCACAGTGGGGTTCATCAATTGCCAGGAGGAACCAGAAGTCAACCAGTGGCAATAGAAGCTCGCCAATTGATCAGCTGGGCAGAGCTAAACTTGGTAAGCAAAGCAGCGTCTCACATCGCCGGCATGGACAATGTGCAGGCAGACTTTCTCAATCGTCACCGTATAGATCCCAGAGAAAGGGAGCTGGCAGAGACCGCCTTTCAACTTATATGTGTGCATGGGGCACACCCAGTATGGACCTCATGGCAACGTTTCGGAATGCCAAAGTGCTGAGGTTCTACGCTAGTTGCAGAGAGATGGCAGCAAAAGGGGTAGATGCCCTAGTGTTGCCTTGGCCCACTGAGGTTCTGCTGTATGTCTTCCCCATCTTGGCCATTGATCGGCAAAGTGCTCCGGCGGGTAGAGATCCATCCAACGGAGGTCATTCTGATAGCTCCAGAATGGCCGAGATGTCCCTGGTTTGCGGACCTTCTCAATCTCACGGTGGGCGGTCCTCTGTGGTTTCCAGTTCTCCCAGACCTGCTGCATCAAGGGTCTGTTTGTTTGGAGGACATCAATCGCTTCTGTCTAGTGGCATGGCTTTTGAAAGGCAGTGGTTAACTTGCAAAGGCTATTCTCCGGCTGTGGTAGCTACGCTTCTCCGATTGTGTAAGACTTCTACCAGTCTCACATATGTTAGAGTATGGAAAATTTTTTAGTCTTGGTGTTTGGATCGTGAGGTTGCGCCTACCCGGGCCTCGGTGTCGGATATTCTGTGTTTTTTCAATCCGGTCTTTCTAGTTCTCTCAGAGTGCAGGTTGCGGCACTTGGTTGTTTGCGTGGTTCCATCCAGGGTGTAGCGTTAGCAGCACATCCGGATGTAGTTAGATTTCTTAAGGGAGCAAAACACTTGCATCCTCCACTTCGGAATCCTTATCCATCGTGGAGTTTGAATTTAGTCCTCACTGCCCTTTGCTCGGCACCTTTTGAGCCTTTGAAGAGATCGACTCTAAAAGATATTACCTTAAAGGTGATTTTTCTGGTGGTCATTACTTCGGCTCATAGGGTGTCGAAACTCCAGGCGTTTTTCCTGTAATGAACCCTTTTTGCGGATTTCGGACTCGGGCATTTCTTTAAGGACGGTTCTTTCTTGCTGAAAGTGGTTTCCTCTTTTCATGTCAACCAATCGGTGGAGCTGCCGGCCTTCATGGACTTAAACCATTTGGATCCTTTGGCTAGCAACTCGCGAAAGCTTGAATTTCGCAGAGCTTTGCTGCGTTACCTTGAGGTTACCAATGAATTTCGTGTGACTATCTTTTTGTGCTGTGGAGCGGTCCTAACGAGGACAGCAGGCATCCAAAGCTACTATAGCTCGTTGGCTAAAGGAAGCTATTAGTTCGGCCTATCTCCTTCGTGGTAGATCCCTTCCTCTGGATCTGCGTGCCCACTCTACACGTTCACAAGCGGGCAGCGTGTCAGATGGTATCACTGTAGGAAATTTGCAGGCCGGCTACGTGGAAATCTCTGCATACTTTTGTGAGACATTACAGATTGGATGTCCAGGCTCCAGTTTCAGAAGGATTTGGAAAGGGAGTGCTTCGAGCGGGCCTCTCCGGATCCCATCCCAGGAGTCTGGACTGATCCGGATACATAAAGGGAAAGGAAAATTAGTTTCTTACCTCATAATTTTCGTTCCTGTAGTACCACCGATCAGTCCAGAGTCCCGCCAGTCATAGGCATGGAAGAACGGGAGAGTCCGCTCGGTTCTTATCTATTTCGTTATTTCAGATTCACAGAGATTTTTAATGTTTAATGTTTTGTCCTCAAGTGGTTTTTTCAAGGTTCAGGTCCCAGGAGGGTTCAGTGGACTAGTTTGTTTCTTTTATTATATATAGTTATGATGGTTTTGCGAGTTCCATTCTGCTTTGACATCGAGTAATACTGCCGGACTGTAGGTGGCACCATTCAATTTATAGGCGGAGCGTTGTTATGGTAACTGCTCTGTCTCCATCTGCTAGATGGGGGGGGCAAAACCCAGGAGTCTGGACTGATCTATGGTACTACAGGAACATAAATTATCAGGTAAGAAACTAATTTTCCTTTAGGAAATGGACACTCAGTATGTGTCCATTTTCTCCTGCTACTGGCAAAAGATACATGGCCTGGACCGTGTATATTGTGGGCGTAGATTTATTTTATTTTATTTTTTAAATGATTCCACTTTCCCAAAACTATTCTTACCAATCCTCTTCAACCACCATTAAATTGATCTTCACTCAAAGATTTGAAGGGTTTGAAATATTCGTGCCATTTAAGCATGTGCTTCTACTCCTCTTCAGTGCAAAGGGTGTTGGGTCTCTGGAAGCTGGGGCTGTGGAGTTCAAACCCTGGATCGCTCGCTGTGACCTCTGGCGTCCTCTCCCAGGGGATGCTGGGAGCAGTTCCCTTTTCTCATTCTTTGTATGTGCTAGGTAAGCTCAGAGCAAAAGCTCCCAAACAATATTTTTGATTTGCACTTTGTACAAAACGTCAATAAACAGATTGAACATAAAACTAAAACAACTATACAGGTCACAAAACCCAAGTGAGAGCCTCCAGTTGGGCTCTGCAACCACGGAGTCTCAAATCCAGCCACAAGCTGTCGCCATTGTTCAATGTTTGACTCTCCACTCCCCCAGGGCCTGTGAATGTTATCTCTGTGGCCTCCCCAACCCACTGGGGAAGTGGAAGGCCTGAGCGGGGAATCAAATCCAGGGCCCGGCGCAGTGTTGACCCTCAGCCACCAGACTGCCCCCCTCTCTCTTTTGTGCTTTTCTTAAGAGAGGCTGGACTTGCACGTTCTCGATGACTGTGCACCCATCAGCAGGGCATTTCCTGAGACCTTATGGGGGAGGGGAGCCTACGCGTTATGGCAATGGGATGAGAACCAGAAGACCTGGGTTCAAACCTTTCCCTGCCAGTGACACACACCTTGGGTACAGTCTCCGTGAAGAATTTCTTCACGGAGAGAGTGGTGGATGCCTGGAATGCCCTTCCGGAGGAAGTGGTGAAGTCCAAAACTGTGAAGCACTTCAAAGGGGCATGGGATAAACATTGTGGATCCATCAGGTCCAGAGGACACGTATAAAAGAGCAGGTAGCAAAACACTGCACGGAGCGGCAGTAGCCACAGAGGCATTCACGGAGCGGGATGCCAGTGGTAGGTGTTCCACCTTCACGGAGCGATGGAGGGCTGTCATCTCCCAATTAAATAAAAAAAAACAAAAAACAAAACAGGGATGGGATCCATCAGGTCTAGAGGACGCATATAAAGAGCAGGTAGTAAAATACTGCACAGAGCGGCAGTAGCCACAGAGGCATTCACGGAGCGGGATGCCAGTGGCCAGTGGTAGGTGTCCACCTTCATGGAGCGGAAGGATGTAGGGCTGTCATCTCCCAATTAAATAAAAAAAAACAAAAAACAAAACAGGGATGGGATCCATCAGGTCTAGAGGACACATATAAAGAGCAGGTAGTAAAATACTGCACGGAGCAGCAGTAGCCACAGAGGCATTCACGGAGCGGGATGCCAGTGGCAGGTGTCCATATAAAGAGCAGGTAGTAAAATACTGCACAGAGCGGCAGTAGCCACAGAGGCATTCACGGAGTGGGATGCCAGTGGCCAGTGATAGGTATCCACCTTCACGGAGTGGAAGGATGGAGGGCTGTCATCTCCCAATTAAATAAATAATAATAAAAAAAAACAGGGATGGGATCCATCAGTTCTAGAGGACGCATATAAAGAGCAGGTAGTAAAACACTGCATGGAGCAGCAGTAGCCAGAGAGGCATTAACGGAGCGGGATGCCAGTGGCCAGTGGTAGGTGTCCACCTTCACAGAGTAGAAGGATGAAGGGCATCCATCTCCCAATTAAAAAAATAAAAATAAAAAAACAGGGATGGGTTCATGGGCTATAGGTATTACCAATTATTAGGCTTTTCAATATTTGATGATAGTTAATGTGACTTTCAAGGCATGCTTCACTTTCGGTGCATGTCCGGCATGACTCCCTGCTTCAATGACAGGGGAAAAGAAAAACTGATACTTCACACATTTCCAGCATTGCCCTCTGCTTCATGGCAGAGAGCTATGCTGCCGCTTACCCAACTAATCAAACTTAATATTTCACTTGGAAGCAGCTCCATCACTGCTCTCTACATTAATAGTGGGGGTGAAAAGGGAATTAGAACATAAGGTAACTAAGAGCCAAGAGAAACAGTTAAGTATGAGAAAAAATAAGTGTAAGGCTTGCTGGGCAGACTGGATGGACCGGTTGGTCTTCTTCTGCCGTCATTTCTATGTTTCTATGTTTCTATGTATGTTACAGTCACTTTATTTCCTATAGCTTCAGGTGCCCACATAGACTTACAAGCTCTTCAGGGTAGGGACTCAGAGCACCCCCCCCCCCCCCCCCCGATTCTCACTTCTTATTCTTGGGGCTCTTGAATTAAGAATAATTGAAAGGAAACATCAAAAAACAAGAGAGATTGGGTCCTTGCTTTCAAACCATTTCATAATTTGTATTGTACGTGTCTGTATGCTAAGCAGCTGACCTGCCTGTGTATGTGGCCAGAAGACGCAGCCGGTGCAGGTCGGGGATTTGCCGATTGACTGAGGGGAGAAGGACTTTACTTTAAGGCAGGTGTTACTGGCAGGAGGAGGGGCAGGAAAGGCTACACAGGTCAGGGTTATTCAACTTGGCTGAGATAATGGAGAGATTTAGGGATCATGAGTGGGGTGGAAGGTGTAGATAGGGAATGGCTATTACCCTTTCAGATAGTACAAGGCCTAGAAGAAACCCCATGAAACTAACAGGTAGCAGATTTAAAAAACAAATTGCAGAAAGTTTTTTTTTTTCACTCAGCGCCCAATCACAAACTGTGGAAGTTGTTGCCGAAGGATGTAGTCAAGGCATCTAGCACAGCAGGGTTTAAAAGAGATGTGGATCCCTAGCGGGAAGAGTAGGTTTGTTTTAAACCACCATTTTACCAAAATGGCTCTATAGGGAAAAAAAAAGACTTGGGCAGGTTGGAAAGCCTTATTAGGTGATATCGATGGAAGGCTGCTAAACCCAGAATTGTTTGGGCTAAGTTGTGAGAACAATGAGAGAGAGGAGGTGTTGGCTTGGCTAATTTGAAACTGTACGGTACAGCCTGCACTCTTCAGCATACAGGAGATTTGGATATTGGATGCTACATACTATACACCTTTATCCTTGAAGCAAGCCCTCCTTTTCCCACTGAGTCCCAAGTGAACTTCATGTGCCACCTTCTATGTAACCTTCCTGTCTTAAAAGCTTTGCTCTTAAATTCGAGTTCACAATTTATGCCTCTCAAAGGGACTCAGACTTTCTTGCTGGGAATGCGGTCACAACATTTTTCGCTATGGGTATCTAAACGATAAAATGTATTTCACAGGTTTTTGATGAGAGAGAGCAATTGAAAGACCAAATCTAATTTGGACCATAAACATTTCTGTGCATACCTGCAGACCAGGCATTATGTACAGTCATTAGCGACTGATGAGTGGCAGCTTTCTTGTCAGCCGTGTTTGATTTTTCTGATCCCGCTTGACACACTTATCTCTTCCCTATGTCCTACTCTTGACAGGGAAGTTAAAACCCTGTGATTACGCCTGGCTACTGACCTCTTGGGAGCGAGAGTGAGGCATGCCAGTTACAGAAGCTGAATACACCCAGATTTTTAGAACGATCCGATCTATCGCATGCGGCGTGGCCCTCTGCAAAGCGCCAGTACAAATTTCTAATGCTTTGTCGTGTCTGTGAACATCTAGCATTTGTTAGAAAAATGTCTACTACCCATAAAGGCTGCTCTGATCGAGGGACCCTAGGTCATCGGGTCTGGGATTGTTTGGTGGAAAATAGCACATTACATGTATTAAATTGGAGAACTGTTGCCTTCCAATGCCAAGGTAATTCTTTTTGATACTCTTCAGGGTACTGCATTCGAGGGGTAACTTACTAAAGGGTGGGTACGCCTAGCCCTTTCGTTGGCTAAGAAATGTATCTTACAATGTTGCCTTGCTGAAGATCCTCCAACGATAACGCAATGGAGAAAGCAACTCCATCCGATGTGAATATCTGGAAAATATGAGGCAAAAATGGTTTTCAAGAAGACAAAATAAAGCAGGACTTGCAGCCCCTGCCACATCGAGCAAGGAGCTGACTTTGGAGTGATTTTTAACCATCTCCGTCCGTGAGGAACAAACGGTGGGGTAGATTTTATAAATCTACGCGCGCGCGTACTTTTGTTTGCGCACCAGGCGCGAACAAAAGTACGCCGGCTACGCGCGTACCTTATAAAATCCGGGGTCGGCGCGCGCAAGGGGGTGCACATTTGTGCAACTTGCGCCCGCTGCCCGTTCCCTCCGAGGCCGCTCCAAAATCGGAGCGGCCTCGGAGGGAACTTTCCTTCTACCCCCCCCCCCCCGCACCTTCCCCTCCCTTCCCCCATCTAAACCTTCCCCCTACCTTTATTGTTAAAGTTACGCCTGCCAGAGGGCTGCTGGCATGCCATCACCCGACCCGGGGGCTGGTCCGGAGGCCTCGACCACGCCACGCCCCGAAATTCACGCCGCCCACCCGACACGCCCCCGATACACCCCCCTTGCGAAGCCCCAGGACTTACGCGCGTCCCGGGGCTTGGCGCGCGCAGGGGTTTTTTAAAAGGGTTATGCGCGTAACCCTTTTAAAATCCGGCCCAGTGATTTTTATGTTTAGCAGGGTCTTCTACACAGGGACCATCGAAGGAGTGGGAAAGTGGATGGAAGGGGGTTGTCCTGTTGGGTGAGCTATTGGGGTTTTTTGTTTTTTTTTCATTTCTGTATAGAGCTGGGCATTGAACAGAACCCAGCAGTGATCCGACATCCTGTTGTATATTCTGCTCGGAAAAATATCAGTAAAGAAGATTTGAACATAGAAGAGATCTGGACAAGTTCTCCTAGCGGTAACTCCACCACTTCTCCCTAGGAGTGAGCAGCCAAGAAACTGGATCTGCTTTTTGGGGCTGGCCCCGGTCGGAGACTAGATGTGCTCTCTGGACCCTTTAGTCTGATCCGGCATGGGTATTTCTGATGATGTAAAAAGCGCCTGGAATGGAAGAAAACCAAGGATTCTTTTAAATGTATTTTTGATAGGAATTTAGAAGTAGATTAATTGTCCTGTGGTTTTGGTTTGGTTTTTTTTATCACTTTTCAAAATACATCTAGCAAGAGACAATTTCAAAAGGAAAAAAAGAGAACCTGAGACAGAAAATTACATAAACCAAAGAAACAAAAATCCACTCGGCATTCTGCTACAGTCCACAACTTTGGGAAGCTTCAAGAACAAATAACCACAGAGGGATGGATATTAAAGGAAAAAAGGTAACAAGAAAATTGACATGAGCCATACCTAATGACATCAATATGCAGGTTACAGAGACTATTGACCTTATCCAGCCCCCACCCTATTATGATCCTGTCTTTAATTATTTAATTTTTTTTGGAGGGGGGGATTTTTCTGTAAAAAATCAATGAAAGAACCAAAAATAACAAGCAGCAGATCCTGAGTTTATTGACTTGTACAGCTGAGGTGGAACCAGTGATGGGATGAACACCCCCCCCCCCCCCCCCCCCATTCTTCCCCTGCGATTAAGAGGATAACTGAGCTAGGGAGCTAAAAAGGATTTCATCTTGCAGATTTCGTGCCACCGAGGTGTGGCATCCCCTGGCCTGAGCCCGGTTCACTTTTTTTCCTTCTCTGACCATTCCTTGTAGCCTCCGGCATAGTTCCGAACCCTGAGGGAGAGTGACAGATAAAAGCAAGGTTACAGACGATCAGAAGGATGAAACCAGCCCTGCCCTTCTTCTCTTTGGGACAGAAAGGTGCTCACAGTGTTGTAGAAGAGCCATCCTAGCCGTGACGTAAGGTTCTTGGCGTTAGATTGGCCCTGGGAAAACAAAACTGGAGCCCCTGTAGGCTATGATAGCTTTTACTGGGCCCACCACAGAAATTACTTAATCTAATCTTGATTTATATGGCCCCCCCCCCTAGTACCAAAGGACCACCCAGAGTATGAAAACACTGTTTCATAAACACAACTTAGATAAATACAATTCAAAGATACCGATGCAGGTCAAAAATCATTACAAAATTCATAAGCAGAATAAATAAATAAATAAATAAAAATCCCTAGCACCCAACTAACTCGCACCCCTGCTCTCATCGAGGGCAGTCAGCTAAGGCCAAAGTGTCAAAATAACATAATAGGAATAATTACAGAATCCTAAAACCTCCCCCCACCCCAAGAAACCAAACGCACCCTTCAGCCTACTCAACGCAATCCCTCCCATCGCCTGCATGTGTGGCATCACAAGGTTGATGACCTATAATACGGAGATTTCAAGACCTCCAGGTGCCTGCCTCTGGTGGGACCTGTCTGAAGGGACTGGCGTGGCCTCCAGAACATGCAAATCGATGGCACTGGAGAATTCTTCCACTGGTTCAAAAAGAAAGTCCCTCAGCCTTACAAAAGAACCCCATTAGGCCAAAATCAATCAAACAAACAACGAACCATTTGTAGGGCCCCATTGGGATGGCTGTGAAGGTGTGGTGGCCTTGTGTGCCCGCTTTATATTATGGATATTTTATTGTAAACTGTTCGGAATGTTAGATTGCACTGTGGACAAATATCTCTTAAATAAATAAATGACATCTATTCCCCATGCAAGGCTGCTGAAATGGTTCTGTTTTTATTTTTTTTTTTCGTATTCTGCAATGATTTTATTTGTATGTTACATGTACTGTGAATTGTTATAGGTATGGTTTGGCCCGATGAGCCACTCGTTTGATTCCGTTAAAGAGGGTTCTGCTTTTATTTTTTCGGCTTGATTTTACATGTACGGCAGATGTATTGTGAATGTGCATTGTAAACCCGTACCGAACACTGTCGTTTGGATAGTGCAGATTACAAGATGGAGTGATCAATAATAGATTACAAGTTGTGATCACAGCACCGTACATTCCATATGACAGCACCAGCCCGGGTTAAGTTAACCCCCAGAACTAAGTGTGGTGTGTGAGCGTGATCACAGCACTGTGTGTGATGTCGTCCGAGTGCACCGTCAGAGATCAGTGCTCACTGTACTGTTTGGTGTAAGGTCATTCTCACAGATTAGTGATCACAGCACTGTAGATGGTGTACGAATTATGATGGATTAGTGATCACCGGTACTGTACCTGATCTGCGTGCATCAGCGCAGTTGAGTGATGACAGCACTGTGGGCAGGGCCAGGGTCTGTAGCACCCTGGGCAGACCAATGTAACACCGACACCCCCCCCCCACCCACCCTGAGTTGAATGTGCCCTCTGACGGCGGTAGATACATAGAGTTATGGTCACTCTCTTTCGGCGAGTGCTGTCGCCCCTTTTTGAAAATGGCGCCCTGCGCCTACCCTGGTGGCAGCCCCTGCCCACTGAAGCCATCCTAGGCAACCCGCCTGGTCCCGTGCCAGGCCCTGACTGTAGGTGGCGTGGGTGTCTTACCACAGATTAGTGCTCAGCAGCACTGCACACAACATCTATCGCCACGAGTTTAGTGATCAGACTATGTAAATTCACCACCACCCCCCCCCCCCCCCCGTCCCCCTAGTATTGCATGCAGACATACTTGGTGTATCCCATCGCCACCGCAGTCTCTGCCGCCTGAGCTCCTCTCTTCCCCATTTGGCAGTGAACGATGACGAATGCGTCTTCGGGCTTTGGCTTCTTCACCAGGTATTTCTTCTGAAAGGTTTCCGGGTCCATTTTCAGAGCGGATTCTATGTCATCCACTGTGCAAGAGAGAAGGATAGGGTGAGGCAAGGTGGAGCAGAGTGGAAGAAGGGACAAGGAAAAGCTCACACTGAAGGGCTGAGAAATACCGCGCCGTAGGAAGTGATTTGCGTAAGACGATGCCTACATAACATGGTCAGTGATGGCTGATAACGACCCAAGTGACCCATCCAGCCTGTCCCGTTTGGAAAATGCAGTTCATTTACAGCCTGTGAGGCAGATCAGAGGGAGAGAAGGAAGGAGAGAAAGAAGAGACAGCCTTTGTTTACCAAGAGACGCAGAGAGGTGAGACTCTTACGGTGGAACTTTTTTGCTGCTTGTGATGACCGCGTGTGGCTGAAAAATACAGCTCCCCGCTTCCCACAGCTGGGTTGGCCCTGCAGTATCTTGGCCAAAAGTACAAGCGGACCACAGGACAAACCTGACATGGAAGTAAGGGGGGGGGGACAGATTCGGGTAATGCAGAGAGCATGTGCGTCACCTTTCTCTTTCCACCCTGTGCGCCCAGAAAGCTGTGGCCAGCTGTAAACTGGACTATCTCTACATGGCCTGAAAACTAGCCAGGACGAGTTCAAAATGTCATTACACGATAACACACAGTAGATGACGGCAGCTAAAGACCAAGCTGGCCTTTCCAGTCTGCTTAGTTATTCCATTTCACGCCGCTTAGGATAGCTGCCAGCCCTAGAAGCTTGACCAAGTATAGGCTAACACTCCTTATTCAGGTCAGTTTTTGTTTTACTCACTGGTTCTCTGACATCCTGGCTAAATGAGCAACAAGTTGCCACACTTAGTCCCTCTGCCCCATGTGCTACCACCAAGCTTTGTAATAGTCTAAACAGCCACAAACGAGTCAGGCTGTTACCCAAACACCCGGCCATCTGTGTTCTCATGGCCTTGCTGAATGGTACCTGGCCCCCATCAAGCCAGTTGTTGTTCTTGGAGAGTTGTAACCTGCTGGTACCAGCCCATCTACCCCATGGCCTGCAATGTTGCCCAGCTGAGCTTCCTCATAAACATAAGAACATAAGAAATTGCCATGCTGGGTCAGACCAAGGGTCCATCAAGCCCAGCATCCTGTTTCCAACAGTGGCCAATCCAAGTCACAAGTACCCAAACATTAAATAAATCTCAAACTACTATTGCTTAATTACCATAATAGCAGTTTATGGATTTAACCTCCAGGAACTTATCCAAACCTTTTTTAAACCCAGTAACAATAACTGCTGAAACCACAGCCTCTGGCAATGAATTCCAGAGTTTATGACCCTACCTGGGAGAATGGTGATGCAAGACTAGAGATTCTGCTTGCGTGGTTGCCTAGGTGTTGTGTTGCTATGGATTAAGAGAGGAAATTACAGAATACAAACCCAGAGAGAGACAGCTCGAGGAAGGAGGAGCAGGTGGCCTTGGCACGCACCGCCAACTGCCTAACTCCCATGGAGGCTGCGGTCACCGTAGCAGCCAGGTTTACCTTAAATCCAGCCCAGCCATTGTGTCCAAAGCCATATATCCAGGGCGGAATTTACCGTGCAGGCCTAATCTTTAAATTCAGCCCTTTCAGGGCAAAAGCCCCTACCAGTGCTTTCTGCTCCTGGCCTTTTCTGGGGAGTCAGGCCGTTCCAAATGCTGATGGGAATATAACCCCCTGCGGCAAAAGATGCAGCTCTTGCTACTGTACAGCACTGGTAACATAGCAACGTTCTCTGGGGCAGAGTTGTCAGAGGGAAACCTTTTCTATGACCCCATCCCAAACGTCATCATCTGAAGCATGCAAAAGAAAACCTTGATTAGCCAGAATCCTTTTGAAACAAAGTGTTTTGGACTGATGAAACTACCATTGAACTGTTTGGCCTCAAGCACCCAACCTTAGCGAGAGTAAGATGGGGTTTTTGAGTCCCAGCTCTAGATTCTTATGTATCATATTTTATTGCTGTATTATTTGTAGGATGTACTGTATATTTTCATTGTTTTATCTGCTTGATGTAAACCACATTGGGGGTGTTCTTGTTTCAAGGAAGGTGGTATATAAAAGTATAAAATAAATAAAAATTGAGCCAAGCCAACTGACGTGGCAGCTTCAAACTTTTTTTTTTCCCACCCTAATATTTGCTCCATCCTTAAACCTGGCCCTGCGCAACCAGGATGCACCTGGATTCTGCGCAGCAGCAAAGTTTAAAGTTAGAAGCCAACAGGACCTGGAGAGCCGCTCAGGACTGGGTACAGCTTCTTTTCAATCCCTGATACTAGTGACGTTACGCAGGGCTGTGAGGGGAAAAGTATTTGTAACGGTAGACGCACCGGAAAAGGGTGAAAAAAAAAAATGGAAGGAGACCTGAAGGAACTGAAAAAAGGGCTCCAGCAATAATAACGGGACCTGCAATACAAATTCTTTAAAGAGGAGATGCTGGAGGAAAGAAGGGGAAGGGGGAATATGCCCGAAACATTCCAATATTTGACAAGCTTCAATAAAGTACGGGAAGGTGAACATTTCCAAAGAAAAGGAAACGGAAAGTCAAGGGCTCATGATGTGGAGGGAGGCCAGAGGATGCCTGGAATGGCCCACCAGCGGAGGAATTCAAGCACGCTTAGGATAGATGTAGAGGACAATGGTAAGAAAAGATTGAGAAGCTGGGGAAAAGATATGTTGGAGGGTGAGGAGATAGGGCTGGCTGTTGGCGTATGTGGAACCATCTACCCAGAATAGCAAAGGACCAAGGAGGGAAGGCAACAGAACAGACTTGGGATAAGAAGTGATGGCCTGTAGGTGGTCACGTCTGTACAGAAAATGGGTGGGAGATATTATCAGCAGTGACAACTGGACAGACTAGAATAGGCCAATTGGTCCTTTTATGCCATCATCTATTATGTTATTATATAAAAGAATTGTACATGAAGAGAAGTGATACCCCCAGCCAAGCGGCACTGAACAGTTAAAGCATCTGTCAGTGCTTCCCTCTCAAGGAAACAATCAAACATGATACAAAAAGGGAAGACAAGGTGTGTAGCACAGTAGAAAGCACAAGCTTCATTCTGTAATTTGCACATTTCACAAATTTGCATAAGTATTTGCCAGAGGATTTAATTGAAGAACTGAGGCACACAGTGAGAAAGTGATTCACCCAGGGTCACAGAGAGTAAGAATTCGACCTAAGGCACAGGGAGAGAAAGCGACTCACCCCAGGGTCACACAGAGAGTGGCAGAGCTGGGATTAGAACTGAGGCACAGAGAGATAAAGTGACTCACCCCAGGGTCACACAGAGTGGCAGAGCTGGGATTAGAACTGAGGCACGGAGAGAAAGTGACTCACCCCAGGGTCACACAGAGAGTGGCAGAGCTGGGATTAGAACTGAGGCACAGGGAGAGAAAGTGACTCACCCCAGGGTCACACAGGGAGTGGCAGAGCTGGGATTAGAACTGAGGCACGGAGAGAAAGTGACTCACCCCAGGGTCACACAGAGAGTGGCAGAGCTGGGATTAGAACTGAGGCACAGAGAGATAAAGTGACTCACCCCAGGGTGTCACAGCATGGCAGAGCTGGGATTAGAACTGAGGCACGGAGAGAAAGTGACTCACCCCAGGGTCACACAGAGAGTGGCAGAGCTGGGATTAGAACTGAGGCACAGAGAGATAAAGTGACTCACCCCAGGGTCACACAGAGAGTGGCAGAGCTGGGATTAGAACTGAGGCATGGAGAGAAAGTGACTCACCCCAGGGTCACACAGAGAGTGGCAGAGCTGGGATTAGAACTGAGACATAGCGAGAGAAAGTGACTCACCCCAGGGTGTCACAGCATGGCAGAGCTGGGATTAGAACTGAGGCACAGCGAGAGAAAGTGACTCACCCCAGCGTCACAGAGAGTGGCAGAGCTGGGATTAGAACTGAGGCATAGCGAGAGAAAGTGACTCACCCCAGGGACACAGAGAGAGTGAGTGGCAGAACAAGGATTAGAACTGAGGCACTGGGAGATAAAGCGACTCATTTCAAGGCAACAGACAGAATGAGTGGCAGAGCTGGGATTAGAACTGAGGCACAGGGAGAGAAAGTGACTCATCCCAGGGTCATAGCGTGAGTGGCAGAGCTGGGATTAGAATTGAGGCACAGGGGAGAGAAAGTGACTCACCCCAGGGTCATAGAGAGTGTACGTGGCAGAGCTGGGATTAGAACTGAGGCACAGGGAGAGAAAGTGACTCACCCCAGGGTCACACAGAGAGTGGCAGAGCTGGGATTAAAACTGAGGCACAGGGAGACAAAGTGACTCACCTCAGGGTCAAAGAGAGAGTGAGTGGCAGAGCTGGGATTAGAACTGAGGCACAGGGAGAGAAAGTGACTCACCCCAGGGTCAAAGACAGAGTGAGTGGCAGAGCTGGGATTAGAACTGAGGCACAGGGAGAGAAAGTGACTCACCCCAGGGTCATAGAGAGTGTGCGTGGCAGAGCTGGGATTAGAACTGAGGCACAGGGAGAGAAAGTGACTCATTTCAAGGCCACAGAATGAGTGGCAGAGCTGAGGATTAGAGTGGGGCCACAGGGATATAAAGAGTTTTTTTTACCTGGAATATTAATGGAATTTAGTATTTTGCCTTGCGCCACTTCCGCTGGGGTTCGGACATCAAATATGCGAGCATTCCCGCTGGCTGACAGTTTCTTCAGTTCATCATAAGTAATATTTGCTTTAAAAAAAAAAGTTTCTAGGTTTACTCCACTGACCTCAAGATCAATACGACTATTTCTTCAAATTAAAAGTTGTGGTTATGTTTCTCTTGTTTTTCTTAAATTACCTACTGGCACCCAGTCCCACACGGACATGAGGTACCCAGCGTGTTCTAAGTGGCTCTCCCCCAGTCGCCTCGCCACGGTTATGCCAGCCAGTAGCCAGCTTCCGTGCAGGGTGCCTTTGGCGTCACCCTCAGGCAGGCCCCACTGGCCGCTCGCTGCCTGACGCCACACAGCGCATCGCTGCCGCAGCCAGATCCAGCCTCAGTGGGGCATGCCACAATCGGACATGGATGCTACTGCCTCAGAGAACAGAGGTGTAAATCAGAGATTTCAAAAGAGACAGTCAAGGAATTATTCTACAAACTTATAGAAAGCAATGGATGGTGTTTACCTTGTTAAGCCACTTGACTATGTAGAAGGGATCAATAAACACATTATTGGTGAGGCCTTTTATATTTAATTATATTTTATTACATTTTGCAAAATAAATTACAATGTAGGCATCGCTCATTGTTAAAATGCATATTTGTTTTTCTAAATGAGCTCACTGACGTGATGAAGGGAGGAGAATGTTCCAGTGCTGGTCACAGATGTATTGAGTTAGTCAAACAAAAAGATCTCATCTACAGAATGTTTGTTGACCTGGATTTCCCCCTTAGTCTGGTTACTCGCCCGTTGCCCCCCTTCTTATAGCCAGTCCCCTATTCGCGTTCATTGTAATTTCCTTCTTCTAAGTTACTTGTAAACCGACATGATGTGTCCTACGAATGCCGGTATATAAAAAAAACTCATAAATAAATAAATTTCTACAACTTAATAGGGATTTCCAGCCCACCCTTTCCAAGTAATGCTGAAGGTGGCTTCCAGGATGATTGGGAACTAGCGGTCACCCGGTGACATTTCACCGGGGCTTTGACCCACCCGCTGCCCTCGTTATCATCTGCTGAGCTGGCTGGGCCAGCCGGCATGGCCACTGGAGCCCTGTGGACACACGCATCAGCCCTGTCTTTGTCAAAAGGCACCCATTATGCCTGTGCCTTGGGCAGTAAACATTTACAGGCAGCAGGCTGGCTAGGATTTGCTGCCTTCCAGCTCTGCCGAATCTCATTCAGCAAAGAACAGCCCTCTGCTACCCTGTAACAGCCCCTTACAGGAGATGGGGGTGTGAAAGCACCAAACGGCAGAAAAATCCTCTAAAGCTGTCCCTGACGTGCTTATGCTTGCGTCCCTGGCCCCCAGCAGACAAGTACCGAGTCCCAAGCATATTATATACAGAAGATTCAGATAGCATAACAGACTTCAGAAGTGACTGCTGGATTGTAACAGTGCATGTAAGAAGCAGACAGGTTGACTCGCCTGACTTGTCCCCCTGCACCCCCCTGGACAGGTATTGCTGAGGTCTCCTCGCTCTGCCACCTTACCTGCAGTCATGGTGTTTGCTGCTTGCCTGTAGACCTTTGAAAGTAAACCAGGCAATGCCAGAGGCTGCAGGAAGATCTTCCGAAGGAAGCTCATGGCAGGAACAGGTGGGACCTTCTGGCAAGGCACCGTCTGCAAATTCCCCACAGGGGCCAAGTGCCTGGCAGACCACACTTCCCCTGGGAAGGAAGTTCTGCTGCTCCAAGGTCGGGAAGGCGTTGAGCTGCCACGTTATCCAGTTCCAGGAGGGTGATTTGAGGCCAGTCCTGGATTTCTTTCAACCCCTCCCACCTTTTTGCATTCTGCTACTTGGAGTGCTGAGTTCTGTGGGTAGAATCAGGGACTACAAACCCCACCATGCATTGGGATGTAAGTTTAAAACCAGGACTGGCCAAAAAAAAAACCATCTTCCTGGAAGTGAGTAACTTGACAGCTCAACACACTGGAGACTAAGGATTACACAACAATAACAGGATTATGAGATAAGTAGAGTCAGACTTGGGAGGGGTCAGACTAGCTGGAAAACAAGGCATGGATCTAGGATAGCCACTGAGTGACATCCTCAGAATACAGGCCATCCCCTAAATAAAAGTTATACCAAACATTGATGTTTATAATCTGAACAAGTTAAGAAATATTAAGTAAAAGCTGTCTGTGCTGGGAAAGCAGTGCTGGGCAGGGCTTGGCAGAGACAGCTTGCTGCTCTTGTTTTGGTAGTGTCTCTACCCCCCCAAATCAGCGAGAGATCTAACAGAGCTGCTGGTTAGTGTCACATTAGCTGCCCAGCAAGGATGACTTCATAGCCTGGACTCTTAAAGGAGCCAGGTTATATCTGTACTGCTGGGGCAGGCATAAAAGTAGAAATCAAAGTAAAACAAAACTAAGAGTAAAATAAAGGCCAGGGGGGAAAGGCAAGCAGCAGAGGGCACTTACCAAGCTCTTACAGCAGTGACAAGCTACTGCAGCCCCCTTCCCCTGCGAATGATAGGAGCACAAAGCAGGGACAGCAGCAAGGGATGCTGGGATAGCCTCTGCTGTTTGGCTGTGGGAGGAAGGGTCCTGGAGAGTAAGATGAATCCCGGTAAGCAAGTCCATGCAGCTCCCAGGAAAAATAGTTTAAAAAGAAATGTTTGAACCAGATTGAGTGTTGGGGTTGACCAATGCTAGCACCCATAACTTGTGCAAGTTATGGGGGCTACCACAGGTGTATTTATGTGGCCAGGGAAAGCCCCTATGCAAAGAACATAAGAAATTGCCATGCTGGGTCAGACCAAGGGTCCATCAAGCCCAGCATCCTGTTTCCAACAGAGGCCAATCCAGGCCATAAGAACCTGGCAAGTACCCAAACACTAAGAAGATCCCATGCTACTGATGCAATTAATAGCAGTGGCTATTCCCTAAGTAAACTTGATTAATAGCCGTTAATGGACTTCTCCTCCAAGAACCTATCCAAACCTTTTTTGAAACCAGCTACACTAACTGCACTAACCACATCCTCTGGCAACAAATTCCAGAGCTTTATTGTGCATTGAGTGAAAAATAATTTTCTCTGATTAGTCTTAAATGTGCCACATGCTAACTTCATGGAGTGCCCCCTAGTCTTTCTATTATTCGAAAGTGTAAATAACCGATTCACATCTACTCGTTCAAGACCTCTCATGATCTTAAAGACCTCTATCATATCCCCACTCAGCCATCTCTTCTCCAAGCTGAACAGCCCTAACCTCTTCAGCCTTTCCTCATAGGGAAGCTGTTCCATCCCCTTTATCATTTTGGTCGCCCTTCTCTGCACTTTCTCCATCGCAACTATATCTTTTTTGAGATGCGGCGACAGAATTGTACACAGTATTCAAGGTGCGGTCTCGCGATACAGAGGCATTATGACATTTTCCGTTTTATTAACCATTCCCTTCCTAATAATTCCTAACATTCTGTTTGCTTTTTTGACTGCTGCAGCACACTGAGCCAACGATTTTAAAGTATTATCCACTATGACGCCTAGATCTTTTCCTGGGTGGTAGCTCCTAATATGGAACCTAACATTGTGTAACTACAGCAAGGGTTATTTTTCCCTATATGCAACATCTTGCACTTGTCCACATTAAATTTCATCTGCCATTTGGATGCCCAATCTTCCAGTCTTGCAAGGTCCTCCTGAATTGTATCACAACCCGCTTGTGATTTAACTACTCTGAATAATTTTGTATCATCCGCAAATTTGATCACCTCACTCGTCGTATTCCTTTCCAGATCATTTATATATATATATTAAAAAGCACCGGTCCAAGTACAGATCCTCGAGGCACTCCACTGTTTACCCTTTTCCACTGAGAAAATTGACCATTTAATCCTACTCTCTGTTTCCTGTCTTTTAACCAGTTTGTAATCCACGAAAGGACATCGCCTCCTATCCCATGACTTTTTAGTTTTCTTAGAAGCCTCTCATGAGGGACTTTGTCAAACGCCATCTGAAAATCCAAATCCAGTCTAAGCAGAAATCCAGTCCAGGTTTTCCTGCAGGCTCTCTGTATGTGTATTATACAGCTCAAAAGCAGGGGGGGCTAGCTTCCTGGCTTTTGTCAGTAATTTGCCTAGCGCACTTCTGGGACGATGCAGCTATTTTTTTAAATATAAGGAAAATTAAATAGACATGGCTGACACCTCTGCCCCGTCACCAGGAACGTTGAGAGTGACAGTTCCAAGGAAAGTAAAGATTTTTTTAAAGTGGTCCTACTTTATAATGACATCAGTGGAACAAGGATTTGTTCTGAGAGAAAGAGATTTTCCAGGTGGGGAATTAAGCAGAAGGCTGGACTGTTGGTGGGCAGCTCTGCCAGCCCAAAAAAGTATTTGTGGTGAAGCTAGCCTGCATCCTAAGGGGAACAGCCACAAAACAGTAACCCTGCTGTTACCGAGTTCCTGTGTCCCAGGGAGATTTAAAAGAAAGAAAGAAAGAAAAAGATTTGATTCCAGATCCCAGAGAGAATCCTGTGCCCTGAAGGTAAAAAATAGAAGGGACAGAGTAGTTAATAGTAGAAGCAACTGAACAGGAACACAGTAATTGTTTTTTCACCTGTTCTAATAAGAGGGGAGCGGGATTTTGTTTTGTGTATAGTAACTGCTATTCTCCTGAAATTAAAGCCAGGGACTTCTTGATTAGCTAAATAAAACAGCTTCACCAAGCTGCCCCTACAGCAGAAAGACTTTTAGCTTGCGGAAGATAACTCAGTACCAGGGAGGTTGTCTTTGTTTTTGATTTGGTACAGTTAGGTAGTAGGTACACAGATGGAGGACCGGATGCCAGCGACTTCAGGACCCATCGTCTGGAGGAGACAGTTGCCGGGCCAGAGACCATCGCATCGGAGATTGCATCACAACGGACTGAGCTTGGATCCCAGATAAGTGTGTGCATACACCTACAAAAGCAAATCACAGCTTTGGTCTGGCCAGACTAGCAAGCTATTCAATAGGAAAGTAACACACATAGGGACAGATAACACTGAAAGTGGACAGTGAAAACAAAAGACCAAAGGGAAAAAAAAGATATTTACCATAAGAGGTACTCTTGGTTTTTAGAAGAGCCTGGAAAAAGAGAAGAATGCCCAGAAATCCATAATTTCTTATGATGCAGAGCTGAAGGTTAAACAAAGTAAAGTGAAGACCTTACTGAATACTAGGAACTGAATAAATACAAGATGAAGGCAGCAGTCCAGCAGCAAGAAGGGGGCTTCCAAGTCTTTTGCATCGAGTGTCACATGTATGATTTTTTACCCACCGGTGAGAAGTTGTACATGTGCATCCAATGCAAAGAGATCCTGTCTTTCAGAGAACGAGTCCGATCTCTGGAGGCTAGAGTGGCAGACCTGGAGGAGCTGAGGCAGACAGAGAGGTATATAGATGAGACCTTCAGGGACATAGTAGCCAAGTCCCAACTTCAGACTGGCAGCCCTGGTGCTGCCTTGGAGGAAGAAGGTCTCATGATGGGAGAGCATCAACTGGGTGCAGCAGGAAAGGATCCTGTAGCAAGGACCTGCTCTCCAGGTGATGCATTATCCTCAGTGCGAAAGGACATCTCCCCAAGGCCTACTGCCCAGGAGGGAAGGGTTAGGTCGGCCGTCATAGTTGGTGATTCGATTATTAGGAATGTAGATAGCTGGGTGGCGGGTGGGCGTGAGGATCGCCTGGTATCATGCCTACCTGGTGCGAAGGTGGCGGACCTCACGCGTCACCTAGATAGGATTTTAGACAGTGCTGGGGAGGAGCCGGCTGTCGTGGTACATGTGGGCACTATTATTCAATATTCTCTTATTCAATAAACATACACATGGTTACTGTGACTCCAACATCACTCTAAGCTTCAACAGCAAGAGGAAATGTGGAAAAAAGGATTTGCACTCACAAAGACGGGAGTAGCTGGCTTGTTACGGCGGTTACTACCCCAAACCAAATATCCAAATTACTACCTCCACCTTCCTCTATTCCTGATGCCTTTCAACTAGCTTGATCACTCCATTCTTATACTTCACTTTCAATGCATATCCAGCATAGTTCTCTGCTTCAACAGCAGGGGAAAAGAAAAACTGTTACTTCACACATCCAGCAGAGCTCTCTGCTTAAACGGCAGGGGAGAAGAAAAAAGGGATCGCACTCACAAAGCGGGGAGTAGCTGGCTTGTTACGGCGGTTACTACCCCAAACCAAATGTACCTGATACTTCACTCTCGACGCATATCCAGCATGGCTCTCTGCTTCAACGGCATGGGAGAAAGACTGATACATCACAAATTTCCAGCATAGCTCTCTGCTTCAACGGCAGGGGAAAAGAAAAACTGATACTTCACGCATATCCAGCATAACTTCAACGGCAGGGGAGAAGAAAAAAGGATTCACACTCACAAAGCGGGGAGTAGCTGGCTTGTTACGGCGGTTACTACCCCAAACCAAATGTGCCTGATACTTCACTTTCGATGCATATCCAGCATAGCTCTCTGCTTCAACGGCAGGGGAGAAGAAAAAAACTGATACCTCACGCATATCCAGCATAGCTCCCTGCTTCAACGGCAGGGGAGAAGATAAACAACCAATAAGGGCTGTATAACATAATCTGGGTAAAAACAAATAAGCATGGGTGTAGCTTGCTTATTGCAGCGGTTACTACCCCTACTACCCCTACTACCTCTAACTAATCAAGCTAGATATTTCACTTGGATGTAGCTCCATCACCGCTCTCTACATTAATGGCGGGGGTGGAAGGGAATTAGAACCAAGAGCTAAGAGAAACAGATAAGTATGGGAGAAAAAATGTGTGAAGCTTGCTGGGCAGACTGGATGGGCCATTTGGTCTTCTTCTGCCGTCATTTCTATGTTTCTATGTTTCTATAACGACATAGGAAAATGTGGGAGGGAGGTTCTGGAAGCCAAATTTAGGCTCTTAGGTAGAAAGCTTAAATCCAGAACCTCCAGGGTAGCATTCTCTGAAATGTTTCTTGTTCCATGCACAGGCCCCAGAGGCAGGCAGAGCTCAAGAGTCTCAATGCATGGATGAGATGATGGTGCAAGGAAGAGGGATTCAGTTTTTAAGGAACTGGGGAACCTTTTGGGGAAAGGGGACTCTTCCAAAGGGATGGGCTCCACCTTAACCAGGGTGGAACCAGGCTGCTGGCGCTAACCTTTAAAAAGGAGATAGAGCAGCTTTTAAAATAAATCAAAGGGAAAAGCCAACAGTCGCTCAACAGCGCATGGTTCAGTGGGAGGTATCTTCAAAGGATACTAATGAAGCATTAGAGTTAGGACATCCCAACAGAGAGGTTCTAATAATAAGAAAAGTAGTCCAAGTGCCTATAATTAAAAACCTTATTTGTCGTCTCAGAGACATGGTGGAAAGAGGATAATCAATGGGATAGTGCTATACTAGCATACAAATTATATCGCAATGACATAGAGGAGCATCTTGGTGGTGCTTTATGTTCAGGATGGCATAGAGTCCAACAGGATAAACATCCTGCATGAGACTAAATACAAAATTGAATCTTTATGGGTAGAAATCCCTTGTGTATCAGGGAAGACTACAGTGATAGGGGTATACTACCATCCACCTGGTCAAGATGATTAGACGGACAGTAAAATGCTAAGAGAAATTAGGGAATGCTAACCAAATTGGTAGTGCAGTAATAATGGAAGACTTCATTTATCCCAGTTTTGACTGGGTAAGTGAAACATCAGGACATGCTAGAGAGATAAAGTTCCTGGATGGAAAAGACAGTTTTATGGAGAAATTAGTTCAGGAACCGACGAGAGAGGGAGCAATTTTAAATCTAATTCTCAGTGGAGCGCAGGATTTGGTGAGAGAGGTAACGGTGGTGGGGCCATTTGGCAATAGTGATCAAAGTATGATCAAATTTGAATTAATGACTGGAAGGGGGACACTAAGTAAATCCATGGCTGTAGCACTAAACTTTCAAAAAGGAAACTTGCATATTTGATGCTTTCAAAGTCTGGCACTCTAGGCAGTTGCCGAGTCCTAAATCTGGGCCTGGAGGGGAGAGGAAAAGATGCTTGGCAAGAGAGGAGATAGAGAGGATTGTGAAGCAGAGGAGGGGGAGATAGAAAGGAACTTCAGGGGGAAGATGAATGTAAAAGACATGGAGAAGAACCTGGGGGAGGTAGAGAAATGGGAGAGGGTAGAAGTATTGGGGCAGGGGGGAGTTTGAAAAAGCAGAAGAGAGGGGGGAAGTGAGAGAGGGTAAGGGATAAAGTGGGGGCTGGGGGATGCACCTCACCACCTTCCCCTTCCCCCTCCATCCTAGATCTGTCCATGCACTTCATGTACGAATTTCAGTCTAAAATCTTTTTTCCATATGTGGTCAGATTGAAAAAGAAAAAAACAATGACAATTACACATTCTGTTCTTCCTTAAACAGGATACAGGAACATTTGTTTAAAAAAACAAAGCAAAACGGTACTGTCCTGTATAAAGCAGGACACCCGGCCACCCTGGTAGCTGGTCTGCCCGCTGTGGAATCAGGCAGGGTATTTAGAGAGAGTCCCTGAAGAGAAGGCAGTCCTGGGTGGCAGTGGGCGTTTCTTTCTAGCAACTAAAAAAACAAAACGTTAGGCTTGCATACAGCAGCGTCTTGCAGGAATACAGGCAGGCAGCTGCCATGTTAGTCCGCACGGATCCGTAGGGCCACGTTGCGGGTGGTGCCTTTCCCCCTCGCTAGCTTAAGACGTTGCTGATGAGCTTTTGGGGCGGATGCAACTTTCCGGCACAGGAAACATAGGCACTTGCCTTGGGCACCAAAGAGGCGCCCGCTTCATCACGTCACTTCAAAGGGGGCACTGTTATGGCACTGTGGGATTTTGTGGGGTGGCGGGGGTAAAAGACCCCCCCCCCACACACACACACACACACGCCAATCTCTAGGGTCTACCACCCCTCACTTTCTAACTCTGCCCGGGAGCACAAAACTCTTTTAAGTCCGGCCCTGTTCTGGTGACATTAAACGCTCTGTCTCGGCACAACGCAAGTCTTAAAGAAGGGCATCAGCAGAGAAGTTGAGAGACTGCGATCATTCCCAGCATGCACTGGCTTACGAGTGAGGCCCCCTCCTGTCACTGCAGGTGCTAGAAATTAACCCCTTTGGGGACATTACCCCTCGGGTACCTGCGCCCGCCAGAAGAAAGAATGCGTTTTACGTTCAAACATTATCATCCCCGGAGCACCACCTGGGAAGGCACAAATATTCTCTTCATGTGGGGCAAGCCTCAGAGAAAATAGTTTCTTTCATGTGATCGGTACTTGCTTCCAGGTCTTCAGGAATAGGCTGAGACAATCCTGGTTTTATCCCATTGTATCTATCTATTTATTGCATTTATACACTGCGTCATCAGTTAAAAACAGTGAAAGCGGTTTACAAAGGTAAGCATTCATAAAAGCAAACGGTAATCAAACAGCAAAATAAGACAACATAAAAGTGGCATAAAATACTGCAAAACCTCTGTTTCCTAGTGAAAGTAGAACATAGGGGATAAAACCAGCCTGTCTCTTTGTAAACCAACCACTTTCTGTAACCCTGCTTGCTACTTCTGAGGGTGCATAGCGCTAGCTACTTCATTTTATAGCACTATGCACTGGCCAGCAAGATTCCAAACGTGTCAGATTTTGAAGTTGCTAGCCATAGCTTCCACACCCCACGTGGCTGCATGCAAGCTTTAGGTGTATTACTCTGTCAAGCGCACTGGGATCTTGTTTGGAGCGAGGGTGCTGTGTAGTACTCACATTAGAATACCCCAGAGTACTGTGCCGCTGGGACTACAGGCACCCTTTCGTGGGCTAGGACACTATACGAGAACATCTGCGTGCAGTGAGCGTGCGAGGCCTGAGGTGCCTGGAAGCCTCTACCACAGACCTGCAGCAGAGGTTCCTGCGTTTGCCTGAGCCTTTGCTGTGTCACGCTGATGATACAGACTCCTCCAGTCTCTGACGTCTGCACCTTCCTCCACCCTTAGACCAACTTTTAAGAAAAAGGGATATTTTTAGTCCTGCTGAAGTATGTAAGCAGCATTCCTGGCTGGCGTGGCTCTTAAGCTCTTTAACAAATCACCAGAGGCCACAAAACAGCTGTTTGCCTGCAGGGGCTACGGCTAAAGGTTATGTACCAAGTTCCCCAGCTCCCCGCATACAAAGTATAGGCATCTTTAACAGCCAACATGTAAACCCGGACTTTTTACAATGCTAGGGGGATCATCTCTCATCATGATTTTTACGGATTGGTTTGTCTTGGGATAGGATTTCCTGGATCTCTTTCTATGAAGATAGGAGGTGCTCACCCCAAGGGTGTCCCGGTTAGGATATTTACCTGCTGTAAATATCCTAACCGGACAAACCATCCAACATTTATACCATCTTGTCCACCTGTGGAGACTCACCTCCACCATAAAACCCATTCTACGGCACACGAGAACCTTTTAATATGTAATAACACACAACCTGCTGTAACTATGTTTTGCCTAATCGTTTCATCTAATATAATCACAGTAGACACCCTGATGTAACTTTGTTTACCTAATATGATTACTGTAAACCATTCTGATGGCAAAACCAAATGACGGTATACAAAACATGTTAAATAAATAAATTATGGATTGTTTAGGATACAGAAGCAGCAGTTCTAATTTAATAAAGGGGGTGGATCACACAACTGGAAATTCAAAACAAACTCCTTAAGATTGCTTTTTGATGAGGACTGTGAAAAAGGCTTTAACAGACACATAAACTTGCTTCTTTAGACATTCACCTGCCTTATTTATATTCTGCCATTTTGCACTGCCCAAGGGGCATCAAAAGCTTTTGCCTATGGGCATAACAGGCAGCCCACTGTAAGCACACAGGGCTCTACTCCATGACTGTATTGGTCAATGGCCCTGATCTCAGAGAGCAGAGAATAGGAATGGAGGAGGGAAGTGAGCCTGGAGGAGACTGAGCACAATGCAAGCTAGAAAGAGCTCTCTGCTCTGTAATCCACCTCGCCTCCAGGCTGCAGGAAGGGAGGGGGTAAAGCTGGCATGGATAGAAGAACAAAGAATTCCATTTTTTCTGTATATTTCTCTTTCTAATTTGTGATCACTTATTTTGTATTTGATGAGGGTCTGTGTTCCGAGTGTAGGACTCCACTTGCCCCTTCATTAAGATCTACAGCACTGCAGCCCAAGGAGCCTCAGAGGGAGGAGAAAGAGAGAGGGAAGGGGGGAGCCAGACATGCAAAATATTTCTCATGCATATTCATTAGGGGTATCCCTAAAACTTAACTAGCTAGGGGGGCTCATAGGACATTTGACCATCCCTGATCAAGGACTCGAGGGTAGTGATTCTCAAGCCTAGGCTGGAGGTACACCTAGCCCAGGGGGCCATCTCTACTCAACAGCCACCAACAGGCCTGGTTTTCAGGATATGCACAATAAACATGCATAAGATAAATTTGCATGCAATGGAGGCAGTGCCTCCAACTCTACCGGAAGACCTATGAGGAGAGGCTGAAGGATCTGAATATGTACACCCTAGAAGAGAGAAGGTGCAGGGGAAATAGGATACAGACCTTCAGATACATGAAAGGTTTTAATGATGCACAAAACTTCACATCTTTTCCGCTAGAAACAGAACTAGGTATTATGAAATGAAACTCCAGGTTGATGATGCAAACCCAACGTCGGGAAATATTTCTTCACAGAGAGGAGGGTGGAGGCCTGGAAGAGGAGGTGGTGATAAAGACAAAAAAAAAAAAACTCTCAAAGAATTCAAAGGGGTACGGGATAAACACTGTGGCTCGCTAGAGGATGGGAATGAAGAAAAGGTGGTAAGCTGCTCAGTGCGGCACTTACTACCCTTAACTAATGTCTTGCTGCTTTTGACATAACTGCAACACTGCACGCTGCTGTAACAGCATTCAGAGAACAACCCTCTCATGGGCTGAGATGCAGACATAAGGAGAAAAACACACAGGACTGCAGTCCAAAAGCAAACACATCAAGCAGCAGTCTGAATTTTCAAGAAGGCTCCTCCTCCACTAAAACCATTGCTAGCAGCCATTTTTTATGGGGCTTGACAGTTGCTTGGTTTTGATTGTAGTTATCATCCTTAGGGATAACTGCACAGAGTGGCAGTTACTAGCCTTAAGAGAAACATGGGCATAACTTGCAAGGCACAGCCTTACTACCTTACAAAGCTTGCTAGGCAGACTGGATGGCTGATTTGGTCCTTTTCTGCCATGATTACAACAAATTAATTGGACTACGTAAGCCTAGCTGGTGAAGTTCTTTTGTGCACAAAACAAAATTGGTGGCGATTATAGCCAAAGATGTTATTTGCCCACCTTAAGATCATAACACAGGTCACTAAGGTGATAAGAAAAAGCAAAAGGTTATCTGTTTCCAAACCAACAGGGAAAACGTCAGTGCTAGACCCCATCAACCATGAGGCTCGTGCTAGCAGCACAGCCAAGCTAGACACAGACACTCAAATGAAGTGGGTTTTGCCACACGTGCACACTGTTCATCCCCACACCCAAGGCACCACCAGCATATCAATGACCCACGAAGCCAACACCCAATCTCCACCCCAGCCAGAGAAGCTGCTGAAAAACCCCATCGCTGAGCGCCCCAGCCTGCTAAGGTAGCTTCCCCACAGCCCTGAGCCTGCGCGGATTCCTCTAACTAGTTCCTTGGTTTTTTTATGGCGTGTCAGTTGGTGTCTGCGCAGGAGCCCATGTAGGGCCCACAGTGTGGTCTTCGTTACATACTTTCACCAAGCATTACCGTTTGGATGTTCAAGCGCAGGAGGATGCGTGTTAAGAGCGGATCTTTTGGATGCCTGCCCAGCATAGGGCTTGTGCCAGAGTCAAACGCGCCTTGAGGCCTGTCAGAATTTCACGCCCCTTACAGATATAGGCTGAACAAATGGTCTCCTTCAGCAGCTAGAAATTGTAGTCTTAGCAGCTCTCCCTTTTTTTTTTTTTCCCCTCCACCGAACACCACAAACAGGTGATTGGACTTCCAAAAGCTATTAGTGACTTTCAACTAACACAACAGCGTGCGACACACATCCAGGAGATGCAGATCCCTATCCTGAGGAGACCCATCCAGAAAAGCTGGCAGCTTAACCATCTGATTCACATGAAAGGAAGACACCACTTTCGGCAAAAAGGAGGGAATCATATGTAAGGTCACCCCTGTTCTCCACCCTACACAGGAATGGATCTAGACAAGAAAGCACCTGAAGCGTCTTCAGTGTCAAGATTTCACCGAAGTCCGTCTTAAGGGCTCAAAGGGTGTGCTACAGAGAATCCGCAAGACCAAATTAAGGCTCCAATTTGGACGCAGCTGAACCGGCCGCAAATGCTTAGCCCCCTTCAGAAAAAACAAATGACATCGGGATGAACAGCCAAAGACCTTCCCTGGAAATTGCCCTGCAGACAACCCAAGGCAGACACCTGAACGTAAAGCGAACTATAGGCTAGGCCTTTGGACAAGCCTGGTTATAGAAAGGACAAAATGTTAGGGACGCCCACAGAGTCTGTTGTAGACACCAGGACTCAAAAACCTTCCAAACCCTACCAAACACCAGAGATGTAGGTGATTTCCTCACCTGAATCATAGTGGAGATCACAGATTCAGAATATCCCTTCAGGCACAAACACTGCCTTTCAAAAGCCATGCTGTGAGTCAAAAGTGAGCCTCCCGCTCCGAAAATATGGGACCCTGTCACAGCAGATCTGGCAGATGAGCCAACTGCAGACACCCATCGAGCGCCAGCTACACAAAACCAAGGACGACGAGGCCACTCTTGAGTCACTAGCACTGACCTCCCCATGGCGTAACTCTCCATTCCACCTGCAGTCCCTGCCATGCTGCCACACAGTTATTCCTCTGCACAGCCAAAAACCACACCGCTAGAAGCAGAGAGCAGCATGAGGGAGCTCTGCAGCACTGCGTGCTCACAAGTGGCAAGGGCAGGCCACTCAACCAAAGTTTCCCTGCCGTGGGGTGGGGGAAACAAATTGCAGCCCTTGCCCCTCCTCCGCCACAAGTGCTCGACAGCTCCCACTGTACAATTGCCCTGTTCACTGCACTGCCGACCACATCTGGCTGATGCGCACCACTGGGAAAAAAAAAAAGTTAAAACAAAAGTAAGCAGAACAGAAAGGGTACTTCCCTTTACCGAGGCAGCAGCTGGCAGGAGGTGGCTACGGAGACTAAGAGGGAGCCAAGTCCCTTGGCTACCACAGCCAGGGGTGTCCAAGCCCCTGTTCGCCTGGCTCCACTCAAGGGATGGCCCACAAAAGAACTTACTGTGAGGAGCTGCTCCAACATCTAAGGTCCAAAGTCCAACTTTCAGCCATAACTGCAGGTTTTTGCACCTCTTCCATCTGCTGGAGTCAGAGAAATACTCAGGGACTGCAGGTGGCGCACTGGGTTATGTACGATGTTAATTAAACTTTCTCTGTCTCCATCTGCTGGCAGGGAGGCAAAACCCAGGAGACTGGACTCCTTCCCTGGAAACGTATAGGGAAGGTGGTTATACTGTCTCTGGACAGATCACTGGTGAGACACAAGTTGGGAGTACTATATACAGTGCTGGAGCCTGCTCCTTCCAAATATAAACCAGAGTCTGTCCAAAGGACAGCTACTAAAAAGAAAATTAGGTCTTACCTTTGATAATTTTCGTTCCTGTAGTACCACGGATCAGTCCAGACTCCTGGGTTTTGCCCCCCGCCAGAGGTGCAGACTTTGAATGTACACCAAGCAAAGAACTCGCATTGTAGATGTACCATTGACCATTAAAAATCAAGTATTTATGATCGAGCCGAGATCTGTGCTTACAAGTGTATTCCCTGACGAAGAATTAATTTTCAAAAAACATTGCAGTGTCGGGATCGTTACACAGATAGCATGAAGTTTTTTTTCAACTATGATCTTGTCCACAACAGTCTGGTAAAACACTTCTTTGTATACCAGCATACACCTGACTAACAGTGATAGCTTCTTAAATTATGAAAGCATCACTTGCTCTGGGGAAGCCAATGATTAAAACACCTCCACCACCCGCACTTGTGGGGATGGAATAGCAGTAGCCCAATAGGCACCAGCAGCCATGTGAGGGCACTATATGAGGTTTTCCCCAGAAGCTCTCATACAATCCTTACCCACACTCCTGCTAGACTTTCTAATATAAATTGATATTTCTTAAGTGTCTAGCAATTTTGGATTTTTCTTTTTGTGTACTGTAGAATTTTGTTTTCAAAACTTGTCTCCATCTGCTGGGGGTGGGGGGGGGGGACCGGGACCCAGGAGTCTGGACTGATCCGGGTACGCACAGGGAATATAAATTGGGTTACAGGGTCAACAGGACTTGGAAACTGCTGGGGAGACTATCTATTCTCCTGGCCAGCTTAAAAAAGACAAGAGCAAACCACCGCCAGAAAGAAAACATTCCAGACTCAGTATTTATTGTACCATCTCTCTTTCAAAATAAAAAGAAAAAAAATACATTACAAATTTAAAACAAAAAAAAAAAAAAAGGTGAAAACCAGCACACAGTTCCTATACAAACCCCATTCCACCCTCAGCCCTCTCAAAAAAAAAAATACCCCCAAACTAGCAAAATGGAATTTGTTTTTATTTACAAATTTCAAAGAGTTACACAATTAAAAAAAAAAAAAGTTTTGCGCTTGAAAGTGAGTCAATCAGGGCTGGCAAACCAGAGAGAAAGCAAATCGAAAAGTGGACTCTTGGTGTCATGATGTTGCTTTGTATTATTTTCAGTGACACTTTCTTCCCCCCCCCCCCTCTATTTTAATCTACTTCCAAAGGTAATCGGGCACTTACAGCATGGCTAGTCAAGTCACAAAACCTTGTAAGAGACCCAGTGGCTGTAGAAAACAAAAGCAGCGTTGAATTGCAAATTAAAGAGCCGCACAAGATGACAACTGTTTAAATAAAGAGGAATGATTTGACTAGCTGCCCCGTCCCTCTCCACATTTTCTGCTGGGGTGCAGCAGTAAGAATATGCTAAATTAACCTCGCAGGCTGGCCCCAGACGGAGGAGCCTCTCTGAGTAGCAGGGTATGTCTGGTGCTCTAAATCCATCATCCCCCTCCCCAACCTTATCCCTTTTAAATGCTTTTTCTGCAGGAGCCCAGGGCATGAAAGGTCCTTCTTCTCTTAAGCGCAGCTTACCCTTACCATTGCCTTTCCTTGCGCACAGGATGGAAACGTAAGGAGAAATTCCTCCCACCCACTCCGCACTAATTTAAGGCACTAACAACCCCCACTGCATGGCAGCTGGAGGGGCCCGGGCAGTCCTGGTTTTCGCAATAGAAGCGTGACTGTGCTCACCTTAGGAAAAACTGGAAGTACAAGTCCCTTAAAGAAGCGGGGGATCAAAACCAGGATAGGCTCAGCCCATGCACAGGGCATGGAACCAGCTCATAAGTCTACAGGCCCCAGAACGATGTCAACAATTTTATTTAAGTACATTTTCTAAAAATGTTTGGCCAGGGCTCTCGGCAGTGGGGTGGGCTGGGATCCACCCTACGCATTTCCTGATTTTGGCTCAAGCCTGGAAGCCAAACTGCAGCCTTCCACCCTCCTAAGCAGCACTAAAACCACACAGGGAAAAGCCTGCTTCCCACCCCCAAATACCCTGTTTCACCTTTGCTTGTTCTTCAGCCTCAAAATGAACAGGAGGTCAAAGCTGCCTACTCCAGTGGGCATCAATGGCATTCTGGCTGCTGCTGTCATAAAAATTAACTGGCGACCTTCTGTAATCTCTACATTACTGGACAAAGAAACCCGGAATGGGTATTAACACACCAGGCATCTCCAGGAGCATGAAAATATCACCCTCCAGTCACACTGGGGTGCTCACAACTTATTTCCATACCTGCTTCTTCATTAAGGGCTTTTGAGTGGCAGCAGCCCAAGCGCACCCTGCTAACTCCTGCCTGCAACTGGCTCCTGGTTAAAAGCAGCACCCGTGGCGCACCACCCCCTCTTCCCCCCTGCTTGCTCCCTCTCTTTTAGTCTTCTTCGCACTGCTCTCCCCAAGCTGCCTTCCACCACTTCATGCCTGCTGGTGTCAATCTCTGGCCCATCGACCTCTGCCACTGCCGACGGCAGGATTCAGCTCAATTATCAGTCTAAAACCCCCAACCCTTTCCACTCCTCCACACTCTCGGTGCTGTCCCCGCCCAGGACAGTGCAGGTGATGCAGCACCGACCTGCCCTCCGTGCACTCAAACCAGAGGGATTAAGCACAGACAAGAGAAATAAAGACCTCAAACATTTTTTGTTGTTTAAACAAAAATATTTGTAAAGTTCCTATATTTGCTTAAAGTTACAATCCAAGCCCTGGAAGAATAACTATCATACAGCAAAATCTGACAATAGTACCAAATGCATTTCACTATACAACAAGTCAAAAAAATACAGGGAGGCATGGGTGTGGATGCCTATTTTTCTGTATTGAAGAGACAAAACGCCAGCTTTCTTTTTTTTTTTTTCATTCTTTCAATCCAGGGGGGGTAAAAGTTTCTTTTTCAAAGGGGGGGGGGGAATTTCCCGCAAAGGTGTGACCTCCTCTGCAGGTAGGAGAGCAGACAGGTCTCCCACATACATGCACGCCTTCTTGGTATTTTCTCACGATTCCAGTGGGGAGAGGGGCAGGGAGGTGGAAAATTTCAAAGTCTTGATTGCAGGGAATCTTCACTGCAAAAAGCTGCAGTGCAGTTTTTTTTCTTCTTTTTGTTTTGCAAAAACCAATTAACACAGTGATTCTGCCTCACCAGGCCTCAAGTCTCTCCCCCTTCCTCGGCTCAGTGGGTATCATTCTTGATGATGATTTCCACACCGTGTTGACGCAGCTGCGCCCGCAGGATCAAATTCTTATTTTTCAGATCTTCAACCTGAAAAGTGGAGGGAAGGGGGGCCAGGGAATGAGCAAATATGAAAGGAAAAACAAACACACACAAAAAAAGACGATAGTAGAGACTTTGTAGTGCCTGCCTGACCATGCTTTGGCCAGAAACATCAGAAACCTAAGTTTGACCCAAGTTCTGTCTCACCCAGCATCAAGCGGGCATTTATAGAGGTTTGTCTGTCCCTCACATCCTCCAGGATTTCCAGCAGTCACAGTTTAGAGTGCATCAAACCTGGGGATCTCCCCCCTGATTTGTGTTAAACAGCCCATGTCTGATCAGTCTTCCAGGGCCGGTGCCCTAAGCGAACCTTCGCTCATTTACCAAGTTGAAGCAGCTCCAGGAGAGCGCTCCCCCTTATCGATGGGAGTGGCTACAGCACAGCCCACTCCTGTCTTTGGCTCAGGCATAGAAACGCTCTGGGCCTCTTGCTGACTGGATTTTTACCACCCCCAAAATTTTGGTACTCTAGGCGATCACCTAGTTTGCCTAATGGCAGCGCCGGCCCTGCCACCTCCCCACAAACCCGTCTCTTCCCTCTCAGATCGGTTTTGGTGGCACTATTTGCCTCTACGAGTGTCCGGTAGCAAGAATTTCCAAAATTAAATTAAAAACAAAGACATGTCCAGAAGGTTTCAGGCCTGCTCTCATTTGGTTTGCAGGGTATGCAGCTAGATGATAGAGCTGCACACATTTAGCTAATGCTGAATGGCAGATCTGTTTACAAGCCTCAAGGACAGAGGCTGACCTTACACAGAGTGGTTCAAAACTGTGACTAGGTTACCAGCTCAAGGGAGGGAAGAGGCAGCTCTTACCTGCTGCCGCAGGAGCTCGTTGTCCATTTGAAGCTGGTCCAGACCCTGCAGCTCTTCACTGAGGCGGTGGTTGCCTTGCCTTAGTTCCTGGATGTAATCGCAGGCTTTTGACAAGATTCCTCCCTTACTCTGCAGGGGACAGGGATGGAGAGAAAGGAAGGTGACAGAAAGCAAGCCAAACTACCCTGGATAGCACATACAGTGACTCTGTAAGAAATACAGCTCTACGTACAAAGAAGGCAGGGATCATTCCACTTTGTATTGCAGTTCATTCCCCCCCCCCCCCCATACTCAGCATTCGTTTTAGATTTATACAACCGTCAACTGCAGCATCAGGTAACTTAATACATCATGTTCTAAACACAGTGAAACCTGTCTGGGAGTCGCATTCTTCTGGGCCACGTACAGAGTGGCCAAGTGACCCAGATCCTGGGAGGGAGCAGAGAGACTGTAGGTCAGTCCTGGTTTTCTCCAACATTCCACCCAATACTCTGCCTATCTTTCCCCTTTCTGGTGCATTCTGGATACCGGAAATGCTGATTTCAGATGGAAGCAGCCAAGATTTTAAAACCCACACACATACACTGCACTGGGATTTAAAGTTCAAAAACCAGGACTGACCAAGCATCTTCCCCCGCCCCCTAGAAGCCAGAACATTCAGCAGCTCTGTACTTTTAAATCAGCTTCCACACCCGGTGTGCAACCAGTTTGGCAAGACTAAGCTACCCCGTGCAGGGCATCTAGTGGACTGCAATGACTTCTTGCCCAGTGCACAGAGACATAGCACGACAGCACAGAGCACATACACAGTAGCACACAGCAAAGCAAATGAGCTAGCAAATGCTGGAAACTTGCGAGTCGTTCATGCCACATCAGATGCCCAAAAGCCGACCCAGATGGGACCATTCTGAAAACGTCCAAGGAAACACCTTTATTCCCTGAGGTAGCAGCAAAGAAATAGAGGAGATCTGCGAGATGGGCCTGAATGGGATATGGTGCATGTTATTCATGTACAGTATTTATTGTGGCTTGCCAGGATGTAACCCGTTCTGGGCATTTTCCCCCATAGGATGGGCAAAATATTGAAACAGAAAATAAAACGATGGGAGCAGCAGAAGTTTGCTGCAGATTTTGAATTCCTCCTACATATGCTGGATCTGATTTTCATAGAGTGCTGGAACACCTCCTGAGTGGCCAGAGGGAGCAGTGTCTCGAGTAGCAAGTTATCCTGTTTCCTCATTTCTCAGGGGGAGGCCACAGCCGGCAGCAAGCGGGTGAAATGGCAAGAACACACTTGCAAGTGCCAATCCCCATCCTGTGCTACTCTGATCGGGGAATCGTGACGCCCTGTGAAGAGGAGAGGACTAACAACCAGGCGCCATCGTACAGAAGGGCCTAGCTTGGGACTCAAGGTCCTCACTCAGCGGGATGCAGGCCCCCCCAGTGCAGGTTGCAGTATAAAAACACACACACATTACCACCACCATGGAGTGCAGAGAGGCCGAGAACTTACCCCAGAGAGCTGACACGCTGCGTCCCTTACCTGCCCCGATTTGGTGCTTTCCATGGAGCAGTCGGGGATAATTTTGGACAGTTGCACAATCCAATTGTTTATTTTATCCCGACGACGGCGCTCCACTGACCGAAGAAAAAGGGCAGAGACAAGAGGTCATTCTGATCAGACTGCATCTCACGCTATGAGCTCTGCTACATAAATCTCCTGATAAAGGAAAATTGGTTCTTACCTGCCAATTTTCGTTCCTGTAGTACCACGGATCAGTTCAGACTCCTGGGTTTTGCCTCCTCTCCAGCAGATGGAGACAGAGAAGTTTGAACGGATTCCGTCCCATACCCCTGAGGTGCCACCTAGAGTCTGTCAGTATTGCACTGTACTCAAGCAAAAAGATTAAAGCATAACTTCCACATAAACAACCTCCAATGAAAAAACCATGCCCATATTCTTTCCCTGAAAAGGGGGGGCTTTCGGTAAACTTGCAGAAATATGACTAACTACCGGCCGAGCGGACTCTCCATTTTCCCATGGGCGGGACTCTGGAAAATTAGCAGGTAAGAACCAAATTTTCCTTTCCCTGTATGTACCCGAATCAGTCCAGACTCCTGGGATGTACCAAAGCTTCCCTAACCAGGATGGGACAGAGTCTCGCTCGGCGTACACTGGCCCTGAAGGAACCGGGCTCAGGGGCCCGGACATCTAGACGATAATGCCTGGCAAAAGCGTGTAGATTTCCAGGTAGCTGCCCCACAAATTTCCTGTGGCGACACCTGCTGACATTCCGCCCACGAGGCCACTTGTGATAGAGTAGAATAGCTCATTCTGGGGGAAAGGAGGTGAACCGACTGCGAGCTGACCCCGAGACGAGTTGAGAGAAAAAGAACTTTGAACTCCTCGTTGAGGGAGAAGGGAGGCACGGCCGGAGAGCACGCCCCCTTGGTGACGTCATTTTCAGGAGCCCCGGGACATCATAAAAGAAGGGCCCTGCGGCGAGTGAGTCGGGGAAAGGAGGTGAACCAACTGCGAGCTGACCCCGAGACGAGTGCCTTGGAGCGGTGAGAGAAAAAGAACTTTGAACTCCTCATCGAGGGAGAAGGGAGGCGCGGCCGGAGAGCACGCCCCCTTGGTGACGTCATTTTCAGGAGCCCCGGGACATCATAAAAGAAGGGCCCTGCGGCGCGCAGCCAAAGCTGCCCGCCAAAGGGGCGCGCCCCTGGTAAAAAAAAATTTTTTTCTACCCTATCCTTTATTATATATTGTTTTCTTTTAATTTGTTGGTAGTATGGGTAGAAAACGTAAATCAAAGACCTGGACCTCTTCTCCTGCAACATCTGGTCAAAAGAAAATTGGACCCATGGACGACCATATTATACATATGGGTGAGTCCTTGGTCAGGGACGATATAGAAGGGGACTCCCAGCTAGGGGTCTCCTTAAGTCCCAGGTCCAGGCAACCTCCCTTACAACCCCTAGGAGAAAGTTTTGATTTGACAAATAATCCCCTAATAGTGACCCAAACTTCTACTGGGTGTACATTAGGAGGGAATAGGTTGTTGGTAAATGATACGGAAGAAATTAGAACTACAGTTAGTAATAACAATGTTGCCCCATGTGTAGTAGTCCCATGTCCAATGGTACTGCCAGATATAACTGAAGAGGGTGATGAATGCAATGTAGAACCAGAAAGTGTTACACTTTTAGATGTATGGAGGTTATCGGCAAAAATCGATAAAAAATTATCTAAATCTGTTTCACAAGTGCATGAGTTCTCTCTTCAGGTACGATCCAAATTTGAGGATTTGGAAAGTAGGGCTATTAAAGCTGAACAAGCGCTTGCAGTATTAAACCCACAAGTAAATGTGATATATAATACCAATACTACTTTCATTAAAGACAATTTGGCAATGCACAATCAAATAGAAAGTTTGGAGAACGAACTTCGATCATTCAATTTGAGGTTATTGAACTTTCCTAAAACTCGATTGTTATCAGCTGCCGAATTGTTTAATAAATATGTTGTGGAGATATTGTCCTTTGAGAGTAATAAGGTCCCAGTACTATCTAGATTGTATTATTTACCTAATAGAAGGGTGCTCCAAGTTCCAGAGGGGGGTACAGATATATTAGATAGTCCAGGAGTCTCCACATTTTTGGAGGACTCCATGGATAACGTACATACAAGAGCCACTTTGTTGGTTTCTTTTTCTTTAAAAAAGGATAGAGACTTATTTTTTTCAAAATATTTTCAAGTAAAAGATTTCATATTTTGCGGGCAGAAAATCCAGATTTTTCCGGATGTTTCGCGTGCTACCCAAGCACGTAGAAAACAATTTTTGATTTTAAAAAAACAAGCTCTCGATCTGGGAGCTAGTTATTTCTTGAAATTTCCCTGCAAATGTTATATTACTTACCAGAATAAGTAGTTTATTTTTACCGACCCCACTCACTTGGATCGCTTCTTAAAGGACAAATCACCAAAGTGAAGTTTTGAATGTTTAAGGAGTTAAGGTTGCAAAAGGAAAAAAAAAGAATGCAGCAGGTAGGATCTCCTCCCGTACCCCTTGATGTGGACTTGACTATGATTCTATAATGAGTATAAATGTGACTTGCTTAAAGGTTAAGAATGTTTCTTGTATGCCTTGATTATTGCATTTTGTAAATAAATGTTATAATTAATAAAACAAATTAAAAAAAAAAAAGAATAGCTCATTCTACTCTATCACAAGTCGTCCAATTCCGGTTGGTCTTAAAGCTCTTAAGACCAACCGGAATTGGACGGCCCTGGACAAGGTAAGCCAAAACAATAGCTTCCTTTAGCCAGCGTGCGATAGTGGCCCTTGAGGTTTTTTGACCCCTCCTGGGTCCACTCCACAGAACGAACAGATGGTCTGAAAGACAGAAACTGTCCGTGACCTCCAAGTAACACAACACCCACCTCTTTACATCCAATTTCCTTAAATCCCTAGACTCTGGAGTACAAGAATCCAGACCCACGAAAGAAGGGAGCTCCACTGACCAATTCAAATGAAAGGACGACACTACTTTCGGGAGAAAGGAGGGAACTGGTCTTAAGGAGACTCCTGCTTCAGAAATCCATAAGAAGGGCTCCCTGCAAGATAAGGCCTGAAGCTCGGAAACACGCCTTGCTGAGGAGATAGCAACGAGAAAAACGACCTTCAATGTCAGATTCTTCAGGATCGCTCGTTTCAACGGCTCAAAAGGAGCATTACAAAAAGAGTGCAGCTTGAGCTTCCACGAAGGACAGGGGCTCCGGACAGGAGGACGCAAATGCTTAGCCCCTCTCAGAAAACGAGCCACATCCGGATGAGATGCTAGCGCAACCCCCTGCACCTTTCAACGAAAATAACCAAGAGCTGCTACCTGAACTCATAGGGAATTAAACACCAGCCCCTTGGCTAATCCGGCCTGTAAAAAAATAAATAAATAAAAAATGAAGAACATCTGGAATTGAAGCCCTGGATGGCTGCACTTTGTGGTCTAGACACCAGGATTCAAACACTCCCCAAACTCTAACGTACACCATGGAGGTAGAAGTTTTACGGGAATGTAAGAGCGTGGCAATAACTGCATTCGAGTAACCCTTACTCCTTAATCACTGCCTTTCAAAAGCCATGCCACTAGCTAAACAAAAGCGATCTACCTCTCCGAAACAAACGGGGCCTTGTTGCAGGAGATTCGGAGATGGCCGAAATCTCAGCGGACCATCCACTACTAGATTCAGAAGGTCAGCAAACCACTCCGGAGCCAGGAGTATCACCTTGCCAAGATAAGCTTCGATGCGGCGCATAACGTTTCTGACCAAACGGCCACGGCGGAAAGACATACAACAGAATGTCCTTTGGTCAGGGAAGGGCTAGAGTATCTACCCCCTCTGCTCCTGGTTCCTGTCGCAGACTGAAAAAAAAAAAAAAAAATATCGAGAAGCCTTGGCATTGCGGCACGTCGCCATGAGATCCATGGAGGGCATGGACCAGCGTGTGCACAGAAGCCTCTTCGGAGAGTTCCCACTCCCCCGGGTCCAACTGGTGGCAGCTGAGAAAAATTGGCTTGCACATTGTCCACCCCGGCAATGTGAGAGGCCACAATCTTGTAGAGGTGTTGCTCCGCCCAGTTGATTAAAAGCTGAGCTTCTGCCACCACCGGACGACTCTTGGTCCCCCCCCCCCCCCCCTCGACTGATGTAAGCCACTGTCGTCACCTTGTCGGAGAGTACGCTCACTAATCGTCCCTCTACTAAAGGAGGGCCTGCAGCACCAACCGAACCACTTTGGTTTCCAACCAACTGATCGACCAGGAGGATTCCGTTTTTGTCCATTGGCCTGCACTGCCGTTCTTTGACAAACCACTCCCCACCCGGAGAGGCTGGCATCTGTGGTTACCACTATCCAGGAGGGAATTTCCAAATCCACCCCCTGCCGTAAACTGTCTGGACATAGCCACCAAAGAAGACTGGACCAAGCCGAATCAGTCAGTGGGAGGAAAAGATGAAACTGTTCAGAGAGTGGATTCCACCGGGAGAACCAGGCTGACTGAAGAGGGCGCAAAGGCCTAAGGCACCAGTTCGAGAGTGGAAGCCATCGAACCAAGGACCTGCAAATAATCCCAGACCCTGGGACAAGGCATGGATCGCAAGGACTCCACCTGACTGAGAAGCTTGGTCAATCTTTCCTCTGTAAGAAAAACCTTTCCCAAGATTGTGTCGAACCGAGCACCCAAAATCTCCAAGGACTGGGAGGGAACCAGGTGACTTGTCGGGATTGACCACCCAACCCAATGAGCTCAACAGCTGTGCACCGCTGTTCTGCAAAGTTGTTCTGACTTCGCTCGAATCAGCCAATCGCCCAGGTAGGGGTGTACCAGAATCCCCTTCTTTCGCAGGGCCACTGCCACAACCACCATCACCTTGGTGAAGAGACTGGGCGCCATTGCCAGATCGAACAGTAGATTGCAAAATTGAAAATGATGCCCTAGGATATCCAACCGCAAATATTTCTGATGATCCGAGCGTATAGGAATGTGCAAGTAAGCTTGTCAGATCCAAAGATGCTAGAAATTCCACTTTGTGTACAGACGCTATCACCGAGCGAAGAGTTTCCATCTGAAAATGAGGCACCTTTAGAGTCCAATTGACTAAGTCTAGGATAGGGCGGAAGGTACCCTCCTTCTTGGGCACCACGAAGTAGATAGAGTAGCGCCCTCGCCTGAGCTCTCCTGCGGGTACTGGAACTATGGCGCCTAGGTCCTGTAACCGCCGCAGAGTGTCTTGTACCGCCCGGAGTTTTTGGTGGTACCCACATGGGGCAAGTATGTACCGCTCGTGGATCAGCTGAGCAAAATCTAACGAGTAACCGTGTTCTACTATATTGAGGACCCACTGATCTGAGGTTAAGTTGGTCCACTCTTCTAGAAAAAGGGATAACCTCCCCTCTCTTCTTGGAACGGAAGAGTGGACCAGTCTCACTTCATTGCACTGACTTGGGACCCCCATGAGATTGTGGAGCTCCATCTATGGCAGGCTGGCGCCCTCGAAAAGACTGATTCAAAGAAGACTGGCGGCCGAGACCCTGTCGAAAGGACGAACCAGCAGACTGAAGAGCTAAACTGGCTATTTTCCCCAAAATCTCGCCCGTTGAGGAAAGGATCCTCTTGTCCTGGGTCTATCTTCCGGCAACCTATGGACTTTATTCTCCCCCACAGATTTTATCATGTCCTCCAATTGTTGCCCAAAAAGCAGCTTACCCTTGAAGGGTAAGGAAACCAGTTGAGCCTTAGACGAAACATCCGCCGCCCAGTGTCTAAGCCAGAGGAGCCTGTGGGCAGACATGGCTGAGACCATAGTCCTGCCAGAAGTCCGTATCAGATCATAAAGCGCGTCAGCACTGTAAGCTACCGCCGCCTCCAGGTGCCCTGCTTGCACCGCCTCACTCGCAGAAAGGATTGCTGCTGCTTGCAAATCCTGCACCCAGTGGACACTGGCTCGTAGCACGAAACTGCTGCACATAGCGGCCCGGGCCCCTAGGGCGGAAACCTCAAAAATCTTTTTAAGTTGCAACTCCAATTTGCGATCCTGCAAATCTTTCAGGGCAGTGGCTCCTGTTACCGGGATGGTGGTTTTCTTGGTCACTGCCGAGACCGCGGCATCCACCTTAGGGACCTTAAAGAGGTCCAGCGCTTCCTCCGGAAGCAGATATAACTTGTCCATAGTCCGATTTACCTTTAAACCAAGATCTGGAGTGTCCCACTCCTTAAACAAAAGATCCGTAACCGACATGAAATGGAAAGGATCGAGCTGGACCCCTGAGCCCCACCATCACCGGATCCATAGCTCCAAACCGTGAATCCTCCGGAGGAACCTCAATGCCCAGCTCCTCCAGAATGGCTGGGATAAGTGGACCTAGTTCATCCCTTCTGAACAGGCAGACCACTTTGGGATCATCGCCCTCTACTAGAGGCGCACCCACTGGCTTGGCCGGCTGGAGCTGGTAACCCTGATCCACATCAGGTCCCTCGCTAGGGCTGCACTGTCCACCAGACTGGAAAGGGACCGGAGAGGCGTTTGGCCTTGGGGACTTCTAGGCCACTGTGTGACTTGGTACACTTGTGGAGTGATGAGGCTCCTGTCCCAGACCCCAGTAACGCCGGGACCTCACGGGGTACACCTTAGTACCCTGGCTCTTTGCTGCTTTCCCTGCTTTGAAGGCTTTATGCAGCAACAACACAAAATTGGAGGAGAACGAGGAAGAAGACTCATCCGAGTCTCTCCCTTGTTCCTCCTCTGAGGAAGGGATCTGAGCTGCCTGCAAGTTGCCCCCCCCCCCCAGGGGGCAGCAGGACATGGCGAAAGAGATGGCAGGGAGCTCCCCTCCCCCAGGGCAGCCTTCTCCTGCTCCCTGAATGTTCGCAGTAAGGCTTCAATACCTGTGCTGAGGAGAAAAAAGAGTCCTGAAGCTGCCGCAGCAATTCTGCCCTCCCAGGGTCCCTGCGTGCTCTAGAGCTGCTGCGATGTGATTTCACTGTAATCGGCTTCCCCGAAGAACCTTCCCCTCCCGACAAGCAACAGGTACAAACTCCGGCCCGCAGGCCACACCATGCAGCATGATCCCAGAGCTAAATTAGGATCGGGGCCTGAAAAAAGAACCAGCGCGACCAAGACAAACCCCCGGGAGCTCGTAGGAACTGAAAAGGACGGCGAAAACAGCGTCGGAAGGAAGGAGGGCCGAAAGACTGCTAGGCCGGCTCAGAAATTAAATCACCTCAGCGGGTTTTTTTTTTCCCTGTGTGCAGATCTTCAGAGGGTGAGTGAACCGGGCTCCCTGGTATCACCCTCAGCCGCGGGCAGTTACAGGGCTCCCAACCCTCTGCTCCAGAGCCTCTGTTACCAGGGAGGGATGGTCCCACCAGGACTTAGCAACCCTCTGGGAGGCTTAAAGAGATCTTCTTTTTGTTGTTTTTTTTTTTTTACTAAATTCTTGTCTTTAAGATTGCCGAACACCAAACCCAGACTAAAGGTTTTGCACCTCCACCATCTGCTGGAGACAGAGAGATACTGACAGACTCTAGGTGGCACTTCAGGGGTATAGGACGGAGTCCATTAAAACTTCTGTCTCCATCTGCTAGAGGGGAGGCAAAACCCAGGAGTCTGGACTGATCCAGGTACGAACAGGGAAATAAGAGTCAATGTTGTTGCCAAAAAAAAAAAAAATAGCTTTGCTACATGTTGAGAGACATTTTATATTATACACATACATTTTTCTTTTAGAACTGCAGCTTTCTTCTCCTGCTCTTCTGGGTTTCCAATCAGTGTGAGTAGGGGCAATAACCCTTCAACTGCAGCCATAAGGGACTTTCTCCTACCCTTGGTTTTAATTCTCTTCCATTTAGCCAAAGACACTGCATCTACCACCCTCAACTGGGAAACTACAGGCCATGGCTTCCTCAACCTGCCAGCCATGCACCCTTAGCTTGGCCATTTCACGTCACTGCTGCTCAAAGGTCAGGAATCCTGTCCTGTGATCTATGGACAGGTCCATGCCCAGGGTCACGAGCTGATCCAGCATTGTTTTTGCCCCCACTGCATGCATGGAGAGCTGCAACATTTCCCTAAGAAAAACAGGACACATCCCCAGGATGACAAAAGTGCATGCACAACTACCAGCAGCAGAACATTCAGAACCTGTGTCGGTGCAACACCCGCTCAAGTGCCCCAATGACCAACCTCGATGTTTCCATTCTGAACCCTCTCACTTTTGAGAGGTTTTTTTTTTTACTATTTTCAAATCTAACACTGGGCAAAATGTTCCCTCTTTTCCGGGGACTACAAAATACAGGGAGCAACAACTTGTCCCCCTGAGACTGGTACCAGCACCATCACTTCTAGTGCCACCAGTTTGTCTTAAGGTTTTTCTGATTATCTTGCCTAAGACCTACAGGGAGACATCAGAAAAAGGTTCTGGTACTGGAATAGCCAATTCCACAGTGTACCTGAGACAAATCACCTCCAGGACCCACCTGTCCCTGGTGACCTTGCCCACTTAGCTGACCACCCACTGGAGGAGGCTCAGAATGGGCTCCCCAATCATCACTTAGTCCCCTTAAATCCCCCAGGAGCCTGGCACCCTCACCTGGCTAAATCCTCATTTGTTGTTCCTGGATTTGTTGTTTGAAAGGCCTTGTAGGACCTCTGGGCCTATCCCTCTGGGAGTCTGTGGCTTTGTATCCACCAGGCTCTTCATTAAAGCATCTAAATCGTCCCCAAAGAGGAGACTTCCTTTGAAGGGCAGGACGCTAAGCCTCGATATCAAGGGTGCATCTGCCACCCAGTGCCTGAGCCATAAAAACCTCCTCACTGCCATCACAGATGCCATCTGCTTGATCAAGGTCCTAATCAAATCATGAAATGCATCTGCCAGGAAGGCTACCCCTGATACAATTCTGGCCAGGTCTCCTGTGCTCAATGTTTCCTCCTGGTGCTGCTGGAGCCCTTTGACTAATTGTCCTGGCTGCATAGCTCCCACACTCTGCTGCCTACAAGGACAAACTGGCTGTCTCAAATGCTGTCTTAAACAAAAAACGCTTCTTCCTTTCTATCCTGTGCATCCCTTAAGGAGGTGCCCCCTTCCACAGGTATAGGCATCTGTTTTGACATTACTGCTACTGGGGCGTCTATCTTTGGTACCCTCAGTAACCTGTAGGGGGTAGCGTGTGCTCATTAGGGATTCTGAGCTCAGGGCTGAATCTGGGGTGATCCGATTCTCCCGCCATCATTTCTTTTATGGCGGGTGGAGGGGAAAGTCTCCTTATGCCTCTGAGGATTGAATCCCCTTGCGGGTCCTTTCCCCCTCCCCCCGCAGGTTTCATGCTTGCATTACCGTTACAATTAAGAGGCTCAATTCTCCCTTCCTAAACAGCGTCACTGCTACATCTCCTCCCCCCTTCACCCCACTCCTCAACAGGAGATTCCTCTGGGAGTTCCAAATCCCCCTGGAGTCACTCTCCACACCTCCGGGGAGCTTCCTCAGTCCTGCATTTCTTTAATCCTGGTACGTGTTGACAGCCTATCGGGGAACCACCTCCCAAAAGGTACCTTCTGGTGCAGGCCCCTTTGGCTCTGATATCTTTAAGTTTGGTGCATTAGCAAAGTTGTTTCCTGCACTGCCCCTTGCTTGCTTCTGGGGCCCTCTCACTCTATAAGGCCAGCCTGCACCTTGGCTACATCCTCCCAAAGGTGAGCACTCTACCCAATCAAGCAAGCTGCTCGCCAGGCTCGAGTCCATGGCGCATCTGCCTGTGCCCGCCCCTCCCCCTCCTTTTCATTGCCTGCTTTCTGAAGACCTGCGGCTATCACAGCGAGGGCAAGAGCAGCCCGCAATGGAGCTTTGCCTTCTTGTTCCCAACATCGGGTGCGTTCTCGGCCATGCGCCTTGCCGCTGGAGGACTCGCTTCCATTACTGCACTTTTAACATCAATCGCTCCCTGCAAGCACACGTCTCCCCCTCCCAGAACTGCCCTACGCAGACCGCGGCTTGCTGAGGACTGACCTGGGAGGACACTTTGGTTCTCACTTTTTTTTTTGGGGGGACGGTGAAAGGTCCTCCTCGGAGTCCCAGCCTACCTTATGTGCTGTCCCCGTTTCTTTTTTTTTTTCCAACAGTTCCCAGCATATTCCACCACCTAACCGGAGGCAGAGAACCACTGAGGAACCACCCAGCTACCCCACAACAAACAGAGTAACGTAAGAAAAAAAAAAAGTACAGGCAAGTACAGGAATCCCACAGATGTGGAGTGGTCTGCAGGTTTTGGTTTGGAGGATTAGAATTTACAGTCTAATTGGTATAATGTAATGCTGCAAGTGGTTTGCAGAAAAAAAGAAAGCAGTTCCAAGGCCTCTCCCTTAACTATCAGTCAGGCAACTGGACCCAGCATCTCCAAGCCTCCTTGTTGTGCAGTGCAGGCCCAGCTCCGATCACCAAATCAATCCCACCCATCACTTCCTGTACCTTCGTTGTGCTGCGCTCGGCGTTTTTCATCCCGGGACGTGCGAGGCCCGTCTGTCTTCCTAGGGTGAGGAGGGGAAAACCCAGGTCAGGAAATCTGAGCCAAAAAAGAAAAAAAAAAAGCAACAAAGCAGCAAAGGTACGGATCTTCCGCACATATTCATTTATCTGGAAACGTGGGCGGCTTGGACCTAGGAAACCGAAATGGGGGGGTCAAGGATATTTCTATACCAGTGACATAATTACCCCAGTTATTTTCTTGTTAATTGTAAACCGATCCGATATGGTTATTTACTATGAAGGTCGGTATATAAAAACTATTAAATAAATAAATAAATAGCAGCTCTCTAATAGTATCAACATTGCTCTGCAAGCTCATGATACACACTGGAAAGGAATTACTCACCAAAAAGACCTATTTGCTACTCCTGGGGTCTTGTCTGGGGGGGGTAATTTACCCCTAAGAAAGATGGCTTGTTGAAACAGTCACATATAGCCACCACTTCAAGATTTTGGCACTTAAACCCCCCCCCCCCCCCCCACTCTCCCATAAAAGTGCAAAACAAACTTTTGCCTTTTACATTGTGTTGACAGATTAGAAATTGAATAAATGAAATGAACACATGAATAAAAATGTGTGTGTGGGGGGGGGGGGGGGGGGGGGGGGTCGGGAGAGGAAAGGGTTATTATAATTATTTGCAAAACAGTACTTTGAGATTAGAAATGCTGACCCAATACCAGGACTTAAAAATACATTTCTGATTTGAGTTTGTAAAGCAGTGGTTTCCTCCTGCTCCTTTGGACTTCTGGCTCAACTAGAACCTGCCCCTCCTGGGGTTTGGCACAGTCTTCATTCACATGAGCCAGGGACTCTTGCCCTATTTCATATCCCTCCTCCTGGTCACGGTAGCACCAGCTCTTCCCTCCAGGACCAGCCGCTAGGTGTTACCACTGCACAATGATCGGGGATTCCTCCCTCCCCACGCCAGAGCTGCGAGTGCTGCTTCTGCGGCATCCCTGACCATCCCAGGGGGCCAACTGGACCTGGGAACCAACCCCAATCCCTTCCTGATCCATTATACAACTAACTTTTTATTTTATTTTTTTTAAGATATGTAGATAACAGTTATGTTTAGGTCTTTTCGTACCATTTTTCATGGCTTCTTTTCACTCCTTTCTGCTGGAGAATACCTAAAATTAGGCCCGGCATTAAGCCAAATGCAGATACTCACGGAGAGTACGGATGGGTCCTAGGCGCGATTGACCTCTGAGCTCCACCTTGCAGGACTTCCTGTGGTGACATCATCACAAAGAACTGTCCTGTTCAATCAGCCACAAGAGACAAGACAATTAGGGAAAACAAAAGATCTGTGCCATCTTAACCCAGTGAGCAGCAAGCCACAGCTGGCTGGGCAGGAAGATGGATTTTTATTACACAGTCCAGAACGCATTCCAGGAGAGACTTCACATTCTTTTCCAAATAACGTGTTTAAGGACCGGTGGGTGATGGGGGAGGCACTTCACTTTACAAGCAAAAAATCGGCCACAACAGAGATCTCAGGATAGCAGCAGCATTATGGCATTGTCATAAGAGCATAAGACTTGCCATACTGGGTCAGAGCAAAGGCCCATCAAGCCCAGTATCCTGTTCCCACCAGTGGCCAATCCAAGTCACAAGGACCTGGCAGGATCCCAAGGGGTAGATATTCTATTGCAAGCTGCTTATCCCAAGAATAAACAGTGGATTTCTGCAACTCTACCTTAATAATGGTTTAAGGAAAATTGGTTCTTACCCACTAATTTTCATTCCTGTAATACCACAGATCAGACAAGTGGGTTTTGCATCCCTACCAGAGGTAGAGAACAAAACTTTGAGGCACTGCTACATAACCGAGAGTGCCACCTGCAGTCCCTCAGTATTGACCTGTACCCAAGCCAAAGAATAGAACCTAAAACCCTATTCTAGGCAAACGGGCAACTCGGGGTTGGAAACCCTGCAACTGAAGCCATAAAACAAAATCATATGCTCACACTGCAAAAATTCCTTGAAAACATGGCACACCAACTATCAGGAAATTAAGTGTTTTGGCATAGACGGGGCGGATCTCTGGACGAATCTGTGGTATTACAGGAACAAAAGTTAGAAGGTAAGAACCAATTTTCCTTTCCTGTTCATCCCCAGATCAGTCCAGACAAGTGGGATGTACCCAAGCATCCCTAAAACTGGGCGGGAACCCGGAAGACCCACACAACACACACTTTCAAAGGACACCTTGTCCTTGCCTGCATGTCCAAAAGGTAAAGACTGGTGAAAGTATCAAGTGAGCACCACACCATAGCCCTACAAATCTCCCGAGAAAATCACAACTGACACTCTGCCCAGGAGGCTGCCTATACTCTCGTAGAATGTGCTTTCAGTCCCACTAGAACCGTGCTACCCTTACAAATATAAGCAGAGCAAAGGACCTCCTTCAACTACTGAGCAATCTATGCTTTAGAGGGCTCACTCCCTTTCTTTGCATCACTGAGCAACACAAAAAAGTGATCTGATCGCCAAACACTATTAGTAAACTTCAGATACCGCAATAGAATCCAAAGATGCAGCTCGCTATTCTGAGGGGTATCCTTAGACCACTCCGGAAGACCGGAAAATCCGACTGATGAACATGAAGACTATACCACCTTTGGCAAGAAAGGGAGGACCATTTGCAACGGTACTCCATCATCATAGATACACAAAAACTAATCTCTGCAAGACAGCGCCTGTAATTCTGAAATCTGTCTGGCCAAACATATGGCCCCCTTTGAAACACTGTCTGCAAAGGCAGGTCCTTCAAAGATCCTCTACTTAAAGGCTCAAATGGAGCGCCACAAATCCCTTGCAGATCTAAACTGAGGTTCCAAATCGGGCATAACTTCTGAACTGGAGGGCGGAAAAACAACCCCCTTCAGAAATTGAACCACAAGGATGGGAGGCAAAAGACCTCCCCTGCAACTTGCCCCTAAGGGAACCCAAGAAAGACACCTGAACGTGGAGCGAGCTATAGGCTAGATTCTTAAGACAACCCCTGCGGCTAAAAGGCTAAGATACGAGGACTATCCACAGCCATGGGATCCAATCACCATTTTAGACACCACGACTCAAAAATCCCTCCAGACCCTGACATACACCAAGGACACAGAGGACCTCTGAGCCTGGGGGAGCATGGGAGCATGGAAACAACAGATTCTGAATAGCCTTTCAGGCACAACTGCTGCCTCTCAAAAACCAAGTCACTAGAGAGAAGTGATCCTCCCAATCCAAAATTATGGGACCCTGCTGAAGCAAGCCTGCCAGGTGAGCTAACCTGAGGGGTCCCACTACTGCGAGATATACCAGATCCGCGACCCATGGCCACCATTGACACCACTAGCACCATCATTCCTGTATGCTACTCTAGCTGCCGCAGGACTCTACCAACGAGTGGCCAGGGAGTGAACACGTACAGTAGGATCTCAGTCTGTCAAGTGCACACTGAACATCCAGACCGACTGCACCAACCTCTCCTCTGCGACTGAAAAACCTTGCCGACTGTGTTGGCACACGTCACCATGAGATCCAGCTGGGGAACACCCACCTGGCACAGATGCGAACCCAAACTTCCCGGGACAACTCCCATTCACTCAGATCCAGTTGCTGTCTGCTGAAGAAATCTACTTGTATGTTGTCCACACCTGCGACATGAGAAGCCACTAATCCCTAGAGATGGCTTTCCACCCAAACAAAACTGTCAAGCTTCCAGAGCCACAGCGTGACTTTGCCTCTCCTTGCCGATTGATGAATGCTACCATCGTCCGAGAACACACAAAGCTATCTGCCCCTTTGATCCAGGGAAGGAAGGCTTCCAGGACCCAATGGACTGCCCTTGTTTCCAGGTGATTGATGGACCAGGATGTCTCCACTGTGGACCAAAGCCCTTGGGTGATACTCAGACAACATATTCCACCTGAACCAGAGCGCCTTCTATAACTGTTTCCTGTGTGTTAATGCCCACGAAACCAAATCCCACATGAAGCCATGGACCCCAGGACCCACAAATAGTCCCAAACCGTTGGCACTGACAGACAAGACAACGTAGACATTACCTGCACCTGAAACTTCGACAACCTGACCAAGGTTAGGAACACCCTGCCCCCCCCCCCCCCCCCAGGTATTGAAAAAATGCCCCCAGAAAACTGCAACGACTGGGTCAGCACTGACTTCACCACATCCATCATCCAATCCAGCAACCGCAAGGTGATCATAACTCACTGGAGCAATCAAATGCACTCCTCATGTGTCTTCACTCGAAAGAGCCAATCGGCCTGATATGGCTGTACCAAAATACCTTCATGCCAAAAGGCTGCTGCCAACAATGCCATCACCTTCGTGCAGGTTCATAAGGCTGCAGCCAAGCTGACAGGAAGAGCTCGGAACTATAAATGCTGTCCCAGCATCATGAACCGAAAAAACTTGATGGTCCTTCCGAATGGGAAAATGGATACATGCCTCCGACAGTGGGACATACAGAGACACACTATGACGTGTAGCCGTCTCGTATCACCTCCATAACCTCTTGATCTGTCATGATCTTGGTCCATTCCTCGTAAGAAGATCAATCGCCCTCTGACAGTCCCATGGAGAAGGGGACCAGACTGGCCTCATTGTGATGCCTCATTCCCTCAGACCTCTTGAATGGAATTATTGTGACCAGGCCTATCTGCCCTCCGAAAGGACTGCTGCCTTCCCCAGCCTTGCAAGGAAAAAAGCATTCCTGTTGGGATGGCAACTCCTTGCATCTGACATGAGCGCGAGGTGGAAAACTTTTCTTGTCTGGTCTTCCTATCCTCCGGCATCTACAGAGCCGTGACTTCAGCCCTTCTAAGGTGTCACCGGAGAATCCTGCAGAATTCATACACCTGGTGAAGGCCTAGGAAACCATATATAGTGTCACATAAGTCACCCTGCTTTCCAAGTGGGACTGCATGCCTAGAATCGGTCAAAGAAACCCCCTTACAGGAAACAGAAGTATTCTTGTCCACTTTCAGCAGCCTCAGGAGCTCTAAGCTCTCCTCCACGAAAGGATAAAACTTCACCATTGTCTTCCAGCATATAGAACTCCCAGGAGTACCAGTTTCCTCATCACTATAATCATAGGAAATCAGCTATGGGGACTTCACAGCCCATTCAGGACCAGGTCCCTCTTCACAGTCTGACTCCCAGAACCTGAGGGACCTCTTCTGCCAGAACAAGCAAGCCCTACTAGGGTCATCCCTTTCCACCACCAGGGTCTCCTCTGGAACCTGAGGTCCTGTCATCAGGAACACCATTCCTCAAATGGACCCTGGACCCCATCCCCAATCACCTCCTGAAGAGCATCAGAATCCAAGAAGGGCCCTTCAGCATTGCCTAAAAGCCCCCTCCCCCAGAGGCCTAGACTGTGAAAAAGATAGCCTGAATACCCTATGGGCACTTCCGCCAGGAACTAGCCTTGTGGACCAGTGGCCATTTTTCCTCCTGCACCCCACCTGGCCAAAAAAAACACCGTCAAATGCAGGAGCAGGGCAAAGTCTGCAGAGAAGGCCTCAGACTCACTGGTGACCACCAGCTACCATCCCCCCACACTAACCCAGGCTTCAGAAATACTCTGAACCAGCAGGAACAGTGGGGATGAGGGAACCTCTGGTCTCCCACCATGTGGAGACCACCTGGCTGCCACTGACTCCGCAGCCAAGAAGACCACCTTTGCACCTGGAGACACCATCAGGGAAGAGTGCAGCTGCATTAAGGTGCAAACGCATTTCACACAGGCTTTCAGGCACTCCATATATGGACACCGCTCAGACATCACATTGCCTCACTGAGCCCTCCCGGACCTGGGGCAGAGTGCGGCTGCCTTAAGGCGCAAATGCCTTACCCCGCAGGCCAGACAAGATGTTTGCCACGATCCACGGTCAGCGACACCCTCCTGCATGCCACCCACGTACGCTCTCTGCCCACACATCATTGAGCCTCAGTGAGCCCTCCTGGACCCGGTGCAGAGTACGGCTGCAATAAGGTATGAACACCTTTACCTGTAGGCCTGACAGGAAACTTGCTGCGGCCTGTGTCATGCCTTTCGTGCGTTTCACACACGCACACCAAACAGAGCTCCCAGTGCCCTACAGAGTCCTCCAGACCCCAGGCCCATGACCGCGCATACAGCTGAGACACCCAATGACCTGGGAGCCCTCTTGACTTCTGTTGATCCCACAGAGGTTCCTATCTACGCAGATTGTATGGTTGGGGGGGGGGGGGGGGGAACGAGAATCAAGTCTTTTCGATCAGAACCTGCAGGCCCCGTCCGCCGCCATCCCCAAAGCAGGAACCAAACGCAGCTCGAGCACACAATCCAGCCAGCGTGGAGGAAAAACAAACAAAAAAAAAAAAGTCAGGCTGCTCCCGTGGCTGAACACGCAGCTTCGCGCCACCACCCCATCTGAGCAGCACGCGGGAAATCCTGAGGTCGCACCTCTGGTAGACTCGCTGCATCCCTCCGCCACGCCAGCCCAAGCAACACCCAAACACAAGCTCCCTTTGATCTCCCCCCCCCCCCCGGGAAAAGGGCAAGCAAAGGTTTCCCTGCAGCAAGCTCCTCTGCTTCTCTTTCCTGCAGACATCAGCAGCACCAGCTGCCGAAATGCCACGGCCACCGAGCCGCCAGTCTCCCAATCAAGTTTTTTTTTTTTTTTAAAGCTTAATTGAAAAATAACAAAAGGGTTACTTCCCTCATCTGAAGACCCTGACTCACAGGAAGGGACCTTGAAGGGCAGGAGGGAGCCAGTCCCCCGACTAACAAGGCCTCCAGAAGCAGCAGGCAAATACAGCCAGAGGTTTCCAACCCCCGGACGCCCAGCTCAATGCAAGGGATGGTCTCCAAAAGGTACCTGGCACCTCGAGGAGCCCAAACTCAAACTTCTCCAATCCAATCCAATTTTTTTTTTTTTTTTTTAAATCAGGACTGCAGGTTTGTACCACCCTCTGCTGGAGATAGAGAAATACTGAGGGATGAGGGATTGCAGGTGGCACTCTCGGTTAGGTAGCAGTGCCTCAAAGTTTTGTTCTCTGCCTCCATCTGCCGGCAGGGATACATAAACCCCACTTGTCTGGCCTGATCTGGGTGTGAACAGGAATGGATTTTTCCACCAAGAACTTGGCCAAACCTTTTGGAAACGCAGCTACACTAACGGCTTTCACCACATCCTCTGGCAACGAACTCTAGAGATGCCTTCTGCCAGATCACAGCTCATTTATTAATGCCAGGAAACTACTCAACGGTGCTGCACTGAGCACCGCAGGCCAGAGTTGCACAGATGATGCTGGAGCTCACAGCTAGAGGAAAATCAGGGGAATGAAGGGGAAAAAAAAAACAAAAAACACCAGCTGTTTAGATACCACAGCCTCTCGGCTCAAGATCACAGTCTTTGAATAGGGTGACCATGGCTGAGGCAGGCTCCAATTATACAGGAAGGCCTGGGAGGAGAAGAGCTTTATTGTGTGTGTGGTGGGGGGGGGGGGGGGGGGTGTCAAACGGCAGTCCTCAACAGTAGGAAAGCCAGCATGAATAGCCATTAGATTCATTTGTAGTCAGTGGTTCAAGTCTCTGATTATTCTGAAAACCAAGAGATTGGATAGCTTCAGTCTATTAAAAAAAAAAAATTTTTTTTTTTAAAATCCGTTAAACACTTCCCTCCCTTGAGGAAAACCAGGGACCTCTGAGGATCTGTCTGGATTATTTAAGCATTACTGTGGGTAAAACCCTGTAATTGCCAATTACGGAAGAACGATTTTGGAAATGGCACTTAAAAGGCAGTCGGCCTGTTTTCGTGTAACCCTGCAACAGTGGGAACTTTGCTTTTGAAGTTGCTGCAAATCTGAGAGTCCTACGGTGACGTACAAGGAAGCCCGCACCTCCTGCGGCGATGTTGCATCCTGTCATAGCCCTGCTGAAATCTATTACAAGCACAGGAGGCTCCTTTTTCCTTTTAAATGGATGCGGTTTAGAAAGTGCTAGCCTCCTAGGCTGAGGGATTCCTGGGTTAATTTAGGTAGCATTCTTTAAAAAAAAAAAAAAAAAGGTAGAAATTACTTACCTGATAATTTTGTTTTCCTTAGTGTAGACAGATGGACTCAGGACCAATGGGTATAGTGTACTCCTGATAGCAGTTGGAGACTGAGTCAGATTTCAATCTGAAGTCAGCACTACATATACCCGTGCACGAGGCTCTGTTCTTCAGTTTTCTCCTCGAAAAGCAAATTATGGATATGTGTGTTTGGATAATTTTGAGTAACTTGAGTACTCTGGTTGAAGGGTGGAGTTCAGCAATGCTCGTAGTTGTTCTATCAATCTCCTTCTCCTTGTAAGGGGGAAGGGTGACTGTTCCATTTTGTGTCGAACCGGACTCCCAGGTACTCTACTCCATGCTGGAGACCACCTGGGCACTCAGAGAAGCGCCGACATCTGTTAATATGGGTATCTGGACTAGAGATAAGGGTTGGCTTACCCATGCTTGTGTTGCTCTTGGGGGGGGGGGGGGGGGGGGGGTGTTCCCCCGAGGATTCTTGATTGCGAGGCAGCCATGGGCAGGGTGCTGAGTCCATCTGCCATCACTAAGGAAAATGAAATCATCAGGTAAGTAATTTCTCCATTTCCTAGCGTGTAGCAGATGGACTCAGGACCAATGGGATGTATAAAAGCTACTCCCAAAGCGGGTGGGAAGCTGCCCTTGACCCACTTAGTACTGCCCTTGCGAATGCTGTGTCCTCTTTGGCCTGAACATCCAGGCGATAGAATGTTGAGGTGTGGATGGAGGACCACGTTGCCGCCCGACAGATCTCTGCGGGAGACAGCATCTTGGTTTCTGCCCAGGACACTGCCTGGGCCCTTGTGGAATGGGCCTTGACTTGTAGATGTGGAGGCTTGCCTGCCTCTACGTAATCCGCCTTGACTACTTCTTTGATCAAGCGGGCTATGGTTGCCCTCGAAGCCGCTTCCCCTTGCTTCTTCCCGCTGTGAAGAACGAATAGATGGTCCGTCTTTCATATAGGTTCCGATCTTTCCAGGTATCGGACTAGGAGTCTGCCGACATTCAGGTGGCGAAGAAGGCATGAGTCTTCCAAGTCCTTATGCTCGTCTGGAGATGGCAGCGAGATGGTTTGGTTTAGATGGAAGTGAGAAACCACCTTTGGCAAGAAGGAGGGTACAGTGCGCAGCTGTATGGATCCCGGCATAATGCTTGAAGTTCGGAGATTCAGCAGGCTGAGCAGATTGCCACGAGGAACGCCGTCCTCAAGGTCAGGAGTCGTAGGCACAGACTGCGAGTTGGTCTGAACGAAGCTCCTGCTAGGAAGTCTAACACTAGGTTGATATTCCATAGGGGTATCGGCCTCTTTAGAGGTGGCCGAATGTGCTTGACCCCTTTTAAGAAGCGGGAGACATCTGGGTGGGCCGCTAGGCTAGTGCCGTCCACCCTGGGTGTGAAGCTGGCCAGGGCGGCATTTGCACCTTGGAGTTGAGGGACAACCCTTTGTTCACGCCATCCTGCAGAAATTCCAGGATCATGGAGATTTTGACTGTCTGTGGAAGGATGTTGCGGTCCTCACACCAGGCTTCAAATATTCTCCATACTTGTATATATGTTAAGGAGGTGGAGAACTTGCGTGCTCGGAGCAGTGTGTCAATCACTGGTCCTGAGTATCCACTCTTTTTCAGACGAGACCTCTCAATGGCCAGACAGTAAGCCAGAATCTCTTTGGGTCTTCGTGGAGGATCGGTCCTTGCTGGAGTAGATCCCTGTGTGGAGGTAGGCATAGAGGGTTTCCCGCCAGAAGCCTTCACATGTCCGCATACCACAGTCTTCTTGGCCAGTCCGGGGCCACTAGACGTACCAGCCCTCTGTGGTGTTTACCTTGCGGATGATTCTGCCCAGTAGTGGCCATGGAGGGAAGGCGTACAGTAGGTCCCTCCTGTGGCCAGGTCTGGACGAGGGTGTCTATTCCCTGGGACAGTGGTTCCCGTCTTCGGCTGAAGAACTTGGGAACCTGGGTGTTGGAGCCGGTTGCCAGAAGATCCATGACTTCTGGCAACCGGTTGGAGCCGGTTGCCAGAAGATCCATGACTGGGGTTCACTAGTAGTTTACTATCTGTTGGAAGGCTGCTGTAGACAGTGTCCATTCCCCTGGATCCAGACTCTCTGCTGAGGAAGTCTGCAGTGACATTGTCTTTTCCCGCGATGTGGGCGGCTGATATCCCTTGTAGATTTGATTCTGCCCACGTCATTAGGGGTTCTATTTCCAGGGACACCTGCTGGCTCCTGGTTCCCCCCTGGCAGTTGATATAGGCCACTGTTGTGGCGTTGTCCGACATGACTGACTGATTTGCCCCGGAGTCTTGACTGAACTGTAGGCAGGCTAGTCTGACTGCTCGGGCCTCCAGTCAGTTTATGTTCCATGCAGACTCTTTTGTCCCATTGCCCTTGAGCTGTTAGCTCCTGGCAGTGGGCTCCCCATCCCCGCAGGCTTGCATCTGTGGTGAGCAAGGTCCATTCTGGTGAGGATAGGCTTGTTCCCTCACTCAGATGGTCTTCTTGTAGCCACCATTGTAGCTGGTTCCGAACCTTCGCCGGTAGCTGGAGGGGAGCTGAGTAGTTTTGAGGCATCGGGTTCCACCGTGACAGTAGGGAATGTTGTAGGGGCCGCATGTGGGTCCTTGCCCTCGGGACGACTTCTATGGTTGATGCCATGAGTCCGAGGACTTGGAGATAGTTCCATGCCGTGGGAAGGGTGACTTTGTTCCATTTGGTGTCGAACTGGACTCCCAGGTACTCTAGGGATTGGGAGGGCTGCAGGTGGCTCTTGGGTGTGTTGACGACCCACCCGAGGCTCTGCAGTAGTTCCTTGACTCTGGTGGTTGCTTGATGGCTTTCCTCTGGCGATTTCGCTCTGATCAGCCAATCGTCCAGGTATGGGTGCACGAGGATTCCTTCTTTCCTCAGTGTCGCTGCTACTACCACCATGATCTTGGTGAACGTTCGGGGAGCTGTAGCTAGCCCAAACTGTAGGGTCTGGAACTAGTAGTGATGGCCCAATATTGCGAAGCATAGGAAACGCTGATGGATGCGATGGATAGGTATGTGGAGATAGGCTTCTGACAGATCCAGGGGATGTCAGGAATTCTCCCGGTTGTACCGCCTTTATGACCGAATGCAGGGTTTCCATGTGGAAGTGGGGTACCTTCAGGTAGCGACTGACGGTCTTGAGGTCCAGTATGGGCCGGAATGTTCCCTCTTTCTTGGGCGCGATGAAGTAGATGGAATAGTGCCCAGAATTTTGTTGGTGCATGGGTGTTCTTGCCTTTAGGGCAAAGAATTTTGATAGTGTGGTTTCTGCCGTCTGTCATTGGCATCCTTGAGTGAAGCTCCTCCCGCAACTGGTATGGTAGTGCACTTTGTGGTGGCGCAGACCAGGGCGTTGACCTTGGGAAACTTCAGAGTTCCTTCGTTGCGGGGTCCAAGGGGTAGAGAGCTTCTAGGGCTCGCCCTCACTTAAAGATGGCCTCTGGAGCGTCCCATTCCAGATCAATCAGTTGTTGTACGGCCTGTAGTGTAGGAAAATGGCATGAGGTCTGGCGGAGCCCGGCCAGGAAGGGGCTCGCCTTGGACTCTGCTGTGTTCATGTGTCCGGGATGGCCAATGCCTTCAGACTCGTAGCTACGAGATCTGATAATTCGTCTTTTGGAAAGAAGCGCATCATGGTTCGATACAGTTCCGTTCGTGAAGGGATTTCCCCCTCTTCCAGGGGTTCTGATTCCTCCTCCAAGTCATCTGTGTCCCCTAAGGGGAGGCATTTGTCCAGGTGAGGCTCATCTGATGGAGGCTGGGAGGGGCCTGGGAGGTTCTGGGCCACTGGTGGGGGTTGTGGCTGTGTCGCCCCTGTCTGTGAGTGGATGTAGGATTGCAGCTCAGCGAAGAATCCCGCCCAGGTGAAGTTGCCTGGGACCGCACTGGGTTTGACGGTGCTCCCCAAGGGCCCCCACTGTAGAGGGGCAGAGTCGGGACTAGAGAGGTCCGGGGTAGTCTCGCTGGTGGATCCGGAGTCCTCTACGGGCTGAAGGGGACCTTGTCTCAGTTCTCCCCAAGCTTCCTCGCATAGCACGCACAGGGCACGGGTCATCTCGGACTGCACCGCTCTCAGGTGGCATGCCAGACCCTTAGCTGTCTTGGACGGCAGTGCCATGATTTGCACGTGTATCTTGTACAGGTGCGTGTGCCGGGAGGCCTGGTTATGTGCTCCGGGTGCGCCTACGTTGTGCGAGTAGGAGCGGAAGATGCACGAGTGGTTGTGCACATGGGCCTAGTTGTGCGCTCGGCACCCTTGAGCATGCCGCTGTGCGCACGGCATAGATGCATGCACCCCGCTATGCACACAAGTTGTTTGTGCGCCTGGCTGGCCGCTGTGCGGACAATGTGGCGACCAAGGGGGGGAAGGCACCGGCGACCACGCGGAATGATGGCGGCCCCCTCAGGAGGTCTTCACATGGGAGGACCCTCTTGCCGGATCGGGGTCTAGCCCGGACATGGCTGCGTAACCCGAATGTACAGAGGTTGGAGGGACGATCTGTGTGGCTGTCCGAGCCTCGGAGACTTAGAGAAAGTTTTCTACCTTACCTCATCTCGGCACTTCCCGGTTCTCTACCGGCCGGTCTCTGGCTGCGGGGGGAGATGGAATTACCTTCACCGCCGCGCTCTGTTTTGCACCCGCTGCCTCTCAGCGGCTCCCTTTTCAGGGGGCTAAGTCCAAGCCGCGTTGGCTACCGGACCGAGGCTGCCTCTCAGCCGCTCCCTTTCCTGAGGGCTAAGTCCAAGCCACGTTGGCTACCGAACAGAGGCTGCCTCTCAGCCGCTGCCTTTCCCAGGGGCTAAGTCCACACCGGGACAGAGGCTTACTTCTGAGAGATCACAGGAATCACCTCAGGAAATCTCGACTGGAGGAGGGTCCCTTAGGTATCACCGCAGGAGAACGGGGCTCGTTTTGGAGGTAAGGTTTCCTTTATTTCTTCTTTAAATTTGGAGTTTGGTTTTCTAACGCTGTGCAAGCGTGTGTGAAGTCCCGAACTGCTATGGAGACGGAAAAAACTGAAGAACAGAGCCTCGTGCACGGGTATATGTAGTGCTCATGTCAGATTGAAATCTGATCCGTCTCCAACTGCTATCAGGAGCACACTATACCCATTGGTCCTGAGTCCATCTGCTACAGGCTAGGAAAAAAAATCTTTAAAAAAAAAAAAAAAGTTTTATCTGTCTCCATCATTGGGTACAAAGAAAGGGGCACGCAAGGTAAAACAGGACCATAGGGAAAAAAAAAAAAGTCCAGACATTACATAAGATGTGGAAAGCAAAAGACCAGGCCCAGCCACTTCCTCATACTTCCTACGCACGTAACTGCTTGCTGTACACAACTGTAGGGCATATACTGCAGCCTGGGGAAAACAAAACTCACATCTGCCCAAAGGGTGGGGAGGGTGGAAAGCAGCTGCCGGGCTAAAGGAATAAAAAGTAACTCAAGGTGGCAAGACAGTAAAAGCATGACCTTGTGAAATCCCACTATCACACTGGCAAACCCTTTGGGACACTGGGGCTTCAAAAGCACCACGTTTCCTGTGCTAGATTGAAGCTATTTGGTCAGCAGAGCACATGGTGCTTGGGAGCTAGATACAGATGTTTGGTCTAAACTGCAGCCATCTGATGAAAAATAACTGAAAGATGTTAATCATGGCAAGGTGGTGGCAACTGTGTTTTCAGCCTACTTACTCCACATTTCCCAATTATTTCCTTGCTGCAAAAAGAGGTCATGCCTTCCCTTTCAAGCCTACAGGCAGCCACAAGCTTAAGATGCCAGAGAAGTACAACCTGCAAAGAGTAATTGAAAGGTTTAACCTGTGCCAGTGGGCGCAGCTTGCCCCAGGAGGGCATCAGAGTTCTGGGTGGTCACCACGGTGGTGGCAGTGGTGCTGGGACCGATGGTTGAGCTGGTATCCGTAACTTCAGTGGTGGGGAAGTAAGTATAGTGGGTCTCCGTGCCACCGGCGTCTGTATCCACACCATCCTCGCTGGAGAACGCGCCCTGGATGACTGCCTGCAGGGGCAAGAATAAAGCTAACAATTAAAAAAAAAAAAAAAAAAAAGCCGCAGAGGGGGCAATCGGTGCCAATGGCTATGACATAGGTCAAGGCTGCAACTACAGTCCCACCCTAGTAAGGGAGCTTCATCCTTTTGTCAAGCTCTGGGCCTGTCAGGCCCTGTGGTAACCCCCACAGAAAGAGCAGGCCCTTCTGCCTGGACCAGCCACCTCCCCCCTTGGATTGAGCCCTCAGATTCTGGTGGCTAGCAGGACAAGGTACAGAGGGGAATCCACTAGGACTGGACTGGGCCGTAAGGCAGGTTTTTAAGGGTGTGGCAGTGCAGGGAAGACTGACACCAGCAGAACCTCCAAGCCATGGGGTCCCCTGCTGGCAGGAGGCAGTCACTACACACAGATCCTTTACAGGGCCAGAGTGGAGAAGCCATTGAATCTGGAAACCCAGCACCAGAAATTCAGAAGCGGTCCTCCACCACCTGGAGCTTCAGATAGATATATTGCCAGCTATTATAACTAGTCAGAGGTGGAAAGAGACCACTGATATTAAAATATAACCAAGTCTGATACCCATTCTCTACCTGAGTCATGGACTGTGTGGCAGGGAAGCCACTGATGGCACCAGTGCCCTCCGTCTGGCCATCCAGCTGGCTGTCGGCTACCTGTATAACACGATACATCACCTGCAGGATGAAAAGAAGATCTGGTCAAGCAACACAGCCCCACTACTCCAGTGCAAGGCATGGACTGACATGGCAATAGCTCCCAGTTAAAAAAAAAAAAAGAGTAAAGTTATCACCAGCAATGTGAGCTGCAAACTGCAGGGGCTCACTCTTTCACACAATTCAAACGGAAACTCAAAATATCCCCCCACTCACCCACAGAGGGGGGCATCTCAGTCCCTCAGAGATGCAGGGGAATGGCGAAAGGTCTTGGTGCAAAGGCAAGGGGCTCTCACTAATGTGGTGGTAACAGAGCTATCGTGAACCATTAACAAAACACATTTTATGCCACCTTATTTATCAGCGATCTCACAAGCAATCTTTCCCATAGTCCGACTGGTCTAGTTTATTAAGTGCTGATTTGCGTTTCTTTATCCCAATGTCAGCACGGTACCAGTCCTGTCCTGTCCCTAGTGTACATGCCACCCCATGAAAAGGCAGCAGAGCACCAGGACTGAAAGGAAGAGGAAACGCACTTCCAAAACCAACGAAACCTACCATAGATCTTTGCCTTGTACGCAGTTACTGGAACATCGGTACCCAATGCAAAATAAAGGAAGGCCCAATCAATTGTGGATCCCCCAGGGTCTTCGTTCTGGGACACATCTGCAGTCTTCCCAGACCCAGAACATGAAAAGGCAAGTACTAGGGTTCTTCACTACAATTCCAATGCACCCGCTCTTCACTCAACCCATTTAAATCCCAACAACTTAAAGGATTTGAGCTCTCACCAGACAGAGATTTTGTTTCTGGCCAGGTGGGCGAGACCAAGGCAGACCTTGGACGTTACTGCATATGCTCCTAATGCACATATTGACAGGGGTATCATAATGAGGGGGGGGGGGGGGGTGGAGAAGAGATACAATAAGCAGTCCCGCCGCCATACCTGTGTCCCACCATTATCGGTACGGAAGACGTACTTGATGTTGGGGTCGGGAAAGGTGGCAGCCGACTGGATACTGGCAATAGCAACGCTGGTTGGATCCTCACCTGTCGCCACTGCATCTCAGGAAGAGCAGGAGGTGCAGCAATTGTATTGGGGGGGGGGGGGGAGGCGGGGGAAGAGAGAGAAAGGAATAACTCAGACCGCAGCAGCAGGAAGGAACAAGAACAGAGCAAATCCCTGCTGCTCCTCAATAAAGCAGACTTGAAATAGACACTCGCCCTCTATTTATTTTATATTCCACCTTTCTGCCACTTCTTCCCACCCAACTCTCTTGAATGCCCCCTCCCCCTGCCTTTCTCCGATTTACCCAACAAGGTCCCTAAGCTATTTTGGGCTCCAGTCTTCCCCCAACTGAGACAACAGCATCAGGAGCCTTCATGTGCCACTTAACAGAGGTTACTGTTTTCGTTTTCTTTCGCTCCTTTCATCCAGATGGGTCCTAAGGGGGGGGGGGGGGGAGACGAGACAACAATCCTCCGACAGAGGGGATACAAGGCTCCCTCTGGAACCCAGGACAACCTTAAGCTGTCACCAGCCCATCTGCGTCAAGGTGGCACAACCTGCTGGGACTCCCAAGCTCCTTCTGCGGGCCCCCCCCCGGCTGGCCCAACTCCTCCCCACCACAGGGGAGCGCTGCTATCAGGCCACAAAGCAACATCTGCTCTCTAACATTTTTTCGACCCTTTGCTGTAACGCCGATCTGGTCTTCTTACGGACAGGGCCCTCTGTTCATCTTTTCCTAGAAAGACGCTGTACTTAGAGCATAAAATGCTCAAGAAATTTAGGAACTGTTAGCATTTGACCCTTTTTTCCTTTGGGAATTTATTTTTTTAAAAAAAAATGGAATATGTGGAATTTTCCAGCCTTCAAAACTGTCATTAAACCTCTCTCTCTGCCCCAAGGAGCCCAGACTCCAGAGGCCTTTGAACATTCTGCCTGACAGAGGTCGGTGCAGCTTCACAGAGAACTTTTTTGTGGATGTTATTTCCCTCTCTTTAAAAGGTGAAAAAAAAAAAAAAAAAGAGGAGGGGCAGCCCAAACTGAGCTCCCAGTCCCCAACATCACAAAAGCTCAAGGTCAACCTTTTTTCATATTCCATGCATGACTATTCAGAACGTATCCCTTTCCCTCCTCCACGCACAGCGCCCTGCTAAGTCGAGTTTTGGCGGGATGATGGTTTGGTTAATAGCGAGCAGCAATGCTCAAGACGCCTTCTTCCTCCCCCATCCCAACTTCCGTAGCTCTTTACAATACGGCGTGACCTTCAGCAGATCACTTAATCCCATCCCCCCCCACTCCACCCACACAGCTGGCTCTTGCAGGGCAGCAATACAGCAACCATGAAAGTTACATTAGATACCATAAAGCTATGTAAATTAAAAAAAAAAAAAACACACACAAATAAAATACAAATTCTAAATCAGTAGGGGAAAAACCTCACACACACCTTCCTGGATTTGCACTGTTCCTTCTTCAGTTTCAGCTACTTTCTGCTGTCTGCAAGCACAAAAGGTTTTTTTTTTGTTTTTTTAATGTATACCGCAGGATAAAATTACACTTCCCTCACTCTCCACACAGAGGTGCTGTTCAGCAACTGGTGATGGCTGAACAGCTTGCTCAAACCTGGCCCCATTTTGAAAGGAAAATTGGTTCTCATCTGCTAATTTTTGTTCCTGTAGTACCACTGATCAGTCCAGACTCCTGCGTTTTACCTCCCTGCCAGCAGATGGAGACAGAGAAAGTTTCACTGCCACCTGTAATCCCCTCAGTATTGGCCTGTACCCAAACCAAGATGACAACAGCCACCATAAATTTCTAATCAAACTTTTAAGCAAACTCACTCCCCTCCAACGAGCCAGAACAAGATGAAGTTGTCCAAAAAGACAAGGGAAAACTTGTTTCCCACATTTAACATACGCGATCAGTATTGAAAACCTCCAATAACTCCAAACTACATACAAAGCAACAGTTCGAGTGGCGGACTCTCCCCCCAGTAAATGGATGGGACTCTGGACTGATCTGTGGTACTACTGGAATGAATATTAGCAGGTAAGAACCAATTTTCTCAGTCCAGACTGCTGGGATGTACCTAAGCTCCCCTTTACTCGGGTAGGATGTGGAGAGTTCTGCTCGTAGAACACTCAAAGCACATGGAAGCCGGAGCCCCAAAATCCAAGTGATGTTGCCTAGCAAAAGTGGGCAATGACTTCCCAGTAGCCACCCAGCAAGTTTCGTGTGGAGACACTTGTGTGACTCAGCCTAGGAAGTCACCTGAGAATGTGTCGTGTGCCCCTAAATTCCCTGGTAGTGGGCAACCTTTAGAAACATAAGCTGACACAATCACTTCCTTCAGCCACTGCACAACTGTAGCCTTAGACAACTTATTCCCCTTCTTTGGGCCACTCCACAATACAAAGAAGTGATACCATCTACAAAGAGGTGATGAAATCTATGGAAATCATAAGTGACTTCCAATCTAAGAGCCTAAACTCCCATGCATGAGGCATAAAATAATCCAAATTCATAAAAGCTGGAAGCTCTACTGTCTAAGATGGAACACAGAGACTACCTCAGGCCGAAAAGAAGGCACCATAAAGGGGATCTGTAGGAAGGGATCTCAACATGACAGCACCCGGAGCTCCAAAGTTCTCCTGGCTGACAAAATAGCAACCATGAAAACCACTTTAAGAGACAAGTCTTTAACCGTAGCTCTCTTTTCTGGTTCAAAGAGAGCCTCACACAATCCTCTAAAGGACTAGATAATTCAGATTCCAAGATGGGACAAATGTTCCGCACCCGAGGACAAGTTCTTAGCTCCCTGAAGGAACCATAGCACATCCGGAAGTGCAGACACCTTACCCCAGAGACAACCCAATGTCACTACCTGGACACTCAGGCCAGTCCCTTGACTAGAACCTTTCTGTAGAAAAGCCAAAATGTGTGACATCGTAGCCTGAACAGACTGAGGCTGCACTCTGTCAACAGCAGACCAGAACTCGAAGATCCTTCAGATTTGCATGTCAAGGATGTAGAAGGTGGAAATAACCGCTTTGGAATATCCCCTCCATCTCAGTTGTCTCCTCTCAGACCAAAGCTGTGAGACAGAAGCGAGCCACTTGACCCAAAAATATTGGGTCCTGGTGGAAAACAGTTGACTAATGTCTGAACCTTAGAGGCCCATCAGTTCCATGTAAACCGGCCTGATATGAATCCCATTCATGAAGTCCGGTATAGAAATAGTTTTAAATAAATAAATAAATGTTGATCAGAACTAGGAAGCATGGTCAGTGTGAACACTCTGGAGCTACCAGGATCACGCTGCAAGAAAATTATTACTTACCTGCTAATTTTCGTTCCTGTAGTACCATGGATCAGTCCAGACCGTGGGTTATGTCCCCAATCCAGCAGATGGAGTCAGCCAAAACTTTGAGGGGGCGTCACCATAAGTAGAACTACCCCCTCTGCAGGAGTTCAGTATCGAGTATATCAAAGCCCGAGTAGAACAACCCGAACCCCCTCATGGAATCAAGTTTATATAAAGAAATTGGCAACAACCAGCCATGTAACTGTAATAACAGACTAACCGTGGGCGTCCTACAACGGGTAGGAGGCCACACAGACAACACGTCAACTCGTGAGGCGCTGATGCTGGGACAACAGTGGAAAATTGACAAGTGGTGAAGTACAGATACCCTTACCGATATCCCGAGCAAGATGAAGCAGGAGTGAAAAAGACCCAAAGCGGTGGGCGTCTGGACTGATCCATGGTACTACAGGAACGAAAATTAGCAGGTAAGTAATAATTTTCTTTTCCCTGTACGTACCTGGATCAGTCCAGACCGTGGGATGTACCCAAGCTTCCCTAAACCGGGTGGGGTCCTGCGAGGCCTGCTCGGAGAACCTGTTCACCAAAGTGTCCCGTGACAGAAGAGGCGAGGTGTAGGCGGTAATGCCGCGCGAACGTGTGCAACGACTTCCAGGTAGCCGCTCGACAGATCTCCTGGGATGAGACCGAGCGCGCCTCCGCCCAGGAGGCCGCTTGCGACCTTGTGGAATGCGCTACAATGCCAGGCGGAGGCGTCCGCCCCGCCCCGACATAGGAAGCGGCAATACCCGCCTTCAGCCATCTCGCAATGGTTGTCTTGGAGGCTTGGGAGCCTTTCTACGGACCGGACCAAAGGACAAATAGATGGTCGGAAGTCCGGAACTCGTTGGTAACCCCCAGGTATATACGCAGTGTGCGTTGAACATCCAGGAGTCGGAGAGACTTCGGCTCGGAGGCGGAGAAGGACGGCAACTCCACCGTCTGGTTCACATGAAAAGCCGAGACCACCTTCGGTAGGAAGGAAGGGACGGTGCGGATCGAGACTCCAGAGTCGGAGAACCGGAGGTAGGGTTCTCTGCACGATAGCGCTTGTAACTCTGAGAGACGCCGAGCGGAGCAGATTGCCACCAGAAATACCGCCTTGAAGGTGAGATCCTTAAGCGTCGCGGAGCGCAAGGGCTCGAACGGAGGCCCCGACAGGGCTCGCAGCACCAGGTTGAGACTCCAGGAGGGACAGGGATCCCGTAGCGGAGGCCGGAGGTGCTTGACGCCCTTGAGGAACCGAGCAATGTCCGTGTGCTGCAGGAGAGAACCCCCATCACGCAACAACGAACCAAGAGCGGCAACTTGGACTCTCACCGAGTTGTAGGCTAATCCCTTGTCCACCCCGTCTTGCAGGAACTGAAGGATCTGAGGGACCGAAGCCGTTGTGGGACTAGTTTCCTGGTTGGCACACCACCGCTCGAACACCTTCCAGACGCGAACGTAGGCCACCGACGTGGACGTCTTGCGCGCCCGCAGCAGCGTCGATATTACCGCCTCCGGGTACCCCCTGCGCCGGAGGCGTCGCCTCTCAAAAGCCAGGCCGCAAGACAGAAGAGTTCTGCCTGCTCGAAAAATACCGGGCCCTGGTGTAGGAGGAAGGGGAGATGCCCCAGCCTGATCGGACCGTCGACCACCAGCTGCAGCAGGTCCGCGAACCAAGGTCGCCTGGGCCATTCCGGGGCGACGAAGATCACCGTCCCCGAATGTCCTTCTATTCTGCGGAGCATCCGGCCGACTAGAGGCCACGGTGGAAAAGCGTAGAGCCGCAGATGTGTCGGCCATGGGAGTGCCAGGGCGTCCACCCCCTCGGCACCGCGTTCTCTTCGCCGGCTGAAGAAGCGGGGAGCCTTGGCGTTTAGAGCGGATGCCATCAGGTCTAGGTGGGGAGCCCCCCACCGATGTACGAGGAGCTGCGTCGCCTCGTCGGACAGAGACCACTCCCCGGGATCCAGCCGTTGACGACTGAGGAAGTCCGCTTGCACATTGTCCACCCCGGCGATGTGTGACGCTGCCAGCCGGACGAGATGACGCTCTGCCCATTGCATGAGCAGCGCTGCTTCCAGCGCGACTTGTGGACTGCGCGTGCCTCCTTGGCGATTGATGTAGGCCACGGTGGTCGCATTGTCCGATAGCACTCTGACCTCGCGGTTTCGGAGGAGCGGGAGAAAATGCCGCAGGGCGAGCCGGACCGCCCTGGTCTCCAGACGGTTGATGGACCACGTCGCCTCCACCGCCGACCACGTTCCTTGCGTGGCGCTGCGATCGCAGACAGCGCCCCAGCCCGCTAGACTGGCATCGGTGGTGACCACCACCCAATCCGGTAGGTCGAGGGACACGCCTCGGGCTAGATTCGCCGGATCCAACCACCAGGCCAGACTGTCCCTGGCCTTCTGAGGAAGTGGCAGAATCATCTGGTAGTCCTGCGAAACCGGTTTCCAACGGGAGAGGAGCGCCCACTGCAAGGGCCGGAAATGGGCAAACGCCCAGGGGACCATATCTATGGTGGATCCCATCACCCCCAGGAGTTGCAGGTAATCCCATGAGTTGGGTTCCGGTAACACAGAGAAACGTCGTATGTGCTCCCGCAAAGAGAGCGCCTTGTCCTGTCGCAAGAAGACTTTGCCCCGCCGGGTGTCGAAGGTTGCCCCCAAGAAATCCAAGCGCTGTGAGGGTACGAGGGAGCTCTTGGAGAAGTTCACCACCCATCCCAGGGAATGCAGGAACTGTAGCACCCTGGACACGGCCGCCTGGCCAAGGGTGAACGATTTCGCGCGAATGAGCCAATCGTCCAGATAGGGATGAACCAGGATCCCCTCCCTCCGGAGGGCCGCAGCCACGACTACCATAATCTTGGTGAAGGTGCGTGGGGGCCGTCGCCAGTCCGAACGGGAGAGCTATGAACTGGAAGTGCTGGTCCAGTATCTTGAATCGCAGAAGACGGTGCTGATCCGGCCGAATGGGGATGTGTAAGTAAGCCTCCGTGAGGTCCAAGGAGGCAAGGAACTCCCCCCGATGTACCGCTGCGATCACCGACCGCAGCGTTTCCATGCGAAAACGGAGCACTCGGAGGGACTTGTTGACCTCCTTGAGGTCCAGAATGGGCCGAAACGATCCGTCCTTCTTTGGCACCACGAAGTAGATTGAATAGTGGCCCAAGCCCACCTCTCCGAAGGGCACGGGCGCAATAGCGCCTATCTCCAGAAGCCTGTTCAGCGTGGACTGCACCGCCTGCCGCTTGAGGGCCGAGCCACAAGGGGAAAATACGAAACGACTCTTCGGTGGCCTGACAAATTCCAAAGCGTAACCCAACTTTACGGTGTCTAAGACCCACTGGTCTGAGGTAATCCGCGCCCACTCCCTGTAGAAAAACTTCAGACGTCCCCCGATCCTGGGGACGGTGGAGTGGGCGACTCTGGCATCATTGTGAAGACTTGGAGGAGGGGTTACCTGTCCCGAGAGCGGGGCGCGCAGGTCTGCGGCCGCGAAAGGAGCGCGACCAGGGCTGTGACCGGGAAGCAGGCGGCCTGGAGCCCCCCGGCCTGAAGTTCCTGTAACGTCGCTGCGCTCTGGCTCTAGTCCGGGATGAAGCAAACGCCCGGGAAGGGCGATATCTATCTTCCGGGAGGCGGTGCACCGCATTTTCCCCCAGCGACTTGATGAGCTGGTCCAGATCCTCTCCAAAGAGGAACTTACCCTTGAATGGTAGGGAGCCCAGACTCGACTTGGAAGACGTATCTGCCGCCCAATTGCGAAGCCACAGCAGCCGCCTGGCCGCCACCACCGAGACCATAGTCCTCGCCTGGACGCGGAACAGGTCATACGAGGCATCCGCCCCGTACGCCACTGCAGCTTCTAACCTGTCCGCTTGGGCGGCCTCCGCCGCTGGCAGATCCTGGGAGGTGAGAAGTTGTTGAACCCACAGGAGGCTTGCCCGCTGGGCGAGGGAACTGCACATCGCTGCTCTCATACCCAGCGCGGAGACCTCGAAGACTCTTTTCAGGAAGATCTCCAATTTGCGATCTTGCGTATCCCGCAAGGCCGTGCCCCCTGTCACCGGGATTGTCGTCCTCTTCGTGACCGCCGAGACTGCAGAGTCAACTCTCGGAACCTTGATGAGATCCAGGAAATCTTGAGGGTAGCGGGTACAGCCGTTCCATGGCACGACTCACTTTCAGAGTCGCTTCGGGGGTATCCCATTCCCTCGTGAGGAGCTGCAGGAACGAGTCGTGAATGGGGAAAGCCCTCGCCCTCGGGCGCAGGGCCGCCAGGACCGGATCTCCTTTCTTTGAGGATGTGACCACCGCCGGCGCTACTGGAGCAGGCGGGTCAGGTGGCGGATCCAGGTCCAGCTCCTGAATGATGCGCGGGATGAGCTCGTCCAGCTCTTCCCTCTGGAAAAGGCGCAGCGTACGCGGATCGTCCCCCTCCGTCGTGGCGTCCCCTTGCCCCAGATCGATGAAGTCCGGGTCAGGGTCCACTGGGTCCGGCGTCGATCCCCCTGTCGTTGGCGAAACCCGAGCAAGTGCGGGTAGGCGAGGGGCCCCCGCTCCCGCCGCAACGGGGGGGGCCGGAGCCGCAGGCGAGGTTCGGCATATCTTGGCAGGGGGGGGGTCCACCGGCGTATCCAGACCCTGCAGGTATGCCGTGTGCATAAGTAGTACGAACTCCGGGGAAAACCCGGGTCGCGCCGCGGAGGCTCTGGAGGGGGGCACGTCCGCGCTCTCCTGCCCCTGCGGGCCCTGCTCCGGCAGCAAGGGCGGGGGCGAGTCTGGCTCCGACTCCCTGTCATTCGCTCTCTCCTGAGGTGCCTCGGGGCGCCGAGCGCTCAAGATGGCCCCCGTTCCCGCCAGGCCTGTGGGAGGGGTCCGCCCCCGGCGTCCGGGCAGAGGCGCGAGAAAGGAGAAATCTGCCACAGGCTGTGAGGTGCCTTCCCCCCCGGGAAGACACCGGGCACAGATGCCCTCCCTGGAGATGCGGGACCCCGGTTCGCCGCAGGCCGCGCAGCGCGTCGGCCGCGGCATCGCAGTGCCGAAAAAGTACCGCGAAAAACGAAAAACGATAAACGAAAAACGAAAGAAAAAAACGAAAGTGCTCAAAATGAATAAAATAATGAGCCTCGGGGTCCCGCGAGCCGAAACGCCGCCGCCGCGGGGGGGCCCGATGGCCTGCACTGCCCGCCGAAGTGAGGAATCCGAAGGCGCGGGGGGGCCCTCCTGGCCGCACTACCCGCCAAAAAGAAAAACCTGCCTGCCTGCCTTGCCGAGCCGCCCACGAGGCGCTCAAGATGGCCGCTGACAGTGTGGCAAGCGCGCAGAGGCCGGTGCTATCGGTCTCCGCGAGGTACCAGGGGTGTTTGGGGAGCTGAAAGGAAAAGAAACAGAGACTTACCCCAACAGTAGTGCATAGAACACAAGGGAGACGCAAACAGAGGGTAAGCCACGCCTCCCCAAAGTTGAACCCCTCAATAAATTAATTTGCTCAATCGGAGCTTTCCTTTTTTTTTTTTTTTTTTTTTTTATAACAAACTTGCTTCAAACTTGATTCCACAGAAAAAAGGCAATAGCCCAAGAAAAGGCAGCCAAAGACAAAGTGAAAAGCTTATGCTGAATTGGGAGCACTCCAAATTCCCTACTCGCATCTGCTGGAGTCAGAAGATACTGAACTCCTGCAGAGGGGGTAGTTCTACTTATGGTGACGCCCCCTCAAAGTTTTGGCTGACTCCATCTGCTGGATTGGGGACATAACCCACGGTCTGGACTGATCCAGGTACGTACAGGGAACTGGATGTTTATCCACCGTAATCCCTCGTCTACCAGAGGCCACGGGAGGGAAGATAAAGAAGAATCCTTCGAGTCCACAGCAGCACCAGATCTCAGATTACTTTGTACTGTGTTCTGTTCAGCGGCTATAAGACTGCGAAGCCTTGGTGTTCTCTTTGGTCAGGATATCTCCAACTTCCATGAACAGTACATCGCTCTCTCTGACAGCTCCCATTCTCCAGGATCTAAACTTTCTCAGAGCAACGAAATCCGCCTGAATGTAGTTCTCTCTAGCGATGTGAAACACTGCCAGCTGCTCCAAGTGCTGTTCTGCCCAGAGAATCAACTCCCGGGCCTCTTGACCCGCTGCCCGATTCTCGGTTCCACCTTGACGATTGACGTAGTCCACCATCGTCGCATTGTCTGATAGGATCTGTACTGGAAGGCTGCATAGCCTTGGCAGACAGGCAAGCAACGTGAAATGCACCGCTCTCGTCTCAGACCGATAGGCCATGAGGCCTCCTGTTTCGACCACTGGGCCCTATGTCGACTGATCTTGCTACACTGCCCTCCATCCAGAGGGGCTTTGCATCAGTGGTGACTATTATCCAATTCAGAATCTCCAATTCTGCAGCACGCTCGAGACTGGTGCGAATAAGCACCACAAAAGACTGTCCCTGGCTTCCCCCTCTATCAGATGAGGAAAATGAAACTCTTCCAATAATGGATTCCAGCAGGAGAAAAGTCCCCTGCAGAGGCCGCATATGTGTGAACGCACAATGCATTAATTCCAATGTCGATGCCATAGAACCCAGAGCTGTAAACAGTCCCAGACCCTGTGCACCAAAAGCTCTAGCAGAAGTCTAATCTGACCCTGCAATTTGCACACTCTCTCCCCGTAAGAAACACTCTCTCCACTAGTGTGTTAAACTGAGATCTAAGATACGCTTCCTAGGTTCCTAGAGACTTCAAGCACATTGGTACCTTTTGTACTGATTGTAGACAGAGGTCATTTGATTTCGCATAAATAAGCCAGTCATCCACATACGGATACACCAACACAACCTCCTGTTGCAATGCAGCTGCCCCCACCACATCACCTTGGTGAAGGTACGTGGAGCTGTCATCAGCCAAAGGGAAGAGCTCAAAATCAAAAATGTTCCCTTAGGACCATGAACTTCAGGAATCTCTGGTGCTCCAGCCTGATAGCTTTGTGCAGATATGCCTATCAAGACGAGAGATGCCAAGAACTCATGTACCACCGCTATGACAGACCTCAGAGTTTCCATGTGGAAACGGGGAACCTTGAGAGCTGCATTTACCTTCTTTAAATCCAATATCTCTTAAATTGGATACAGGGGGGGGGGGGGTGTTAAGAAACAGGATTCTTAACTTAGAACTGACCTCCAGCCATGCTAAGCATATTCAGGTTCTGAGCCAACAGACTCAGCAAGACACCTGTGAAAAAAAAGAAAAAGCCGAGCAGAATGCAAAGCAGCTCTCAATCATATGCAATTTCTCCCTCTTCTAGACATCAGAAAGCCAATTCCCCATTGGAATCCTCTGATGACTCATGATACACACCCCCCTTAAACCTGAGCAGGAATAGCCTCCCTGTGGCATTTGCCCACAGTGACTGAAAAAAAAAAACAACTTACAATACCTTCTCTCCCTAGAATGGAACACAGAGCTGCTAGCAGAAAAAAAGAAAAATCAGCCAGATTAAAAAAGGGACCGACTAAAAGAAAGACAGCCACCCTGAACGTGACGCTGCCTCATGAAGGGGAGGGAACTGGACCACCAGATTTACACCTCACTGAAGAAAGCAGCAAGCGTACAAAAGGGTCACCAACCCCTAGCTCGTCCACCTCGACCAGACAGGGAAGGACCCAAAAACCCCCCTGGGAGGAAGGCTCCTAAAATCCAAAACAGCCTCCCGACTGCAGGTTTTGCACCATCTACCATCTGCAGGAGGCAGAGAAAGACAGGGACTGCAGGTGGCGCACTGGGTTAGGTAGTAATGTTAGTGAAACTTTCTCTCTGTCTCCATCTGCTGGCGGAGAGGCAAAACCCAGGAGTCTGGACTGATCCAGGTACATACAGGGAAAGTGAAAGTTCCTCCCCATGTGGGGAGGAAACCTCGATCTGCTCCCTCGCAGGAGGGAAGCTATTGAGATTTTATATTTTACTGTTTTATGACCTAGTTTTGTTTGCTTCAGTTAGATAAAAAAAAATAATAATTTTTTGCTTTAGTGTTTGCATGCATTAGATCAGCATTTCCCAACTGGCCTGGTTTTCTGGGCAGCCACAATGAATATGCAGGGGATAGGAGTTGCATGCCCCAGTTCTCGGATGGATGGAAATCTCTCATGCACCCTCGTTATGGGTAACCAGACCGGTTAAGGAATGCCTCCAGGACAGATTTAGATATTTCTTGAACTGCTCACGCAATGCTACATTTTATAATCGTGTTACGCCTGCTCGTTATTGTCAGATACTGCACTTCATTTCTGACTTTCGGCTTTTGTTGTTGCATTATTGATCAGTTTGTAAACTGCCTTGAGCCACTTCTCAGAAACAGTCTGGAAAACTTAAAATAAAGAAATAAACCATGGCAGGGACAGATTTTCCTGAAGCTGCTTCATGGGGAAAAAAAAAAGAGCAATTAAAATAATTAACTGGAAAGAGTAAACGTGTATCAGACACAATTGGATTTGCTTTCTTCGGACTCTCTAACAATGCGCAAATTAACTTATTACTGTGAATAAATCACACACATGCATTTCGAATATTCAGAGACCTGAAAATATTTAAAAGGCTCTGCTGTAGGTTCCAGAGGACCCAGATTAGCCTGGAGCACCCGGCCTGGGAGGATAGAAGGAAACACAGCTTGTACTCACCCCTTCATCTCTCCCCGCTGTCACACATCAGAAGACCACCTCCTCTCTCCACGCCTGCCACCTCGAGAGCTCAACGTTCAAAACCTGCAATGGAGAAATAAGATATATTGTCCGTTTCTTGAGAAGCCACAGATCTGCCTTCTCTAGCTTTTGGCATCCCAGAACTGCAATGTCCATTAAAAAAAAAAAAGGTGGTCGATGGGGAAACAATGTAAAAGAAGAGGGCATCTAAAGGGTCCAAGCTGGAGATTAGCAATTTAACAAATCTGCTAATCCTCCGGGCAGTAACGTACCCAAGCATTCTCCCCTCCTCTGGCAGATGATTCCAACAGCCATCCAACGCTTACAGAATAGCGGTGGGCTGACTTTGCCCTCTGCTGAACGGAGAAAAGTGCTTTATGCTGATTTAGTTTCAGGCTGTGAAATGTTTAAATCAGATCAACATAAGAATCACACAGCGATGAGGATGCCGGACGTGAGCATCTGAGATTTATTTTAAAAAGCCTGGCTTCCACACACATCCCAATGTTCAAGGTGGATAAGGAATGGTACATTCAGAAAAAGGAAAATTGGTTCTTGCCTGCTAATTTTTGTTCCTGCACCACAGATCAGTCCAGACTCCTGGGTTTTGCCTCTCCTCCAGCACATGGAGACAGAGAAAGTCTCGCTGACACTGCCGTATAACTTGGTGTGCCACCTGCAGTCCCTCAGTATTGACCTGTACCCAAGCCAAGATGCTACTATATGTAAACAAATATGCCTACACTTTAACATCTCTCATGAACAAGCGGCAACATGTGGAAAAACCCCTTAATAGAAACTATCCTGACCAATCTTTAGATTGAAAAGACAACCTGTGCCAACCTTCAGAGTATTTACAATAACAGATCGAGCAGACACTCCAAATTTCTCACCCCAAACTGGGCGGGTCTCTGCACTGATCCGTGGTACTTCAGGAATGAAAATTAGCAGGTAAGAACCAATCTTCCTTTCCTTGTCCATACCCGGATCAGTCCAGACTCCAGGGACGTACCAAAGCTTCCCTAACCGGGGTAAGGGCTGCGAGAGTCCCGCTCGAGCACTTTCACCAAAGCCCATGGTATCTGGAGCGTGGACATCCAAATAGTAATGTCTGGCGAAAGTGCGCGACTTATTTCCACACAGCCGCCCTACAAATCTCGTGGCGACACCTGCTGACATTCGGCCCAGGATGCTGCTCGTGACAGAGTAGAGCGAGATCTCAAAAAGAATAGGAATTGCGCAGCCCTGACATTCGTACACCGAACTCATCGCCTCTCTCAACTACCGTGCAACAGTGGCCGTCGAAGCCATCCGGCCCTTCTTTGTGCCACTCCACTTGGCTGTACCTGCCCACACCTCCAGAATTTGCACAAATACACGCTCAAGACTAGGTCATGGTCGTACATGCGCAAGTAACACGCAAATAATCGCTCGTATAGGCCATGCTCGAATGCACGCAAATAGCTGCGCAAATACGCGCTCCAGTCTAGGTCACGGCCTTACGCAACAAGTACCTATACAAATACATGCTCAAGCACCTGCAAAGACGTACGCGCTTAAATCTAAGCCGCGGCCTTATGCACACAGGTCCCTGCGCATGTAACCGCCATGCAGAGAGAGGGCAAGCCCGTGCCTATGCATGCGGAAAAAGAACCGCAGCCGTAGACTACCACATGGCAAAGTAAAGCCTGTCTGCATCTTCCGCGCATTTAGACCCAGACCCGTTTAACATCGGCATCAAAAATCGCTGGCCTGAAGAGCTTCTCAGCAGCTTACGCCTCTTGATTGGACAAGAATCCATGGAGACTGAGGCCAAGAGAGAGTATCCTGCTAAACATACTTTGCGCATAAGCCAGTTAAGACCAGCAGGAGACCTCTACCAGAACCAGAGACGACTCCTCAGTGCAAGTGCCTCTCTGCACCTCTGTGGCACTGTGAACCATCGGCGATAATTGAGGTGGTGATTCCCCGCCTCTCTCGCCAAAGCTGCTAGGGAATCAAAAATGGCTGCCATTTCTGCACTGATGGGGAGTAGCACTGAAGGTTTCCCTATCACCTGCAAGTCTTGGTCTTCCAGAGCTAGACAGACTCCTGAATGCTTTTTCTGCATGCAAACGCTCTTTCTCCCCGCCCCTGCAGCACCACTAGCACCTCAAATGCAAGCAGAGGGGGGCAGACCCTCAGCGCCACGGAGCCAACAACTGACCTCCTCCGCAGGCAGTGAAGCTGCTAAACAAAAACCCCCATCGCTGATCCCCCCCTCTGAAACCTTGCTATGGCTCAGATTCCTCTAACTGGTTCCTTGTTCTGTCTTTTTTTATACTGAGAACAAATAAAGATATATATTTATTTATTTAGGTTCTTTTTTTATACCGAAGTATAGCGAGAAGCCTTCACTCCGGTTTACACTGAACTTCATACATGGAAACATTTAGTAACATAAAACATTAGTATTATAATTAACATTTCAGCTAAAGTTATTATATATTGATTTATATTATGTAAACTAATTATTGTTTTAGATACTTTTTTATTTTATTGAATATTTTTTGTAATTTTTCCCTTTTATAATTTAATAATTTTATGTTTTTTTAAGTTTCATTTATATTTCTTTTTATTTTAATTATGTAAACCGTTTTGATTAAAAATTGTTTGTAAAGACGGTATACAAACACTTAAATAAATAAAATAAAAAAGCAGAGTTAAAAAGAACATTATAACACAAATAAAGCAAGTATCGAATAAATGGGTTTTCTGATGTATAATGGGATAATAGTTTAAGAGTAAGGAGAAGTCAGAATGGAGGTGAGGAGGGGTGAAATATATACTCTCCTTTGGTGTAGATGTTCAGGTTTAATGAGCGCAGGCCACATGGCAGAACAGAAAGGAGCCAGAGCACTGGCTATATATCAGTCTTTTGCCAAACTTTAGCAACCCAGCCCAGGACAAACCGTATAAAAGGGTTAATTCCCTGCTCCACGGGCCTTTCAGTGTAGAAATGCCAGCAGGTTCCACCACTGTCTTGTGGGGGATGAGGTATCTGGACCACCAGATGTCCACCCAACAGACCTCCAGATCGAGCTATCAGAAGGGTCACCAACCCCCTGCTCGTCCGCCTCAAACCAGAGTGGGATGGCCCCCACCAGTACCTCACAACCCCCTGGGAGTTCTTCCCCAGCTGCTTTACCAGCTCCTTGTCAAAAAGTAGCTTCCCCTTAAAGGATAACACCCAAAGCTGAGACTTAGACTAAATGTCCTTCGTCTAGTTTGGCAACTAAAGGAGCTGCCTGGCCGAGATGGCAGACATCCTAGTCCTAGAAGAAGTGCTGAGGTGATCATACATGTGTCAGGACCATAGGCTACCACAGCTTCCAGCCGCTCTGCCTGCTTGGATTCTGCAGCTGACATTGCCTTACCAGACTAATTGCTGCACCCAGTGCAAACCAGCCTGAAGCATAAAGCTGCTGCATACTGTGCTCTCATATTCAGGGCAGACACCTCAAAAATCTTTTTGAGATGGACCTCTAGCTTCCTATTTTGCATATCCTTAAGCACAGCAGAACCAGCCACAGGAATAGTAGTCTTTTTCGTAACAGCCGAAAATGAAGGCATCCACCTTCGGCAGCCACAAGAAATCCAATATGTCCTCCGGCAAAGAACATACATCTTATCCATAGCTCTGCCCACCTTCAAATCTGTCTGTGGTCTCTCACACTCTCAAAACACCAGCTTAAGAAAAGAAAAAGCATTCGTCGGATCTCTTAAGTGAATGAGTCCAATTCCTCATTGTCAGAACCATCTTGCGGCTCCTTTATTCCGAGCTCCTGCAGAACACAAGGAATTAGTGACCATAGCTCTTCTCTGTGAAACCGACGAACCGCCATCGGATCGTCTCCTTCCACAGTAGGGTTTGACCCCCCCTGGGGCACCTCCACCAGAAGCTCCCCACGGCTCATGTGTATACATGGAGTGGGTGGTCCGACTTAGGACTCGCTGAATCTTGGTCGACCCATCCGGTTGCATCTTTTGGACCGCTTGCTAGGACCCTGATGCTGCGGACTCCCGCTCCTGGAAAATCTGCATTGTGACCTTCCTGTTGAGGGATGCTTGTGAAGAAGCAGCACGAAGCCAGGGGAAAAAGCAGTAGTATCCTCATCCTCCTCAAACAGAGGGACCCGTGACCCCCGGGCCTCTGTGGGTCTTCTGTCCATCGGGGACAGTTGTGGGGGATAGAGCTCCCTCTTCTCCTCCTTTAGCAGCTGCAGAGAAGAAAGCCAAGATGGCCACAGCTCCCGCTGAAAACGAGAAGACGCCATCACCTGCATCGGCAACTCGTGGACCCCGCGGGTGCCCAATGCCTTTCCGCCGGTCTCTACACAGACTCCGAGTTGCCCTTTCCCTCGGAGTGACATCAAGAACAGATTCCGCTTTGAAAGAGACGCACACACTTCTCTCCCCAGGCTGCACCATAACTGCTGCGCAGCATGGCCCCCGGTGGTCTGCTGTTGTGCAAATATGGCTACCGCAAAAAAATAAAAAAATAGAGAGAGAGAGAAAGGAACGGATCCCCCACCAAGCCATCCGCAACTCCCCCCACCACACTGATAACTAGCTCCAATCTAAAAAGGAAAATATTTTGTACTTTGTTTATCTTTTAAAGTTTGATTAAAAAAAAAAAAACAAACAAACACCTCCCTGAAGCAGGGCTGCAGCACTGGTCGTCCTCTAGACAGGGGGGTGGGAGGGAACCGGCACCACCAGTTATCCCCCCCCCTTGTCTGCAAAAGGACCGAAGTAGAGGGGCTTCCAACCTCTTGCTCATTCAAGCCTCAACCAGAAGGGCTGGCTCCATCAGGACCTACCCATCTTCTGGGAGGAACTCTTTCAGTTTAAAATTATAATTATTTTTTTTAAACTACTCAGACTGCAGGTTTTGTACCACCACCACCTGCTGGAGACAGAGAAATACTGGTGGACTGCAGGTGGCACACCAGGTTATATACCAGTGTCAGCGAAACTTTCGCCGTCTCCATCTGCTGGAAGGAAGGCAAAACCCAGGAGTCTGGACTGATCTGGGTAAGTACAGGGAATGGTTCATTAAAAATAAACTAAATTAAGATCAAATGGAAACAGACTATCATCCAAAACCAACAGAATAAAATGTATGGAAATCTGAAAGCTGTTATCTGTAAGCAAGTACAGGATCATCTTAATTAAAAAAAGTTACTGCGAGTTATTAAAAGCCTTTTCACTGCCTTCTTAAATGTAGAAACACAGATTATTGTTCCAAAATATTCAGGAAGCTCATTCCACAACTTGGGGTCAACAGCAGAAAAAGCATGGTCATGGGCTTCAGAAAGATGCATTGTTCTGAAGGTCGGGATCTCTAACAAGCAGTGATTTGCCGAGTGAAGGATAAGTGGCAAGACATCAAAGTTTAAAAATCACATGTGCCCAGGGGGAGACATCAAAATATAAAAAGTTTAAAACTAATAATTTTAAACTTGATACACCACACAATCGGGAGCTGATGAAGGGAGAAGGGCAGGAATTATAAGCTCACATAAAGCCGTTCCTGTTAATAACCCAGCAGCAGGATTTTGTATCCAACTGAAGGGCTTTCAATGAATTTTCCAGTAATCCAATCAATAAAGATTTGCAGTAATCTAATCTATTAAGGATCAAAGCTTGCAGTACAGATCTAAAATTATGTGCAGAAAGAGGCTTTAGCTGTCACAACATCTTAAGTTTCAGAAAGGACAATTTGGCCAAAGAACCAATAGAGGTGAATTTTAAAAGCCCAGAGATACCTACAGAAGTTGGGCCGGTGCGCGCCACACATATGTTAAGAAGTGCACAAATACGCACATATCTCCCACTACATGCACACAAAAAAAAAAAAAAAAAGAGGGGGGGGGGGGGGGGGGCGGCCGTGGACATGGTCTAGGCAGAGCGTGGCCTTCTCAGATTTCTCATTGAAATCTGTATGCACAAACCTGACCTGGGAGTCTCCCACCGCATAACTTTACACTCTAGCCATAGCAGAAGAAACTAAAAACAAAAAAAAGGGGGGGCTAGTTAGCAAGGTTTAAGGGTTGGGGCTAAAAGTGAGGCTTATTAACTAGGGGGGATAGGAAATCCTATACTTTAACTGGGCGAACGAGGGGGAACTAGTAATTGCATTGGCACATGGATCTAACAAACCCCCCCACTAATGTGGGGGAGGCCGCATGTGCACACACACGTGCTCATTCATATAAAACTGTGAACACATGTACACGCATACAGCCTATTTTATACCATGAGCGAATGTTATAAAATGACTTTGGTAAGCCTGCAGCGCACACTGCAGGCAGCCTGTGATTCCTGGACTAATGTCTCAGCTAAGTGGGTGAGGCATGAATGGGAATGGAAGTCCAGCCACCTGTCTCCGTAGCCAGTCTGGATCACAGATACCTGGTAGATCTATTTCTTGTTTACTCCCAGGGATAAGTGGAGGCTTTCCCAAATCTACCTGCCTAATAATTGTGTATACATTTTTGCCCAGGAACTGGTCCAAACCCATTTTAAACCCAACTATGCTAGATGCCTAGACCACATCATCCAACAACAAATTCCAGAGCTTGATTGTACACCGACTGAAACATTACTTGTGGGCCGATACAGTAAAATCGCGGGAGAGCGGCGGGCGCACAGGCCACTCCTGTGCGCACGCAATACAGTATTTTAATTTATTTAAATAAGGCCTGGCAGTAAAAAGAGGCGCTAAGGACACTACCGCGTCCCTAGCGCCTCTTTTTTAATGGAAGCGGCGGCTGTCAGCGGGTTTGACAGCCGACGCTGAATTTTGCCGGCGTCTGTTCTCGAGCCTGCTGACAGCCACGGGTTCGGAAACCGGACGCCGGCAAAACTGAGCGTCCTGTTTTCGACCTGCCAGCCGCAGGCCCATTTAAATTTTTTACTGTTTTAAACTTTCGGGACCTCCGACTTAATATCGCCATGATATTAAGTCGGAGGGTGCACAGAAAAGCAGTTTTTACTACTTTTCTGTGCACCTTTGGGTAGGCGCTAATTTCTGAAAGCAAAATGTGTGGCTTGGCTGCACATTTTGCTTTCTGAATCGTGCGGGAATACCTAATAGGGCTATCAACATGCATTTGCATGCTGTGGGCGCTATTAGGTTCGGGGGCGGGGGGTTGGACGCACCTTTTGGACGCACTATTACCCCTTACTGAATAAGGGGTAAAGCTAGCGCGTTCAAATGCTGGCTAACGGTGCGTTCCATCGGAGCGCACTGTACTCTATCGGCCCGTGAATGAGAAAAAACGTGCTCTTCCACACATAAGAACATAAGAAATTACCAGTCTGGGTCAGACCAAGGGACATCAAGTCCAGCATCCTGTTTCCACAAGAACTTGGCAATTACCCAAACACTAGGAAGATCCCATGCTACTGATGCAATTAATAACAGTGGCTATTTCATAAGTAAACTTGATTAATAGCAGTTAATGGACTTCTCCTCCAAGAACTTATCCAAAACTTTTTTGAACCCAGCTACATTAACTGCACTAACCACATCCTCTGGCAACAAATTCCAGAACTTAACTGTGCACTGAGTGAAAAAGAAATTTCTCTGATTAGTCTTAAATGTGCTACTTGCTAACTTCATAGAATGCCCCCTAGTCCTCCTATTATTTGAAAGTGTAAATAACAGAGTCACATCTACTCGTTCAAGACCTCTCATGATCTTAAAAACCTCTATCATATCCCCCTCAGCCATCTCTTCTCCAAGCTGAACAGCCCTAACCTCTTCAGTCTTTCCTCATAGGGGTGCTGTTCCATCCCCTTTATCATTTTGGTTGGCCTTCTCTCTATTTTCTCCATCGCAACTATATCTTTTTTGAGATGCGGCGACCAGAACTGTACACAGTATTCAAGGTGCGGTCTGACCATGGAGCAATACAGAGGCATTATGACATTTTCCATTTTATTAACCATTCCCTTCCTAATAATTCCTAACATTCTGTTTGCTTTGACTGCTGCAGCACACTAAGCTGATTTTAAAGTATTATCCACTATGATGCCTAGATCTTTTTCCTGGATGGTAGTTCCTAATATGGAACTTATCATGTAACTACAGCAAGGGTTATTTTTCCCTATATGCAACACCTTGCACTTGTCCACATTAAGTTTCATCTGCCATTTGGATGCCCAATCTTCCAGTCTTGCAAGGTCCTCATGTAATGTATTTTACCATCTGACATTTTCAGCCTAAGAGTTCTTCATTTGGCAAATATCCAACATTTTCAGAGCCCCTCCCTCAACTTCTATGTTCCAATTTGCTGGGGCTACCTGCCTCTTCAGCACCAGAAAGGCAGTCTAACACACCTAAGGCGCCATCTGAATTTGATCAGAAGGATTCTGCCAAAAAAAGAAATGAGTGACCGCCATAAATTTCTCCTTTAAAAGCCCTTGAGAAGAGATGGAGCATGTTGAAGGGCTGGCGGGCAGGCACTGAGAAACTATTCTGAATGCTATTACCAATAAACACTATAGCCACATCAGTTCCTTCTCAAAAGGAAAGTAAACGAACGGTTTGGGTAACAACGTCCTTTATGCACAGAAGTAAAGATTAACAACTTCTTTCGTACCAGAGGTTGCTAAAGTACCTGTGCGTTTTGGGGTAAAGTTAAATAGTTTTAGGGCATGGGTAGGCAACTCCGGTCCTGGCGGGCCACAGGTCTGGTTTTCAGGACGCCCACAATGAATAATGCATGATATATTTGCATACAATGGAAGCAGTGCATGCAACTCTAGCTCATACATATTCACTATGGATATCTAGAAAACCAGGCCAATTTGTGGCGGTCCAGGACCGGCGTGGCCTAGCCTGTTTTAGAGGAACAAGAGTAGGGAAAGACGACTGAATTGACGGGTTGCCTCCACCACCCTCCCCTGAATAGAAAACTGCATTAATAAAAAGATTGGGGAGGAGGGGGGGGGATAAAATGGTTTTACGGTGCCCAGAAGCCACTGAGAGGCAGAAAGACCCTTCTAATTAACAGATTTCAGGAGGAAACCACCAAGCCTTTACCTCTCACCTCCACCACCACACAAAGCTGCTCCGATCCTTTCCCTTCTTCCGCCCACCACAGAAAGCTGCCCCCCGGGCGCTCCACTCCCCCCTCCCCTTCTTCCCACACTAAGCCGAGCCTATCTGTCTTACAAAACCAATACAAGACGAGAACCCAAATCCAGGCCCGACCTCTCCTCCTATTCCCGGGAGCCCAGCACAAACCTCTCCAGCGTTTCCTCTCGCCACCCGCTGCGCCATGAAAATGAGAGCATGCGCACTCCCACGCAATTTGGGCGCCATGGTTGTACGGAACGGAAGCTCTTCCCGCCTCCGGCAGGGACTGCTTCCGGGTGGGCGCCATCTTGTGAAGGGCAGAATGGTTTTTGTTAGGGACCGGTGAGGAATAGGTCTAAGGGTGGAGAAGATATTAACGGCGCGACTTTCGTGTAAAATTTCTGTAGTGTTAGGATAGGGGAAGGGGTTGTTCTAATCTCTGACTGAGCAGTGCCTGTGGAATAAGTATCATTCTGTAGATATATCGTTATTATAGGCGGATGACACCTGCCGCAAGGCCTGTCCTTCCTAGAAAACTGGGAGCTGTATAAGTCCAGACCAATGGGGTCAGGGCAAAATTGGGTTTTGGATGTTAGATTAAATATGGGGTCTTGTATGTTTATTTACCCAGGATGGTAGCGAGCCAAAGAGGAAGATGACAAAAAACTTATATAAGGTGCAGAATCCTACAAACGGTCAGATTTCTAGACAGGCTGCTGGGATTGAGATATAGCCTTAGCAGGTGGACAGGAATAAACTGGGCAGACTGGGGTGGACCAGCCTTTTTTTTTTTTTTACCATCATCTGCTATAGATACAGTGGGGTAAAACCAGTGGCTTTTATTTATTTGATTTATATTCCATCTTTCAAGCACTTTGAGATTACATACATTCAGGTACTGTAGGTATTTCCCTGGCTGGAGAAGGCTAACAATCTTAAGCATAGGTACACACTAGCCCTTACTAAAGTTAATTTAAGGGCCCTCAGGTTTCCATTATTGTATATTTGTGCATATCCCTTTTTAACCAAGGACAGGTTAGAAAAGCATAGGAATGGTACACTGTAGTCCTAAGCACACCCCCATCCATGGGCAGTGTCAAAATGGACTTTGCTCAGAACATGGGAGGGACCCTGAGTAAGTTCTGGAGAGTTCAGTGGTAGGAAGGTAGTGGAAAGGTGAAGGAGCAGTTTTTCCCTCTCCTCTGCAGGAGGGACATTAGCAGTGTTTTGATGTATGTATGTCCAGGGAGAAAGCACTTGCCAAAAGTCTAGAAAAGGGTTTTTGAGTCGATTTCATGATTTTTGAGAGTAAAGGGAAAGCCAATATTAAGCTTCCTCATTCCATTTTCTCTTGTGGTTGGAGGTTGTGGGCCAGAGCAGGAAGAGAGAGTTCCCCCTTTACTGGGACGATAGCTCTCCCTTCTAGAGTTTTTTTTTCCTGGCAGAGAGAATCCTATTGTCTTCTTTTTGGATCTTCAGAAGGGGGGAACTTTAAGCAACCCACTGTATTTTTTGTGAAGAAAATGAGTTTTCGCTAGCTTTCGCAGCTGGTGTACCTGTGCTAACCTGGTATAACAAGGAGGAGAAGAAAGGAGAGTACCCTGCTGATACTAATCTGAAAAGGTGGGGAAGAGGACACCGTCCTGCAGTAGAGCAGCTCAGACTCATGGATGTTAGATACCGAGGGGTGCCCTAAAGAGAATAGGAATCCTGAGATCCCATTCCACAAGGAATTTCTGTAGGTAAGGAGAAGGGATCCCGGGTGTGATTGGCTAGCAAATGCAGTATAGATGATACAGATTCATCTCCTAAGAAATGTACCTTGTGTCAAATTATTTCCCCCGAAGAAGTTGATTATTAAATGTTTTGTTGGAACCACCACTTGAGAATACAGTGTAGTCTAAAAAGAAAAACCCTAAAGACCTTGAAGCTTATCTTTCCCTACTCCTTGTTTGGGAATGGACCCTGGGACCGTGAAGTGTGGTGATACAAGGTATGCCAGGTCTCAGCAGCTCAAAGCTAGGCCCCATCTCTGCAATGAGGAGGAAGGGCTACACTCATGTCCCTAGTACAGGGATTGTAATGGTAGTTTCCAGGTCTTTGAGTGATACTGGAGTGTTTGAATTCTTTTAATTTTATATGTGTGTAGTTGTTAGCCACTTAGAACAAGGGATGCACGGTCTACAAGTATTTTAATAAAATAAATAATAGTCTAGAGGGAGAATAGAGAGGAATTCACTACCAGGTATCTATATGTGATCTGGAGGCCCAAAGCAGCAGCCAGCTGTTTACTAAAGGTGTGGAGGAAAAAGAGAGTGGCTATTATAGTAAATGGCAGCAAATAAAAACTCAAATGGTCTATCCAGTCTGCCTAGCAAGTTGTCCAAACAAAACTATTGTTTCAAAGAAAGACTTTACTGAAAATAGACTGTTTCAACTAAACTAAATTTACATACAGTACATTTGGGTGGAGATGAATGCAAACATGCCATTTGTGCACCTCAAGGGATAATTCCCTAGCTTTAAGTCACTCTAAGGAGTAAGTATAGCACAGACATTGCTGTCAAGGCTTCTTGTCCCAGTAAAATTGGCTCTCAAGATCCCAGTGATGCTGTAGGGGGATCTCTGTACTTCCCACTATCCCTAACTGGTTTGTATATGGACAGCTCCCCTAAGGATTACCTCTCGCACTACTCCTTCCAAAATATCCCAATACCTGGAGATCTTTGCTCCTGAAATTGTCCTTATGTCACAGACTTTTGTGCACCTTATTGTGCTAGATGGGTACGCTGCAGGTCTGATAGGTTTCTATGCTACCTGGATTCCAGGGGGAGATACCAGTAGGGTCCTGAAATTTGTCTTTTTCCCCTTCCTAATAAGGACACAGAACAGGAGGGTTACACCAGAATAAAGATAAAACTAGAATCGGATTAGTTTCTCTGGTAGGATTGCCACCGCACCCAGGTCAACCAGGTTCAGTCCTGGTTTTCTACCACTGCATGCATGGAGATGTAGTTCATTTCTGAAGGAAATCAGAACTACAACTCCATGCATGCAATGGGACAAAACCAGATCTGAATTAGAGTAATCAAGTAGACTTGCAGTCACCTGCAGTTGTTCCATTATAACTAAGTTTATGATGAATGTAAAACCGTGGTCTACACACACGCCAAATGGTCATCACCGCCTCATGTTTATATCAAGTATTTGAATTTACACAGTGAACACAGTCTTAGCTTCTGTCGTGAAAGCATTGCCAGTTGTGAAAATGAGTTGCATTATCTGCCAATATTTGCACTAAAGCACCAAGAATGCCTATGTGTGCAAGTTCCTTGCTCTCTCATTCAAATAAAAAACATTTCAGGATGAAGGAAATAGAAAAAAGTGCAAGAATTTTGGTTTGAAATAAAAAAAAAGTTAACTATTTTGTCCTAAAATTGAAATGCAGCAAACTGGTTAGGCAAGTAGGTCACATATTCTGAAATTAAACAGTTTGCATCCTTAGCAGATTAAAAAAAATGAATGGAACTTTTTCTTGAGAAACATTAATCATGGGTCATATGCCATCAGAGTTTGGTTTGAACTGTCTGCAGGAGACATGACAGTGATGATCCTCCATTTTAATTTTAAGCAGAATTTCAGACTGACATGTCCCTTCCAACCAATTCATCAGCTGGCAAACTTTCTTTTTTCCCAAATAAGTTATGAATGTATAGCCAGGTGCTGCTCAGTAATAACTTATAAACTCTGAAAAAGCTTTCTTTTTCAAGAAAGCTGGATAGCAGCCACAAGCAACCCCAAGGCCCAACAGCTGTCAGCTACACAACTACAGCTGATCCTGGCTTGAAGCATCCAGCATCTGCTTCTTGTTTCTCTCCATATTGATGTGAATGCATCATAAATAAAGAAGTAACTGAGGAAAGAAAAGGAAGGAACTTGCACACATAGGCATTCTTGGTGCTGTAGTGCAAATGAGTCTAGTTCGGTAACAGTCGCAGTTTTATAATATGTAGAAATAACACAATTTGTCACATAGATGATGCCATAAAATGAAAGGTATCGAAAGCAGATTATGATGTCATCTGCTCTGCCAGGGCTCAACAAATCTCAGGTGCCAGGTGACCATAGCACCAAAAATTTCATCATGGCACTTAGTATTTTTATCAGTGATGTGGTTCTTGAAATGCCACCTGCAGCAGCAGTAGAGGTGAAGTCAACAGCCTGAGCAGGCCAAAGAGGAGGCAGAGTCTGTGATCTAAACAGGCCACAAAGCAGGAGGCAGTGGCTTGAACAGGTCAACAGAAGGAGGAGGAGGCTTAATCAGCGGCCTACATGGGTGAAAGGAAGGAGGATGTGGTGTCATTGTCAGCCTATGAGAACAAAAGTGAGGAGATGTCTTCATTATTGGCCCAGAGTAGGAGAACTGCTGCTTGCTGGTGAAGTGGAGCACAGTAAGCGAGAGAGACTACAGAGGGTGTTGGGGGAGCGGGGTTAAGAGAGATTGCTGAGGATAGAAGGTGGTGGAGGGGGTTTGAGAGAGACTGCTGGGGATAGAGATAGGAAGTTGAGAGAGCGCTCAGCTATTAGCATTCTCTTTGCCTCTCTCCATTCTCCCTATCTCTTGAAAACGAGAAGCTCTCTGGTACTGTGCATTCTGGATTCTTGGCTCTTGGCATGGGGAACCAATTCTTGAATACATTTTGCTATATACATACCTTGAAGGTACTTATTGCTTATTTATTTTGAGCTTGTTGGACCATTTGTGAATACTATTGCAATACACCTGTTATTTGCTATCCAAACTAGTGTGTTCGCTCATCTTTCCACGTTTCGTGTGTGAATGTTTAGCCATCTCTGGTGCAGACAGGTGTGCAATGAACAGCTTCCTAGCTTTATGGCTTGTACAAGTGCTGAATTCTTTTGCCAAATGTTAAGTGGTGCATGTACTTAAAACATTAGTTTGTGTGTTGAAATATTGCTATTAGGTTTTGTGTAATTAGAAAATATGGTACAAAACCTTCAAAACTAAAAAAAAATAATCTGGCTTCTACAGTCAAGAAAATTTATCCAGACCTGTGTGCTCTCCAACAGTTTGCTTGAATATTCTGAAACTCAGACAGCATGCATATTTTCCCTAGGGAATGGAGCAAAGGAATGGATCCGGATATGATTCTGTAGTATCCAGGCAGATCAAATGGACCATTTTAGTCTGTATTTGTCATCATTTACCGTGTTATTGTATTCTCTGAGGAATCAAGTCAGAAAAAAAACTGTAATTCTAAAGATCAGAGAGTTCTGCATGAATAAAATACATCAAATCGTACTTTATTGTACTTCAGAAAATAAACATTAATTTTGAATCCAAAATGGTTATGCAATTATCTTATGAAACTTGGTAAAACATGGCAAGAAACTCATTCTGCATTTGGTACATTTCTGTAAGCCACGATGGAAAAATAGTCCATAAGTTTTCAGATGTGCCTCACTCTGTACCTGAGCTGTAAAGCTACACCAGTGATCGTCGCTGTTGGTTGATTCTAGTCAGTGTGTCTGCCATGTCTGATTTTTGACCTATTCTTGGCATGCTCAGCCTGTTTTTTGCGGGAAGTTCATGAGTGCTGGCCAGCGGATCCTGGCTTGTCCTCTGTTCATATTCCAAAGCCAAGTCACCTGGTGCTTCCTTGGACAGGGTCATCCCTAGGGCTGGAGATTCAAGAGACGACGGAGAGCCTATGCAACTTAGAGGTCTTCCTGATCTGTGACCTACTGGCTTGATGGCACGTTTGGAGAGATGAAGTGACTTATCTGTCTCGGAGAGTCCATGCGTTTCATGTGAATCACCAATATAATAGATCTGTGTGTTCGTAACTGGACACTGTGTTGACTCTTTCTCTTTGGCAAGAGCCACGGCTGCATCAAAAGATTTGCTTCCACCCTTGCGCCAATTGGAATGGCGCTGTTTTTGGAGGGAGCCTCCAGGAGTATGACCAATATCCACACTGTAACTCTTTTCTGGCTTGCTGTGCTTGCCACTGTGGCTCAGTCCTGTCTCTTTGTTACCTGCAGAAGCTGCTCCCACATGAATTTTACTCTTTAGTGCAGGAGGGAGCTTGGCAAATTGAGGCTTGGGGGGTACAACTGGCACTGATTTCACCTGCTGGATTCTAGCAAGAGTGGAAATTAGTTTCATGGACACACTTCCATCAAGATAAACTCGAGGGTGTGACTTGTTTTCAGGTATTTGGAAGGATTCAGTTGGTACTGGTTTCCCAGCTTTGTGAAGGAAGATGTTGGTTGGAGCTTCAAATGACTGTGTATTGTCTGTTTTCACTGGATAAGATGCACCTTCAAGTTGCTTGTCTCCTTCTGGAAATGTAGATTCTCCTTGGTTCCCTGCCAGACTGCTACCATCAGCTTCCAAAAAGAAAAATTAGAAGGAGCAGCAGCCTGGTCCTCTTCAAGTTGTCTAAGGATTGTTGCGAGCTCTTCTTTGCAAATGCATTCTCCTTCAGGAGACCCTCTTGTTTCCATATTCTTATTCTCCTCCCAGATTGCCACAACTGGATCATCTGTGGATGGAGCAGCCTTCTCAGTTCCATGTGGGCTGGGATGTTCTGCACTGCCCAGGCAGATTATTTCCATACCTGGACTATCTTCATCCACAAGCATCACCTCTTCTATTTTCTGGCTAGCTGGAGGAGAGTCAGTCAGGCCGTCCTCAATCATGTTCAACAGTTCCTGAAGCTGATTAAGACTAGAATGCGTGTCTACTGATGTTATTCCAGTAGGGTGATCCTGTTCAGTTTCTCTTGCATCTACACGAGCTGATGGGACATGCATCGCAGCAGGCCCAAGCTCCATGAATGGCAAGAGACCAGCAGAATCTGTAGCAGGTCCCCCCTCTTCCGATGTTCTCCTTGGATGCACATCGGCTGACTTTTGGGGGGCATCTTCCTTTAAAGCACGTTCTGTTGTGGGCATGCCCAAAACTTGGTCACCTGAAAGCTCTTGAGTAGCCTGGGCATCGCTGACTAAAGGGCTGAGATCATCGTAAGCACTTAGAAACACCTCTTCGGAGTTTTCCTCCATCTCCCTGCCCAGCTCGTCAACGTCTGAGCAACCAGTGGCCATAAAGTACATCTGGTCACAATCCTCATCGGACAGGTCATCTGGAGGTGGCTCCACCGAGAATTCCTCCATCTAGCAGTTCACAGTAGAAAAAAAAAATCTTAGAAATGTCACAAAATATGCTTTCAATCAAATCAAAATGCCATGCCAAATATACGGAATGAAAATCTTTTCTCTTTCAGGTGCTGGCTTTCCTTTTAGCTGTGTCCTTTATTAATAAACTAACTCTTCTGATTTGGATCTCTCTCCTATAAAATACTGTTTTCAGCCTTTCCTGTCTTTCAGTGGTGGCTGCTGACCCTGGTGTGTATATACTGCAAGTTAAAACCCTGAGCAGGGGACACATGAAGCCATGGTCGGCTTCTCCGCCTGCAAGGACTGACTTTCTTGTATAATAAGAGGCAACCCTCACACCTGCATGTGGCGTAGGAAAGCTCTTTAAAGGCAACTGCCTTCTGGGATTGGAATAGGATCTGATTGCGCTGGCGGAGTTTTGCCTGTGCGCTCTTATCTTTGTAGGAGTATGCCAGGGAATGGAACCATGTGATAGACTGACGACTACATTCAGACACACTTTCAGGGTGAAAAATTACAAATGTGAGCATCTCATCCAGTCATGCAGACCTGACCAGTGATGCATTGGAAGGGACTTCTCTTGAATTCTATTAACTTATTTTAAGAGAACAAATGTTGTGTCACTGAGTGGAACAGAGCCTGTGGGAGCCCCACTGGAGACACAATAATGATACAACTATGATCAAAGCCATGTTAAAAAAAAATATATATATATGGCGAGAGGGCAGGTCACGCATATTTCTTTTCATGCAGAAATCCACTGCTTATTCTTGGGTTAAGCAGCTTGGAATCTATCTACCCCTTGGGATCCTGCCAGGTACTTGTGACCTGGCTTGGCCACTGTTGGAAACAAGATACTGGGCTTGATGGACTTTTTATCTGACCCAGTATGGCAAGTCTTGTGTTCTTATGAACTTCTAAGTCTATAGATCCTTTCCTGCGTTTATCCTACTAGGCTTCACCATAAGCAAAAATATGAAAATTTCCAACAATGGGAGGTTCTATGAACCTATAGTTACTTTTGAGTAATTGTCGGGATCTACCCCCTACAGGATGGGTCATTTGTCCAACATCTGTATAGGTGACTCCACGAGTCATCAGGGGGAGACATCGTCCAGAGGAGCTAGGGAGTGGCAGCAAAGGCTGTGGTTTTCCAAGCTCCTGGAAAAGGAAGGGCCGTTTACCTTCCTTTTTTTCCTTTGTGAGAGTGAGTTGCCTTCTCTACTAGTTTGAGTGGGCACCAGTCGGCAGTCCAGGAAGGTTACTGTCCTAGTCATCAGGTACAGGAGAATTGTCCAGGAATCTGCTGCACTAGCTAGAAGTATCTACTTTGTAAATGGGACAATAGGATTTCATTTAGCTTCCAACTGTGTTTCTAAGAGAGACAAAAGTCTTTTGGGGACAAGGGGAAGATCCAACTTTACTGCAAACCTTTCTTAAGTAGCCCGATAAACTATTTTTAGTGCTTTCGGATCACGGAACTTCACAATTACCCTGTTTCAGGGAGGATTCTGAATAAAGGGAGCTACACCTGTGATGGTGAATCCTGTGGTGTATCCTTCATCACCACCATCCTATTATTCATCCGTGAGCCTCGGGGCCCTCTCTTCTGCCCACTTCTCTGTTCTTCGCTCTCTCATCTTTATGCTGACGACTCCCAGATCAGTGGCTTTACAGCACAACTTTCATCCAGTCCAATCCCAAATCTCTGCTTGCGTGTCTGACATCGTTACCTGCATCTCCTTCCGATACCTTAAATTTAGCATGTCTAAGTTCTTGTTATCCTTTCTCCCCAATCCACCTCATCTTCCCTCTTTTTCTATCTCCGTGGATAATACTTTTATCCTCCCAATCCTTTCAGTCGAGTTAGCCTCGACTTCTCTGTCTCTCTTTCCTCCTCAGCATACATCCAAAACACTCCTAAAACATGCTGTTTCTGTATAGTATCACCAAAACCTTTTCTTCCCTTTCAAAACCATTACCAAAACACTCCTCTGCTCTTTCATCACCTCCCGCTCCTCCGAGTTCTCCCAGGGAGCCACTTGTCTCCACTGCGGTCTATTCAAAATTCAGTTGCGTACCTTATCCTCCTCTAAGGGTCCTTCTGACCATGTAACCCCTTTTCTCAGCTTTCTACCTTGGCTCCCCATCCGTTTCCACGCACAGTTCACACTCCTCCTGTTCATCTTCAAATGCTTTCACTCTTTGTCTCCTCCTCTCTTATCTTGCCCTGCTTCCCTCCTGGTGACCTCTGTTCGTTGGGCGAGCTTCTCTATCACCAGCTCCCACTTCCGTGCTTTTTACTTTGCTGGGCTGTTTGTCTGGAACAGCTTTTCTGAGCTGCCGCATCAAACTCCCTCTCAAGCCCTATTCAGTCCCCTTCTAAAAATATCTTTTTTTTGTGCGTTCACTGTGATAAATACATTTCCTAAAATCTCTTATTTGTCTTGTCTGTCTGTCTTGACTTAAACTGTAAGCTCCACAGAGAAGAGACTGTTTCTTATATGTAAATTTAGCAATTTGCTAAATTCTTCTCATGTCTGTGTATATTTTTGGTAGCGCCATAGAAATGATAAATAGTAGTAGTAATAGACTGCCACTCATCACCTTACTTGCCTGCATGTTAAAATCATTCATGAATCCACTTCTGATATCCTCCTCCAACATGTCGCCAGCGGTTAGAAAGTATCCGATGGGGTTTCCCGCATGCTGCGGCATCTCCTCCTCCACAGCAGGAGAACTGCCCGTCTCCATTTGGCCATTTCCACGCAGATCAGGAATGCCGGTCTCCAGGTAGCCATCTTGACTGTCCAGGAAGGAAAAAGAGTCCTGGACCTCCAAGGAAAGGCGCGCATTCGTGATGCCGTCACATGCTTCTGCCTTTTCTACTTCAAATTAAAATAAGATATTAAGCATCAGTGGGTGAGAAACAGCATTATCTCTCCCTTCTATTCCAGGTACAACTGAAATGTGGACATGATGCAGTCAGTGCAGTTTCACGATAATCCGTGCATTGTGCATTGGTAAATCCGATGCTTCGCAGTGGCCTAAATGCATCTCCTTGGATATCAGTTCTAATCCCGGCACTGACTCTGTGTCACCTTCAGCAAGTCTCTTTGGGGCAACTTTTCAAAGAGCCAGTGAGCAGCAAGGATATCTGGGAAGGTTTTAGCTGGCCATGCTTAGGCTAATTATCAGCCACAACCTAGTCAGCTAGATTGTAGCTAAAAATTAGCCTGTAATTAACTAAGCCGGGTTGGCCACAGATTAACTTAGTGAAAATGTATGCCCCTCTCCTGAGAATCCTTATGTTAGATGGATATATCCACAGGAAAAAAAAAATCATCTCCCACCCAGCAGTGCCGATCACTCAAATACCCCATTGGCCTCTCCAATCCAGGCAAATAGCTAAATTTAACTATTTATCCCCAATCAGTTTTTTAAAGGGGCCGTAGCTGCATAACTCCCAAAGTTACATAGCTAGAGACTTTGAAAATTGTCCTTTTTATCTCTCTGTGCCTCTTAGTTTCTCCATCAGTGATCAAATATTTGCTCCCCTTTCTCTGGAAGACACCATGTGGTGACCTTGCAAGGAGACAGACATATGGACATCCACCAGCGTATTAACATCCCAGTTGGGAGCTGATCCAAGGGATCAGGAGTAGTGGCATGGACTGCCATGTGGGGACCCGAGTGTAATTCTCAGACCAGGTTTTCCATTCTCTGGATCTGTCGGGGATGGAGATGCTGTGGAAGTACCTATGTAGATTATAAGATTTTCTGGGGCAGGGACTTAGTGTACCTAAATACTAATAATGCAGTAAGCCAACCTTGAGTGGGTTAAACATCCAAAATTAATGTTTTTTTTTAATTATTTCTAGTTGATGCATGCCACGCAGAATGAGGTGAAAACCCAGGCCATGGCTTCTCTTTGCGTTCCAAAATTTGGAACAGAGATTGGGCATTCTTGCCCCCCAGAGCCATGTCATCACACTGCTGCACGGCTGGCAGATGAGTTGGAGGTGCAGGAAACCTTGGGGGGTATCTTTCATCTCCAGTCATTCACCTGATGGCCAACAAAATTCAGAGGTATTTTTCGAAACCCAGGAAAACTGATTCCATAAAGAGAGAAAAGGTGTGGTATCTTAGTTCTTACGTAAGGAAGTTTAAGAACTGTCTCAGAAATAAGCAGAAAAAGATGAGCTGCTTTTTGATTTGGTTGGTTTCTACGCACATTACTTGAGCAGACCAACCTGGCTCAGCCAATCAGAGAAGAGGAGTTTTTCAGTAGTGTATGGTCACTATTGTATATCATCGTATAACCCATAGACCCTTAAAACTCACCAGCATTTTCTTCCATCTTGCCATGGCCTTGGAGTTCGCTCACTTCTTTTTGGTCAGATGGTTGATCTTTTGGGGGCAAGGAGTTCTCTAGCTCCGTGCGGTCTACGATGGAGAAGTTCAGGGCTGGGCACTCCAGTCCCCGGGTGAGGCGGGACAAGGTGAGGTTGGAGGTAATATGAAAGGGGACGGTGACTGAGAAAGGACCAGAGATGTGGACCCCGGCACACTTCTCTGCCCGGTTCCGCGCTGCCTTCGGCGATCGGCCTTGGGGAGTCCCCCCTAAGGAAGACCGTCCCACTTTAGGGGTGGTGGGCTCCGATTTGGTAGTGGTCTCAGTCTCATAGTCGGGGAGATTTTGATTCCCCTCCTCTTTGCTTTTCTGCTGAGGATACTCATCAGACTCCAGGAGGTTCTGGCCATCTTCGGGTTGGGTGCAAGGGCCGAAGCTCTCGTGCCGGATCGGGATCTGATTCTTCTGGGACCGTTTCCTCAGCAGACTGCTCTGATCTGAATTCATAATGCAAACAAAAAAATGTAGCGTTCATAATGGCCATGGATCTGATTTATCAAAAGAAGTACCCGTGTCTCGTTCTGGAAGCTGAATCCTCCAGAAGGATTCAGACAGACTAGGTAGTGTCAGTCCAGAACAAGCTTATAAAATGGCACAGTGTTTGCACCACAAACCCCTATCACATGAGGCTTAAATGATGTACAGAGGAAAGGAGAGGGCGGGGGCTATAATAGATATTTCAATACTTGAAAGATTATTTCACCAGAGAAAGGGAGGTGGACACATGAAAAAACTTCAAGGGATTCATCTCATAATGGGATGGGGATCCTTATTGTAATCACTGACTCGGATATGACTCAAAACTGCACTCCCACCACTGCACCTAAGGCATATACGTTTGCCTGTGGTACGGCAGCTAAAGAAGGGAGCCGTGAGATTTCGGATATCCTTCATACATCGTGGGATAATACTTATGCTGCTACAACGCAGGGTATCACAGCATGCAGAGAATCCAGCTTTCTTCAAGACTGTTACAGCTGCTCTGCTGCACCACATACATGGTTATGCTCTGTCTTAAAACTCCTTGCTGTGCATCTGAAACCACCCTCTGCCCAGCAGCCCTTGCCTTCTCCCCGGTGGCTGAAGCTAGTTTGTTGTGCAGCTGAAAACTGGTTTGGATCCGGTTTTTCAAGCTCTTTGGACAAGAACATTAAAGGGCGAATTTTCACAAGCTTTGCCGGGGGTGCGCATCAAAATGAGGAGTTAGGCACATAGGTCGCCTGCATGCATTCAAGAGGATTTTCAGCCACCTAAAAGTCCACTGGCAAGTTCATAATATGCGTACGTCTGTACGCCAAAAGAAAAAAGTTGTTCTGAGCCAGGCACTGTGGATCTCCATATGCAGCTCGAATGGCTGTGGCATATGCCGTTTTCTCCTGCTTTTGCAATAAGTAAAGTGCCGCATGTATTAGCCATATAACATCCCAATAGGCGAGCTCAGTTTGGGGCCGATGCAATAAATCTGCATGGAAAACGGGCGCTCGGTGTCGAGCTCCCACTTTCCTAACGCGCACCCAGCCACCTCTCCTAGGTATGCGATCGACTATTTAAACAAGGGTTCGCGCTGCCAAGGAGGCGCTAGGGACAAATGTGCGCCCCTTGCGCCGCCTCGGCACGGCTGCCCAGGAGGAGGTGGCTGTCAGCGGGTTAGGAAAACAGATGCTCAATTTTACAAGTGCCATTTTCTTAACCTGTGCACAGCCCTGGGTTAGGAAAATGGGTGCTCGTTAACTGAGCATTCCTTTTCCTAACCTGACTGCGATACACTTTTTTTTTTTTTTTAAACCTTTTGGGTCCTTCGACTTAATATCGCCATGATATTAAATCAGAGAAAGTACAGAAAAGCAGTATTTTCTGCTTTTCTGTACACTTTTTTCAGCTGCTCTGGGCAGGTGTTAATTTCTGTGTGTAAAAATATGCGGGTCAGGTGCACACCTGTTTTTTGGATCTGGGGGAGAATAGCTAATAGCCTCATCAACATGCGTTTGGACACACGTTTTGCATCGGCTCCTTTATGCCTTGTATTTGAAAATTGGACTGGTTTTGCGCAAGTTTTGCAATAATGCATGTAATATTAACCCCTGTATGATCACTGAACCCATGAGACAATTTGATGGGCTTTGCTATGCCATACATCATTTCTAGTACTTTCAAAGCTTTGGATCCAGTGGATTCACGGACACCAAGGAACCCAGTTCCGGGACAGCGAATCCTGACTTTGACCCCCCTCTTCATGACTACCTGTGGAGCTGATAGCTGATGGAGCAAAGCAAGACTGCAAATCACACGATGCACTAGGAGTGGAAGGGCCGCAAATTCAAAGAAACAGGGCCAGCCAAACAGCTCCCTTCTATAACCGGCTCGCTTAGCAATTCTGCGATTGTAACTCAGTAAAAAGGAGGTGTGCAGGGTGGGGTGGGTGCTGGCTGCCCTGAACCCGCATGAGACGTTCATATCCGCTTGAAGTACCAGTTAAAATCATTTTGCTGCATGGCTCACTTGCTTAATGTGTCAATGAATGCTCCATGCTGCTTGGCCAGCAATGAGACACACCTTTGCTATACTGGTTGGGTTACCTTCGTTTGTGCAGGGCATGGAGCTCAGAGAATCCATGCTTTTTGCCGGCCTCAGGTTCATTTTACTGGATTTGTCATCTGCAAACAAAACAATTTACATAAGAATAAAACAATTTAAATAAGAAACGTAAGCAGGACATGTGAATCCAGATATTATTGGGCAGGGGACAGTCAACCAGCAAGACTGGCATATGGCACCCAACCTGTCAAAGAGATGCATTGGAAACACTAAGCCTAAAAAGTGTGGGAAGACGAGTTCATAGATGCAATAGGGAAACATAGAAGCATGACAGCAGAAAAAGACCATATGGCCCATCCAGTCTGCCCGTCTGTCCAATTAATTTAGCATTCTAATTCTCATCACTTCCTTAGAGATCCCCCCTGTATTTATCCATGCATTCTTGAATCCAGATACTGTTTTTGTCTCCACCACTTCCCCTGGGAAGCTGTTCCATGCATCCACCACCCTCTCTGTAAAGAAATATTTCCTAAGTTTACTCCTGAGTCTACTCCCTTTAACCTCATCTCATGACTCCTTATTCTAGAGCCTCCTTTCCATTGAAAGAGGCTCAGCTCCTGTGCATGCAAACCTTTGAGATATTTGAATGTCTCTATCATATCTCACCTTTCCTCTAGGGTATACATGTTTAGAACATTGCTTTACAATGAAGACCACTACCCTTTTAGTAGCCACCCTCTGGACCGACCCCCATCCTGTTTATATCCTTTTGAAGGTGCGGTCTCCAGAACCGTACTCAGTATTCCAAGTGAGGTCTCACCAAGGACCTACACAGGGTCAATATCACCTCCTTCTGACCATTCCTCTCCCTATGCAACCAAGCATCCCTCTGGCTTTTACCGTTGCTTTATCCACCTGTTTGGCCACCTGAAGATCATCAGGTACAAGTAAAACCAAGATTGGCTCAGCCTATGCTGATGACCTGGAGCCATTGAATAAGCCCAAGAGTTGCATTCGGGAAGTGGAAGTCAGGGTCCGTTACCTTTCTCCTCCATTTTGGCGGACTTGCGTTTGGAATCATTGCCAGAGCGCCCTAGGTTGAAGATGGATTTCCATTTCTTGGCTTTTAAGGAGCCCTTCCTTCTGTGAACAATGAAACCAGAGTTTAGACATCTTGGCCTTGTCAGATTTTTGGCCCAGGAATTGGTTCCCATTTGTTACTTTGTCTTTTGATTCACCAGGCCCTCCAGCTCATTACAAAATGAGTTTGCAAAATTCTGTGATACGATTGGTCACTCGGGCCCAGCATGCTTTGCTCTGATGCCTCCATTGGTTCCTTGACAGCGTTCATTTGGGTACCTGCGCAGCAAATAACCATTGGCAAGCCAGCTTTCCACAAAAGCGGATGATAGCAGAAGGCAGTAATGCTGCCTCACAGAGGTGCATGCAACATCTGAAGTAGAGGCATGCATCCTGACTCAATCGGGAAGGCCACTGGACTTTGCCTGGCAACTGTTATGACAGGAGGAGGAGTAGAAGGGGGTTGAATGCTGGTGTGTCAAATGGCTCTGATTATTGGTAATGGTATTATATACAAACCTGCAATTCCACTCACTAATACGGACAGCTCTGTACCTAGACCAGTAATTCTTCTCTCACTTACGGGCCGATACAGTAAAAATCGCAGGAGAGCAGGCGAGCGATACAGTAAATTAATTTATTTAATTTAGGGCCGGCAGTAAAAAGAGGTGCTAGGGACACTAGCGCATCCCTAGCACCTCTTTTCGGACAGGAGTGGCGGCTGTCAGCGGGTTTGACAGCCGAAGCTCAATTTTGCCGGCGTCGGTTCTCGAGCCCGCTGACAGCCACGGGTTCAGAAACTGGACGCCGGCAAAATTGAGTGTCCGGTTTTCAAGCCGCGGGCCTATTTCAATTTTTTTTTTTTTTTTTACTTTTTTTTAACTTTCGGGACCTCCGACTTAATATCGCCATGATATTAAGTCGGAGGGTGCACAGAAAAGCAGTTTTTACTGCTTTTCTGTGCACTTTCCCAGTGCCCGGAGAAATTAACACCTACCTTTGGGTAGGCACTAATTTCTGAAAATAAAATGTGCGGCTTAGCTGCACATTTTGCTTTCTGAATCGCATTTTGCAGGCGCTATTAGGTTCAGGGGGGTTGGACGTGCGTTTTCAACGCGCTAATACCCCTTACTGAATAAGGGGTAAAGCTAGCGCATCAAAAACACGAGTCCAATCACGGGTTAACAGAGCGCTCCACTGGAGCGCACTGTACTGTATCGGCCTGTAATTATGACAGCACTATACCCAGACCAGTAATTCTGCTGTCACTAATAGGGACAGCACACAGGTTGCCCTCTCCCACTGTCCCCCTCCAGCAACTGAGATATTCTTGGGTGCCACGTATGCTGTGGGGCCAGTCCAGGCAAAAGATGCATTTCTAGAGCCTCTATACCAGCCTGCCTTGGTGCCTCCTTAAAAAGCATTCTTTAGTCCCACCCAAACCCAGAAGAAAGGTTAAGGGAGAGAAAGAGAGACTGAGACTGTTAGGAGATTCCCCCAGGCCAAAGGAAAAAAAAGAGAGAGAGCCCTATATAAAACCTAGATGGTAACAGAATACCTCACCTTTGTCACACATGCAAAGCACTGACTGACCCTTACCTAATACATAAGGGACCACAAATTAGAGATAAAGACAGAGAAAAAAACTGAAATTGAAATCGCATAAAGCCAGATTCTGCATGCAATGCAACACCAGAAAAACAGAAATGCATTTCTTCCTGTACTGTGCAAAATACAAAGATATCAGAGATGCATGTTCTCAAAGGTGATAAAGAAAATCAGAGACTTCCCACAAAAGACTGAACAGGAAAAGCTTGGTGCATTCTTATTGGAAACACAAGAAATAGCAGCTGATACAATAACAGTAAAATATGTTGTGTCCTGCCCCTAGGCCAGAAACGTAATCTGTCCAGTGACAATATGGACCAGCACCAGGGCTGGATTCCTCTGAATGGTTAAATAGGACTACTAAATTAACAGATGAAATAAATCCCACAAAAAATATTTACATTAAGGAACCAAAACAAATAAATCTCTGGCATAATGAACAAATAAAAGAAGTTAAGCGAAATCTTAGGAAAAAAGAAAATGAATGGAAAGGAAATAAAACAACCGAAAATTTAACAAAACACAGAAAACTTCTGGCTCACTACAAAAAAGTAATCCTTGATGCAAAAAAAAATATTTCAGCTCTAAAATAGAAAAATTTACAAATAACTCTAGAACTAACCAGTGATAAAACAAACAGAACCTACCCGAAACTCGATACAACGAAGTAGCACAGTTTTTCAAAGAAAAAATTGAGAATTTAAGAACCAAAATTCCCAAAACAACTAAACAAGAAGTCAAAATGCACACCAGGGATGTAACTAAATGGTCTTCATTCACTGAGGTGTCAAACATAGAAGTAGAAACCATGATAAAAAATTTAAACCCCGCCCCACATACAGTCGACACCCTGCCTATAATGAAATTAAAAAATTTAACTGACATAGCTGCCCCATCACTAGCAAAAATCATAAACCTATCTCTCGAAGAAGGTTCAATGCCTGACATCCTGAAAGGAGCCATTATTAAACCAATCATTAAGAAAAAAAACCTCGACCCCCCCCCCCCCCCCCCCCCCCCAAGCCTGAATAACTATAGACCAGTATCTAATTTACCAGTGATAGCAAAACTAATAGAAAAAACAGTCCAAAAACAATTATCGGAACACCTAGAAAGCAATAACATCCTATATCCTGCACAACACGGATTCCGCAAACATTATAGCACAGAAACACTACTACTGGCACTAGACAATATTTTAAGAGGCTTTGACAGTGGAACACATTACATCCTTGTTTTATTAGACCTTTCCTCAGCATTTGACACAGTGAATCATAAAATATTAATTAAAAGACTCGAAGAAATAGGGCTGCACAGTAACACACTAGCCTGGTTTAAGTCATATTTAAATAACAGATTTTTTCAGGTACAAATCAAAAACACAAAGTCAGAGAAAGTAAATTTACAAACGGGAGTACCACAAGGATCAGCATTGTCTGCAACACTCTTTAATATTTACCTCCTCCCGTTATGCCACCTGCTAGCAGGCCTTGGACTCATACACTTTGTATATGCAGATGACATACAGCTAATCCTACCCATTGAATACACAATTGAAAAAACAATCAAACTAGCCAATATGTATCTTGACATAATCAAACAGCTATTAAACCAAATGGAGCTAGTGATAAACATCCTATCCCATGGATATGGATATCCAAATGGAGCTAGTGATAAAAATCCTATCCCAGTTGGTAATTTCCTTGTTCATTGTAACTATTATTTTCTGCACCAGTTCAATTACCCTAGTTCTATGTTTATTACACGACTTGTTAAATGTAAACCGACTTGATGCAACCTTTGGTCGTGAAAGCCGGTATAGAAATTAATAAATAAATAAATAAATAAATTGATAAAACAGAATTCCTGCACTTAGAACGAAAAAACATAAACCCAATACAATCACCAATAACGATTAACAATAACCAAAGAGTAGAATTAGCAGAAAAGGTACGTAGCCTAGGTGTCATACCTAGACTGTGAACTAAACCTGAAACAACACATATCACTGTAAATAAAAAAGGGATACGCTAAACTAATGGTACTCAGGAAGTTAAAACCTTTACTAACACTATCAAATTTCTGAACAGTTTTGCAAGCACTGATTATTGCAACGCCCTGTTCCTAGGACTACCACAGGTGACCACACGACCTCTTCAAATATTGCAAAACAGCCGCAAGAATATTGACAGGTAAAAGAAAGAGTGACCACATTACTGGAACACTTGCAGAACTTCATTGGCTACCTATCAAAGAGTACAAAATAAAGCGCTATGCACAATACACAAACTAATTCATGATGAAAAAGCAGAATGGCTGAACACAGTATTACGTGTACATGTTCCATCCAGAAATCTAAGATCAGCTAATAAAGCACTACTGACTATCCCCTTGGTTAAGTCTGCTAGACTCACACAAGTAAGAGAGCGAGCACTATCTTTGGCAGGACCCACATTATGGAATTCAATGCCTCTGGAGATAAGACTGCAGAAAAACTTCAGTCTTTTCAGAGTAAGCCTTAAAACCTGGCTCTTTAAACAGGCTTTTTATAAAGAGAATGAAGAAAGCAAATAAGAGCATAACCCGGCACCGAATAGGTAGTTTTTAATCTCCTTTTCTTTCCCACCTTTAAATACACTTAAGATTATTTTCTTTATATATGAACTGCAATAGAAACTTCAACCTAACAAAATCAATACCCAACAAATAGTTTTATATTGAAAGAATCCTGTTACCGTGCATTATTGGCACGTTTATAATGTTTTCGCTATCCTAATTAATTTCTATTACTATATGTGCCTTTATGTAAACTGTTGTGATGGTTAATTTACTGAATGACGGTATAGAAATGTTTTTAAATAAATAAATAAAATAGGCAAATTAGGGACCTGACTTGGGAATGCCTCATGCTCAAAGAATGCCATGAGCCTTTAAGGAGCAGAGATTGGAGTCTGAGGTGAGAGATTGAGAGCTATAAGGGATACAGCTAGGGAGAGAGTAAGATCTGTGAGAGAAAAAACATAATCCACCCCCATCCTGGCCCCAACTTATTAGTCTGGCATTCCAACATCTCACAAGTAGATGTTGCATTTTTATTGCCAGTCTGCACAAAATATATTACTGACCCCTAGTCTAGCACATATCTCCTACAGGATGGCCTACCACATTTCTCCTACATAGAGTTGATTTGCACTGAGTTAATCCAAGGTCATCAAGTTTGAATTGGCCCAGTGTCAGTATCTCTCGTTATTCAACAAATTCTCATGAAGAGGAAGTAACTGCAACCATTACTTGTGATCAGCGATATCGATGATGGTGTGGTAAGGGCGGATCTGTGGAGGGCCATCTCCTTGGTTCAGCATGCTTGGCACGTTGATGGACAAACTCCGGAAGTAAACATCATCTTGGCCGATAACTGGTGGCATGGCCATGCCGGAAAAGTGGAGGGACTTCCTGTAACTCTCATTCTCTTTTCCTGTGCCCAAACAAAATGGAAGAAGTTTTAACATGAGACCAGCAGATGAACTTCCTGTCACCTTCATTCTTTCTTCTTGTACCCAAGAAAATAGAAAGTACTAGAAAAGGGGCGGGACTTCCTGAGACTCTGAATCTCACTTCCTGTGTCAAAGGAAAAGGTTGGACTTTCAGTGTGTGGTTGAGTCTCCACTGGAAACTGTTGGAACAGGTCTAATGACATACATGCATTTTTTCTTAGTTTAAGGGGTATAGTGATATCCACGTGCAAGAATCCACATTCTAAGGATATGCCACATGCACAAGCACCTTCTCGCCATTGTTGGTAGAAATGTGTGAGAAATTTTGCTCTCAAATCAGCCCTTTTACCTTTGAAAAATTTCCCCTGTAGGTTGCTATGGAGAAAGCAATCTACAAAATTGAACACTACTATGGAAAATTGCTGTTGTCTGTGCTTTTTTCACATTTTCATAAAATCCCTCTTCCCCCCCCCCCCCCCCCCCCCCCATCAATTCCCCTTTCCCCAACACACATTTTGGAACATGTGAGACCTGCAAAAGGAAAACCAATGCAAACACCACTTAAAAAGCTGCCAACCCCATGAAGTTTGACACCTTTATTCCCACATCTTCGCTCAGAATTCCCCCGTTAATGTCTCTGGCGAATACTTTAGCAAACATTTACCGGGAAAAAATCCTTCTGCAAAATGTTTGCAAAAGGATGTGAAAACATCTCTAATTTTAAGGGCATTTGTCTTCAGATTCCAGTATTCCTGAAACAGGGTACCAACCTTGTTCATCTGGTCCATGCATGCACAACTGAGGCCAACGGCTCTCTTGGTCCAGTTCGGGTTTTTCCCCCTGACATGCATGGACTCTTTGCTTTGATTTCCCTAAGAAAAATCAGGAAATAATAGCTCTATGCATGACAGAGATAAAGCCAGAACTGGATTCACCTGTCTAAAAAAAAAAAAAAAAAGATGTAATGCAAACACAGCACGTGATGGGGGGGAAAAGCACCTACCGAGAGGTGCGTTTTGGAAGAGCTGCTGCACGTGAGTGAGGATAAACTCCACCACGATGGACTGTACGCGAACCTCCATGAACGCAGCTGTGCCATTAAATCCGGAGGCCTCAATGTCCTTAGACCTAAGGAGGAGTGAGAAGAGAATGGAGGAAGAAATGATCAGGGTGAAGGATGTAGGAAAGGGGATAGAGCAAAGAGCCGGAGAATGAGAGGAAGGAAGGAGAGATGAGGCGAGGGCAAGAGAAATCTTATGAATGACTCTCACACTGGTTCCACCCTTCTATAACACTTTCCAAGGAAGCCGTTACTGTTTCACCTGCAGCATACAAATGTTTGTTGATTTCATTGGCTTCACTGTTTTATATAGATTTATTTGCTTTGACTGAAAACCAGCACCAGAGCTGGATATAGATGACACCTGTCATGTTTAAAGACGAAAGCCTTTGGGGGTGCTCAGGGCCTCGAGATGTCCATAAGAGTTCTGAAAGCTTGCACCACAGTTTATAGTACAAAACCATGGATGTAATTCAGAAGTATTCTATATATAAAGGTGACCAGAGTGGCTACTTGTCATCAGGGCAGGCTAAGTTGACCCTGATTTTACTTCTGTTGCACCTCTGGACTTGTAGTTCCAGCTGCTCTTAGAGAAATCAGAACTGCAAGTCTGTAGAGACAGTGAAGGGGGGAGGGGATAAAATCAAGGACAGCAGCAATGGATAGAACCCTGGGACCGGCTCAGTCATAGCTTACAGACAACGTGCTTGCTGGTAACTACCTAAAGACAGAAACATCACCCTTTTCTCTAAAACTCTGAGCTGTCTGTCCCAGCCATAGGTGCCAGCTCTGAGGCTGCCTGAGCACCCCCAATATCAGATCAGCCTCCCACATCACATGTTCCCTCTCACTGCTCCTCTCCAGTCACCGCAATATTAATCTCCAGGGATCCTACCGGAGCAGGTTAGGTGCCCAGACAATGGCCAGGTTCCTCGCATGCATGTTGGTCTCCGAGCAGAAGGAGGCCATATGAACCAGATGCTTCATTAGAAACTCCAAAGTCCTGGAGCACAGAAAAGAAAAAGGAAATTAAAATAAGAAACATATTAAAATAAGAAACATATAAGAAAAATCTTGTTCCAACGATGTCAGGAGGAGACTGGAGCCAAGCAAAGGCTAAAAAGCAGAGCTCCTAAGTAAGACCCCGTTTAATATCCCCACTAAAAGCTGCCAAACCTCGGGCAGAAGAGAATGGAGAAGTGCAATAACTTAATGGCAAGAAAAAAATCAATTCTTGAAATTCCATAAAATCTCAGAGAACAAGTAGAAAAAAAAAATAAGGCAAAAGATCATATTCAATAACAACATAAATAAGTGATCTGCTTGGAATTTCATTTAAACAACACAAACCTCAACGAACGCTGAGATCACAAAATAAAAGTCTTCTCTATCCCAATATTACAAACCTCCCATTTTCCGCAGACAAGAGAAAGTACGCTATCACTAGCGGGTCCTGAACTGTGGAACTCTCTCTACCGGAAGAATTAAGAACTACAACAGACAAAAAGAAATTCAAACAAGACCTGAAAACTTGGCTGTTCCAAAATGTGTACAACACTACATAATCTGTTAAACTACATAATCTCTTATCAAAATAAACTGTCTAGCATCTCAAGCCCTTATTATCTAAATAACAAACCTTAAAAAACAAAAAGTCATAAAACAGATGATATATAAAGACTTTATCATCCTCTACATTTATCACCCAAGTACCATACCTCAATGAGCATTCAATATGTGTTGTTCCCCTCTGTCTAGTCACTAATAATTGTGAACGTTATTGCTGTTACCCGTGATTTCTAATTTGTGAATGTTGACGCTGTAAACCGTGGGGATCTAGTGATCTTCATTTGGAACAACGGTATATAAAACCTCTAAATAAATAAATGGCAGCAGAAGCTGAAGCACCAAATGTGGCCATGGCGCAGGAAGTCTCGCAGAGCGTAGCTGAAATGCTTGAGCCACAGCCAGAGAAAATACAGGACTCAACAGAAAAAGTCAGAAAAGAAAATAGCAGACCCATGGAAACTGAAATGAAAATTTCTGAGAGTGAAGAGATGCTGGAAGAACTCAATGTTAAATTGAAAATCTAGATAGGAAAAACATAAAGGGGATAATGTTCAAAAGGATTTCCACTTGCAAATGTAACTACTATTTAGCAATTTCCGAAAGCCATTTACGCACATTTAAAGTATACAAATATCCTAAGCACAGTTTAATGGCAGATAAAGTGCATTTACATGTTTAAAACCCATGCTTTTGAAAATCAGGCCCGAAGGTTGGAAGACCCACCTCAATAAGCAAGAAAACAGAGGACGATGTAACAACGTAAAAATTGACAGGCTACAAAAATGGTGATAGACAAAGATCTCATGCAATTTATGGAAAACTGACTCCAAAAGATTGTAAGTGGCAGGCAGGGCAGTCACTGGACAAAATGGCGTCCCAACAAGGGTTGCTTTCGGTGCTTCCCCTTTCCATTTCATGTTTGCAGTTGCAGACTGATGCAAAAGGGCAACGTGAGACCCCTTTCTCTGGCTTGTTGCCCAGGGTGGTCACCCTTCTTGCCCACCGTTCATGATGGCCTTGGTGGCAGACCACACGCACGCTCCTCGTGTTGACCTGGTTGGCGCAGTGGGTTGGGAATGGTGGAGTGCTAGTAGGAAAGGCCATGGGAACCAGGAAGGCCAAGATGTTCAAGTAAAGCTATGCTGGAGTTAGTGACTGACTGAATTACCGTGGGACCCTCTTGGATGGGGGAGAAGAGGGGTGCTGGGTATAAACTATAGAAACATAGAAACATAGAAATGACGGCAGAAGAAGACCAAACGGCCCATCCAGTCTGCCCAGCAAGCTTCACATTTTTTTCTCATACTTATCTGTTTCTCTTAGCTCTTTGGTTCTATTTCCCTTCCACCCCCACCATTAATGTAGAGAGCAGTGATGGAGCTGCAACCAAGTAAAATATCAAGCTTGATTAGTTAGGGGTAGTAGGGGTAGTAACCGCCGCAATAAGCAAGCTACACCCATGTTTATTTGTTTTACCCAGACTGTGTTATTCAGCCCTTATTGGTTGTTTTTCTTCTCCCCTGCCGTTGAAGCAGGGAGCTATGCTGGATATGCGTGTAGTATCAGTTTTTCTTCTCCCCTGCCGTTGAAGTAGAGAGCTATGCTGGATATGCGTGAAGTATCAGTTTTTCTTCTCCCCTGCGGTTGAAGCAGGATATGCATTGAAAGTGAAGTATCAGGCTTATTTGGTTTGGGGTAGTAACCGCCGTAACAAGCCAGCTACTCCCCGCTTTGTGAGTGCGAATCCTTTTTTCTTCTCCCCTGCCGTTGAAGCAGAGAGCTATGCTGGATATGCGTGAAGTATCAGTTTTTCTTCTCCCCTGCCGTTGAAGCAGAGAGCTATGCGTGAAGTATCAGTTTTTTCTTCTCCCCTGCCGTTGAAGCAGAGAGCTATGCTGGATATGTATTGAAAGTGAAGTATCAGGCTTATTTGGTTTGGGGTAGTAACCGCCGTAACAAGCCAGCTACTCCCCACTTTGTGAGTGCGAATCCTTTTTTCCACATTTCCTCTTGCTGTTGTAGCTTAGAGTGATGTTGGAGTCACAGTAACCATGTGTATGTTTATTGAATAAGGGTATTATCTCCAGGCAGTAGCCGTCATTCTGGCGAGCCACCCACTCTTTATTGACGGCCTCTTGATTTTATGGATCCACAGTGTTTATCCCACGCCCCTTTGAACTAAAAAGGGGATCTTGCATGCTTAGCTACCCAGGAGGGAGGAGTACAATAAAGGAAGGGGAAAATAGCTGGGGTGGAACCCAGAAGGGCACAGGCTCCTCTCTCCCCACAGAAAGGTGCAATTTGAGCCACAGAATGCGCTTCAGTCATTCTATGGCTCAGATTGCACCGGGCCCCATAGTCTCTGAGAGTTGCAAGCTCTGCCAGGTTTACACCATCGGGGGTGAGGGGGGGGGCAGGAACCCTCTGATGGGGGAGAAGAGTCTTGGCGCTTTCCCAATGCACCTTAGCCTGAGTGCTGGCAGGCAGCACAAGCAGATGGGAGTAAACTACATGATGAGAGAACTAGGGTTGGTGGAATGCTTGAAGAACGTGAAATCCTCAGGATGATTATTTGTGCCTGGAAACTGAGAGTGGCACTACAAAGGGGAGTGTTGCGGTACTATGTGGATCATGCCCCTGTGTGGATACATTTGGATGTTCCTTCGGTGTTTAACAGGGAGCAGAACTGGAGATTCTCAATCTGGCTGTATACTGCACAAGTGTTTGACAAAGGGATGGGTGGGGTTTATAGAAAATCCAAAGAGAAAGTAAAAGTGGACTGGGAAACAAAAGCCCTTCTAAAAGAGGAGATAAACCCATTTATATTCCCACCCCACTCCCTTCTCTGACAGAGGGGCTGGGAGTCCAACAAAACCCCTTCCCAGCTAATTTAAGAGATACTGCCTTAATAATAGTCCCCTCCCCCCAATCCCAGCACACAAAAAGACAGCTTACCATTTCCCACTTCTGCTACTCAAAAAAAAAATCACCACACCAGTCTTACAAAATGAACCAGCTCCCCATTCAGAAGTTCATGGCAGCGCTCCTCGTTCACTTTTTGTTAAATTCCAAAACAAGTCAGGAAAATAATTTGCAAAGATCGTCAAGTGGATCTAACGCTGTTGGGAGTGAGGGCATGATTTCTGGGAAATTGGACTCCCAGATCAGTAGTAGAAATACATTATTTGAGGGTGCAGACATGGGTAATCAAGGCACAGCAGAAAACAATCTGAAATATGATATTGATTTATTTGATTTCCGATGTGGAAGCTGAACCTCTGTGGAGTTTTGGATCTTGAAGATTTCATTGTTGTACTGTTTAGGATGTGGTATGGGGATTTTATGATTGCGGTTTATGTATTTTGTGTTTTGTCTTTGTGCTTTCATGTAGTTTATGCTTGCTCTTGTGATTTGTTATTCAGGGTAAGTTATTTTTGTGATCTGCTTTATATTGTTTGTTATAAACTGTGAACCGTTTTGAGCCTGCATGATAAAAACAATAAGAAACTGGAATAAATAAATAACTGCCGGACAAATCCCAGGGGAGTTAAATTTCCTGCTAATCTGAACGCCCCCAAGATGTCCTAAGTGATTAGCTGGATGAAATTTTATCCAGTTAACTTAGGGGTGTTCCTCGGTGGGCCAAACTTAGCCTGATAATGCCGACACTCAGCATTATCCAGATAAGTTTAGGACTGCCTCCAAGCAGTCCCAAATTTATCTGAGCACATTCAGGATTACTTTCCCATTACATCTATTTATCAGAATGCAATGACTTCTATGAAACTCTCGCTGTTTGGCGTTAAACAGTGGTAACTGCTCATAAATTGGCTCTAAATGTGTCAAAGACAGATTATTATACTATCTTGATCTTCAATTCCATCCCTGCCTTCTGGTGTGAAATCCCAGGTGATTTGTCTCTTTGTGCTCAAATTAGACAATTAATTTTATTTATTTATTTATTGAGTTTTATGTACAGTCATTCGGTAGAGCCATCATAACGGTTTACAAAAATATACATTTTTCTTAGCAGTTGTGTAACAGAAAAAACAATGTGAACGTTATACATAATCCATAAGTATTACAAATTGCCTATTCTCTGTAAATTCAAACCTAGAGTTTAGGAGAATAATGCGGTCTCTGGTTATCACTAGCCTCCACTATTGCAATTCTGTTTCCCTGGGATTCCTGCCTCTTACTTCAAATGATACAAAATTCGGCAGCCTGATTACCGAATTGATCATATTGCTTCATTGGTTACCAGTTTAATGGCAGATAAAACGCACTCTGATAAGAACATAAGAAATTGCCATGCTGGGTCAGACCAAGGGTCCATCAAGCCCAGCATCCTGCATCCAACAGAGGCCAAACCAGGCCACAAGAACCTAGCAATTACCCAAACACCAAGAAAATCTCATGCTGTTCCCTAAGTCAACCTGATTAATAGCCATTAATGGACTTCTCCTCCAAGAACTTATCCAAACCTTTTTTGAACCCAGCTACACTAACTTCCCTAATCACATCCTCTGGCAACAAATTCCAGAGCTTTATTGTGCGTTGAGTGAAAAAGAATTTTCTCCAATTAGTCTTAAATGTGCTACTTGCTAACTTCATGGAATGCCCCCTAGTCCTATTATTCGAAAGTGTAAATAACCGATTCACATCTACTCGTTCAAGACCTCTCATGATCTTAAAGACCTCTATCATATCCCCCCTCAGCCGTCTGTTCTCCAAGCTGAACAGCCCTAACCTCTTCAGCCTTTTCTCACAGGGGAGCTGTTCCATCCCCTTTATCATTTTGATTTTTTAAAGCTTTGAGTAGTGACACTGCCATGTTAGAAATGTACAAACCAGCATCCTCCCATTGATGTGCCTTCAAGGATGCAACATTGGCAGTTGCAAGCCCCAAGTCTAGGGAAGCTGTTACACGAATCTTTGAGAAGAAAGGCAACTTTGAAATCGTTTAAGAAAAATCTGAAAATGCATTTACTTAGGGAAGCTTTTGGACAGTTGCTGGCAGTTTATATGGCCATGGTGTGCTAATCCTCCGCGAAGCAGATTAGTTGTGGTGTGTTCACCTGGATAATTAAATTAGACATATTTAATGTCAGGAACTGGGTGCTACACCTCAATATAGTTTTACTTGTTTTTTGGGGGAATCACTCTGCTTTCCTCTTATAAATGTTTTTGATATTTTTACATAATCAACTATATGGTGAATATAGCCGGTTACAGTTTATCTAGGTAAGTGTACCCGGATAACTTTTAACCTGCCTGGCTATATTCAGAATTCTAGACAGTGAAGTTTAAAGTTATCTGGATAAACATAGCCACATATATTCAGCAGGAGACATGTCCAGCTAAAGTTACCTGGTTATCTTCCCACTCGTCAAATAGAAAATATTGTAAAGCTTAGGGGCACGCTGAATGGGATATTGGTAATTTGGGGTATACCAAAACGTATTATAATTGCTGTAAAGGAGTATTCATACCGTTCCTGAATTTTGGGTAGCTGGCCATTAGAGGGGGCTCTAGAAGAGGCATTGGAAGGCTAGGTGGAAGTAATTAAGACATAAACAGGCGCCGGCAATCCCCTCGTTTATAAAGACAACAAAGTTGGTGTGCCCACTTAGGCTAACATGGAGGCGGCTGATGCGACTTTTAAAGCTGCCGACATCCTGTGCCTATTTTTTCCCGGTGGTGGGAAACCCTGATTTTACCCCGGGGTCTCAATCCTCATCTTTTAGGGTCTGGACAGAGAGAGGTATCACGCATATGGGGCACATGTGGACAACCACAGGAGAAATACTTTCATTCAAGGATTTTCAGGCCTTTATGGGTTCGGGATCACGCAAGCCTTCCCATATATGCAAATTGTCCACTATTTACGTGCGCTACCAGCTTCTTATAGCAATCCCTTGGTGTATCAGAGGCTGGATGAGCTTTTCCGGTTTGCGGAAAATAAGACACCTTCCTTATCTCAGTATTACCAACACCTGAAAAAAGGGCTGGATGTGGATATATACCCCAAATTGTTCACCTGTTGGGCGAGGGATGGCGACTTCACTATCACCCAGGATATTATGAGCGTGGGATTTGGGCGAATCTCCAAGATCTCCTCTAATATGTATTACAGGGAGTTGCAATTTAAATTTCTAAGTAGGGCATATATTTCCCCTCAAGTGGCCTCCCAATTAACTATAACATCGTCAGCGAACTGCTCCAGATGCCATGACAAGCTGGGGACGTTGTCCAATGCTTTTTGGACTTGCCCAGGGGTACAACGCTTCTGGCGCAAAGTGGCAGATTATCTGGCGACGATATTAGATGTAGCATTCCCAGTTACCCCTTACTGGATGTTATTTGGTTGCATATCGCCCATTAGGATACGGGACCCGGGGTCACGCCTTCTATTACAAAAAGCCTGCTTAGTGGGGAAAAGGGTGATACTCTCAGTCTGGCGGTTGACAGAACCTCAGTCGTATTGGACCTGGAGGAATTTATTCCATGCAATGATGACTATGGAATCTTTGGCTTCTCATGCATTGGCACGAGGCAGACGTCGCTTTCTGTCTGTGTGGCAGGCCTATCTGCAATCAATCTCCCATAGAGCACGAAGTCTTGTAGTGAATGATTAACTTTGTAGGTAGGCAATTGAATAATGGGATGGTGGTATATGTCACTCTGTGTGGATAGGAGGTGGGGGGTGAGGGGGGTTGTTCTGTACAGTTGTGAAGTATTGTATTTTTGGTCTGAGGAGAGATCAGATTCCACTCTCCTCAGTGTTGTACTTTGTATTGGAAACTCAATAAAAATCGTTTAAACATTAAGACATAAACAGGCCGATACGTTTACCGTTTATATTATTCCTGCCACCATCTACATCCCTACCAACTCCCAATCTGTTGGGTTGATAGCCCAAAGAATGAAAACAAGGAATTGTGTTGAAGTAATCTTTTGTCTAGCAAGCTGACAGGTTTGGAGTCTATAGCGGTGTGGCCGTTATGACTTTATTCCCCAGTACCTGTAGTGTGGCTGTGGAAGCTCCTTCAGCACTTCCTTAATCTTCACCAGCCGTTCTTCCTCCAGCTGTATCGCCACAGCGTCCTGCTCAAGAGGTAGAGAGGCATCAGAGAAAGAAGAAAAGTCCATATTAGCTCTGCAACTTTTCCCATCCCATGTTGTCATTGCATCCCTAGCGAACCTCCTCATTAGGTTCTCAAGGGGAGGGGCAAAGGATAAAAATGGGCAAATAAATTGAACACTCTTCTTGTCATCCACCCTCCATCTTTTTTTTTTGTTTTTGCTCCTTTGTGGGTTCCCAGCTCAGTTGGAATTACAGCTGGGATCCGGTGCCATGAGCCTTCATTCGCAACTAGCTAGCAATTTCCCCCCCCCCCCCCCCAATTCATACAGCTCACCCCACCCAACCCAGTCACTGCAGAAACCTTGCAATCATGGGCCTTAATTCCAGCTGCTACGTGTCAACGTTACGCAATGGCTGGTGCTTCTGCGGCATCCCCAGCCTGAGCCTCAGATTGAACCCAGGCCCTCCTCGGCATGGCAGTGTTGGCCTTCCCGCCCCCAGCCCAAGTGACGTTGCAGCACATTGGCAGAGCAGCACATGGGTACGGGGGAGTCTGCTCTGCGGATGAACGGAGATTCCCATGCCCTCGATAATTCCAATGGCATTAACCCCGCCCGAGGAGGCACTGAAAGATCGCACTCACGGCAAACTTGTCGTAGAGCTGGTAGGTGAGGAGAGGGTTGGGCAGGTCTCTGAAGTAGGCTTTGCAGAGGGAGCTCACGCAGTGGATGTCCTGCAGGTATATCTCCTTGTTCAGGTCAGGGTTACGCTCCGTGTCAAATTCTTGTCTACAGCCCAAGAGATGAAAAGAGAAGCACCTACCTTTAATTCTACGACTGCCTGCTCGTGCTGGCGCAGAAAATATTGTTGGCATTGAGGTAGTTGATATTATGGACAGTGAGGCTAAAACAACTGTTCTCCCTGCACTCTTGGGCTATATTAAAGCAGAGGCTACGGGCGTGGCCTATTGCACTAGCCCATGGCAACAAGGGCTGATGCCATTACATTCCTGTGTGCCAATCATAACGTTTATTTATTTGTGGAAGACAAGAACAGTGATGGAATGCAAAAGGGCATGGGACAAACCCAGAGGATCCCTGCTGGCTAGGGAATGGAATTGAAGACATGGGGTAATTTTCCTATGACTTTTCTGCTTGGGGGTTGCCTGCAAGAGTGGCAGGTACCACTACTCTCAAAAAAAAATAAAAGCCTTCCTGGACAGACCAGATGGACCATTTGGTCTTTATCTGCCGACATTCACCATGCGACGACTGACTTTTGATATTAACTTAACAGGCAATATCATTTGGGTTAGTTATACATTGGCGTACTTTTGCTGGCGCATCAGGCGCCAGCAAAAGTACGCGGGATTTTAGTAGATACGCGCGTAGCCGCTAAAATCCTGGATCGGTTCTGTATAGCCGGCTCTGTATAGCCGGCGCGCGCCGAGCCGCGCAACCTACCCCCGTTCCCTCCGAGGCCGCTCCGAAATCGGAGCGGCCTCGGAGGGAACTTTCTTTTGCCCTCCCCTCACCTTCCTCTCCCTTCCCCTACCTAACCCACCCGCCCGGCCCTGTCTAAACCCCCCCCTTACCTTTGTCGGGGGATTTACGCCCCCCGGAGGGAGACGTAAATCCCCGCGCGCCAGCGGGCCGCTAGTGCGCCGGGACGCGACCTGGGGGCGGGTACGGAGGGCGCGGCCACGCCCCGGGCCGTAACCACGCCCCCGGCCTGCCCCCAAAACACTGCCGACACGCCCCCAAAACGCCGCGCCGACCGGGCCCGCCGCCCCCCCCCCGACACGCCCCCGACATGACCCCCTCGCCAAACCCCGGGACTTACGCGAGTCCCGGGGTCTGCACGTGCCGGTAGGCCTATTGAACATAGGCGCACCGGCGCTCAGGGCCCTGCTCGCCTAAATCCGCCCGGATTTAGGCGAGCAGGGCTCTGAAAATCCGCCCCTGTGAGAGTACTATTCAAAAGGATTTATATGTCTAAAACTGGGTTTTACATGGGTAAATGAACTTTGCCCGTAGAATTGAGCTTTTGAAAACTGCTACATCTGCTGCCGAATTGTCTGGAGAAACTTGTTTTACGTGCATTAACTGCATTTTAAGGAGATCATTTTCAAAGGAGTTGCACGCGTAAATGTAACATATTATTGTAGCAATTTTTAAAAGCCATTTACTGGAGCAAAATGCACGTACTCCAGTAAAGCTCAAACTGGCACCTTCGCAGTTGGCCTCGTAATGTGACGAGCAGTAGGTAACTAGTGGACCTTATTTAAGTACTTCGGTCAGTGAGCAGATGGTTTCTGCTTTAGCTTGATTCCTGAAGGTGAGGTAGCCAGGCTCGAGACTTGGGGTTAATGGTAGCACGTTCCAGATTTTTGGGGTGTAACAGCCTGAAGTTTGATGCAGGATAGCCTGGCAGAAGCCAGAGTGGGGTGGATAAAAGGCTCAGGTGACCCACCTGCATTTAAACCTTGCCATAAACCATGAGTTTACAGGTGTTACTGCCAAAACGCTTGTAAGTCAGCAGATAAGTAATGGGCTTTAGCTAACGAGGCATTATAAGACCTGTGAAATATGAGCCAGTTGGCTGGAATTAGGGGAGCCATGCAGAGCCGTTAGCCATGGCTTGTATATATATAACACCTAGGTGGCAAATCCATTCCTGTCGAAGTTTCTCTCCCATTCCCTCAACATTCTGTGTGCATGGCACACGTGGATGTCACGGGTGATGGACTCGGAGGTGGACATGTCTGGGATGGCCATTGCACAAGCTGCTGGAGAAGAGTATATTACCCTATTTCACTGTGGGTAACCCATGGTAGAGACGTGTGAAGAGGACATTAGGTAGCCCAGTAGAAATGCTAACCAGCTCCATGTCAAAGAGAACAGGCTGAGCCAGTCCTGGTTTGGCCGCCCTTGCATGTAGGGTGTTGTAGTTCTCATTTCCCTATGGCAGGCACTAAGAAAAGCAGGACTACATTTCCCCCCATGTACACGGCCGTAAAACCAGGAATGGCTCAGCCTGCCGCTTTGGCCATCCTTCTTGCCTCGTGTTTATATAACACAGAGTTGTATACCCAGACCTCAATCCTGCCTTCACCGTTCACTGTCCGATTTTGACTGAACCACCTGTTGTTTGGAAGTAAGATTAGGAGAATATAAAAACTGCCCTGCTGAGTCAGACCAAGGTCCATGGAGCCCAGCCTCCCATCTCTGACAGTGGCCAATCCAGGTCGCAAGCACCCGGCAGGTCCCATAAAGCAGATCTAATTCCTCCTACTCACTCCCAGGGAGAGCCATGGTTTTATGTAGTCTGCCTGGCTAATAATGTGTTCTGGACTTTTCCTCCAGGAACACGGTCCAATCTCTTTTAAACCCCGCTGTGCCCGTCTCCTTGATCACATCCTCTGTCATCAGATTCCACAGCCTGACAGGGCATAGCATGAGAAAGCACTTTCTCTGATTAGTTTTGAATCTGCTGGTTGTTAGTTTCATGGAGCGTCCCCTTGTTTTAATATTATTCGAAAGGGTAAATAGCCGTCCTTAACCCACTCCACCCCACTCTTGATTTTATAAACTTCTATCATGTCCCCTCCTCAGTTGTCTCTCTTTCAAGCTGAAGAGCCCCAGCCTAAAGAGCCTGTAATCCTAGGAGATGTTCCACCCCCTTTATCATTTTTGTCACCTTTTTCTAGTTCTGCTTTGGCTTTCTTGAGATGGGGCGACCAGAACCACACAACAGTACTCAAGGTGCGGTCGCACCATGGCTCACCACAGAGAAATTATGATATTCTCCATTCCTTTTTGGATCATTCCTAATATTCTGTTTGCTTTTTTTTTTTGACTGTCACCACGCACTGAGCTGCTTGTCTGGCCTGATGCCAGAAATACTTCGTTAGTCAGCAGCGTGACTTCACCCAGTTTTGTAGCATGACTCAGTAGTAAAGCTGGGATTAGGACTCGTAGGGGTCCCTGGCACTTTTAATTCCCCCCCCCCCCCCCCCCAGGTCTCTGAGCACTGGACCAAGGGCAAGTTTTAAACCAAAATGCAGAATTAAGCTCCTGTCTTTACTTCCTTAGGTTGGAACATGTTTCTAGATGCCCCCACCCCACCCACCCACATACACACAAAATGAACAGAAATGCCAGCGAGACGGGCTCTGACCGCAGCCTTTGGGTGTTGGAGGAGATTCCCGACAGCCTGTAGATTCCATCCACTATTCCGTGCTGTTCCACAAACTCAGTGCAGCTCTTCAAGACCTGGGGAACTGAACGGGAAGAGGTAGGTCAGCAAAGCTTCCAGGACGGGGCAGCTGGAGGTTTAGGAAGGCACAGGTGTTCAGGATGAAAAGAATACATAAATGCATATTCATTTCTCTTTCATTGTTGCAGTGTTAAGGCCACTGGCATGCACAAAAGTAAAGGTTAACAAATGAACAAAAAGTAATGTTTATACAATGATAACCTTTTTATTGGACTAACTTAATACATTTCTCCTAGTGTTAAACCTCTACCCTGTGTGGTCCGTGCAATAACACCCATCCGCCTTTTGGGCACAACTATGTAGGTAAGTCATTATTTCTACATTGGTTATAATTCCTCCAATCTAGAACCTCTGGGAGCGGCCATGTTGGCAAGAGAGGCATCATCAACCCCAGCTTGGCCGCATCTGATTCGCCCATGGTGTGTGATGTCACAAATGTTGGCTGACTCTGGATGAACTGCTAAGGACCTTGGCGGCTCTGGCTAATGTGCCAGTTTCCCTCCAGGGGTGGCCATGTTAGCCAGAGCCACCAATGTCCTCACCGGTTCACGCAAAGTCTAGGGTAACGAGGAAGCAGTAAAATCTTAATTGCTAAAGCCTGAAATTTGCAGGTACTTTTGAAACACAGCACAGTACACAGGCAGTGCGGTTCCCTTCTGAACCACACCCCTTAATTTTGTCATTCCCATGTAGCCCTGGTTTGGGGAGCCTCCAGGTTTGTAAATGAATTTTAACTTCCGGTGTCAATGTCAGCAGTTCAGATTTGTGAGCTTTAGGCTCGCCGGTGGGGACTATCCTTCACCTTCCTATTTCCAGGATTCAAAACGTGCACCCGCGCAGCAGTAACTGTTCCCCAGGGACAGAGGGAGAATAGCTGGTTAGTGCTGAATATCACGCTGATTGGCTAAATCTGAAAGCCTGCCTCGGAAACACCTCCATCCTGGTCCCTTTTTTTATCTGGGCCAATTTATGTGACTTGTGATTTTAGCTGCTCGGATTTAGCCATTAAAATAATAGATTTACCGGACAAAAAAAAACGTGTCCGTCCAAGACTGCCCAACCAATCTACTCTCAAAACCTTTATTCAGTTGACTCGCCATTTTTAATGATCTCAAGCCGCGTGGTGCTGTTAGATGTTTCTTCAGTGATGCACTGGGGACGCCCTCTCATCCCTTCTAGTCCCCAAGAAGGTAGCTTTCTCCCTTTCACAGGCACGATCTGATCCTTCCCCCACCCCCCCCCCCCCCCCCCCCCCACCCCCCAAAACTAGAAGTCGCACTCCCCCGCCAGCCCGAGGGGTGGGGGCAGATTGTATCAACGTCTGTTCTGGGACCTGAGCTCATAACAGGTGCACAGCGCATGGTGGGCTTCTAATACGCCTTGCTTTTGGGAACTCATCGGCGATATTGCCCCTGCCTGCCCCTGTTTCACCTAAGCAGCAAACCTGGGACCTTGTGAGTTCTGCTCACCCTAAGATTCCTACCAATTAGTGAGGAGGGGGATTTGATAAGGGTGGCAGTCGCCAGTTTAAGGTATAGAAAAGGTCTTTTAAACGATGAAAAATTGTTGGAATACGTAACGGTTTCCAGTTTTAAGCTCTTATACTCTCTGTATAGCTTAAAACTGGAACCCGTTACGTATCCCAACAACTGCCTGTAACCACCTTCTCAGGGTCTTCCCTTTGCTCCTAGGCAAAAGGGGTTATTTTATTGTATTTATTTACACTTATGAGTCGTCATACCAAGCAAATACCCACAGCGACGTAGAATAATAATACAATTAATCATACAATAAACACAAAAATAAGTCACTGAAATAAAACGACTGCACACCAAGAAATGTTCCAAATAATAAAAGTTTATTATTGGTTTTTATTTATATTTCACTTTTCAGGCACTTCAAGGCAGATTACATTCAGGTACTGGAGGTATTTTCTTGTCCCCAGAGGGCTCACAATCTAAGTTTGTACCTGATGCAATGGGAGGGTAAAGGGATTTGCCCAAGGTCACAAGGAGCAGCAGTGGGATTTGAACCCCGGTTTCCCTGGTTCACAGCTCGCTGCTCTAACCCCTAGGCCACTCCTTGCAAAGACGCTTGTAGATAAAAAGATCCTCTTCCAGCAATCACAACTAAAGTTCAGGATCTGCAGGCACTCAAAAGTTATACGGAGGAAATATAGCATTTACAGCTGGCAAGCTGCAGCTGGACTCCCTTGCCACCCACAATTTCTGTAAGAGCAACTTGGAGGCTCCTGTGTGGCTTTTACGTTCTCTCCCTTGAATGCCTGCGGCTTCTTGGACTGCCGCTCCTGTCCTGCCTCCCACTCTGGCACACAGTTGCGGATACCTCAGCAAGCACAACTCCAAACCTCCGAGGAGAGAAGGCAATCTCCCCTTCCTCTCCACCTCTTGTCAAGGAGAGAGGCCAGCAGCACGCCACCTCGCCCACTCGTTCCTGGCTTCCAACCTCAACAGCTCCCATTCCAGAAAATCCCCCTAGTGCCTCTGCTGGAGCACTTTTATGGTGTTAGGAAGATCATATTAATGAGTTCCACACTCCAATCCGCCTTCCAGAACATACCACGTAGAGACAAGGCCCCGACAGGCCTCGCAAACCAAAACTAAAAGCACTTTTTCTTCACTTGCTGTCAGATGATTTTTTTTTTCCATCACAATGTTTGGTTCTCGTTCCTCTTGCCTCTCTTCTGAATAATTTTTCTTGGTTTTCTTTCCATTTCACCTTTTCTTATTTGCCTCCTTTCTCCAAAACTCTCCCACCCTTCCTCGTTCAGTCCCTTCCCACCTTCCCTTGTCTTTCTCCTCCTCAGTCTCTGTTCTGTATCTTCCTCCCCCAGCGTCCTCCCTTAACCTTATTCATCCTTCATCACAGCTTGCCCCAACGTCCCCCAGCGCTAGCCCACTGCAGTCTCACTTGCCCTACTACACCCCTGTGCACCTCAGTCTCGCTCATCCTACCCCAATGCTTCTCACTAGCCTCAGTCATCATCCCCCAGTGCTCCCCCATCCACAGTCATCCTCCCCGTCCTTCTTCCAGTCAGGGTCACTTTTACCAGTGAACAAAAGGAACAACTGCCCTGACCCTGCATAGCAGGGGGCCCGTTATATTTTATTTTTATTTTTATTTATTTAATTTTATATACCGGCAACCGTTTGCACATCGTGCCGGTTTACAAGTAACTTACAACAAAAGATATATAGGCGTAGCCTTTACAGAGACCATATAGAAGCACACGGGGCTCTGCCCTGATAATGCTACGGGCTAGTGCCCAGTTTCAGAAAGCAGAGAACAGCTCTCCGCTTCCTGCTCCATCGCTTCCCCTCCCAGGCAGCGTGCAGGGAACAGGAGGAGAGAGGACGAGCCTGGCACAGACACTGCAGAACAAAGAAGAGCTGCTGTGCTCCCTAATACAGCTGCTTCTCTCCTCTTGTCTGCCTGCCTGAAGCTGGTGTGGACAGCAGAGCTATTTTGGTCTGCATATTTCTATTTCTAAATTGTGGCCACTTGTTCTATAGTTGGTGAGGCTCTGTATTCTATGTGACCAAGGTGGGGTATTCTGCTAGCTTGCAAGTTATGTGTAGGGATCTGTAGTTGTCTAGCTTGTTCTGTTTTCCCAGTAAGAGGTGTCTTGATGTTTTAGGATCCAGCAGAATATTTGCATTGTTGCCGTTTCATAGTGGGTTGTTGCTGTTTGAGTTCTGGGAATTAGTGCTGTTTTGATATGGCAGGTATGCTATATGGACTCTGAATAGAAGGTGGTGTTTTACTTCACAAAGGGCCTCATTTTCTAAAGTATCGCAGGCCTGCGATCGCTGCCGGTTTCACACCCAATAGCGCCACCAAAGAAGGTGTAGCTATTGGGCGCAAACTCAGCCTTACCTTTTCGACGCCCCGACTCCTCCTCTTCCGGGGCCGACTCCGCCCCCATTTTGGTATCGCACGCGATAAGGGACATTTCACGTGCGAGCCGGGTGGAAAATGAGGCCCAAAGTGCCAAGTAATGGAAGACATATGTGTCACTATTACTGAGGTGGCAGCACATTTGAATTTCTTTTTCCTAAGGTGAGTGATAAGGGGAAACACCAGCCAGCCATTACCTTCAGCCAGCATAGTATGGATTTCTTTTAATTTTATACATTTAAATAGTTTTTGATTTTTATTGCAGTGTCCTCCCAAAAATTCACCGGAACACTATGATATGATTTCTGAAGCGTGTTTGAAGTAGCTATATATACAAAACAAAGTTTAATATTTAAAAGTATAATATTTAATCATGAGTTGTATCTCCAAAAAAAAAAAAAAACCAGCCCAAAAGAGAGAGACAAAACTAATAATAAAATCGCTCCCATTCTGATAACGGTCATAGCTGATATCTTGATGGGATGTATCAGTTATCTAAAAGGGCCATTATACTGGGCTTCCTTAGGCATAATTTTTATAGTTGCCTGTATATGAGCCCTACATATAATTATCGGTACATGTTAGGCCATCAAAAGTAAAGGAAGGATAAGTTCCCTTAGTGCGAGACTGGGAGACTGGACATTCAAATGGTAGATGAGGTTTAATGTAGACAAGTGCAAGGTGATGCACATGGGGAAAAGAAACTCACACTGTAGTTACATGATGTTAGATTCCATATTAGGAGTCATCTGCCAGGAGAGGGATCTGGCATCATCGCGGACAATACATTGAAATCCTCTGCTCGGTGTGTGGCAGCAGCCAAAAACGCAAGCAGAATGTTAGAAATTATTAGGAAAGGCATGGAGAATGTCATCATGCCTCTGTTTTGCTTCGTGGCGTGACTGCACCTAGAGTACTGTGTGCGGTTCTGGTCACCACATCTCAAAGATGTAGCTCAACTAGAAAAAGTACAGAGAAGGGCGACCAAAATGGGAAAGGGGATGGAAATGCTCCCCTACCAGGAAAGGCTAAAGAGGGTTAGGGTTTTTTTTTTTTTTTGTATTTAGAAATTTTTATTGACTCAAACAGGTATATGTATACTGCACAAAAGGCAAGACAATAAAGAAAATCGTATGTACATAAAACCATGAGAGTCATTTTTCAACATGGAATGCATATAACTACGAACATAATGTAATATTGCAAGATACATAACATGTACCCTTTCACCCCCCACCCCCCCTACAACATTTGTAAAACCAAAATGGGTCCATGAGTCATCCTCTCTGGCATCCTGCCCCGCAAAGGGAACCGGTGCCATCCTAAACAACGATAGGCTATACTGTGTACATTGAAGGGCTATCAACTAAAAAGAGAGGAACAAAAGAGAAGAAAGTCATTGGGCTTTAGGAAGGCAAACTTTGACAACGTATAAACAATAGGTGCAATAAACAAGTAAGTAAGTACGTGAGTAAGTACTCCCCTAACCAGAGCTAGAAGAGGCAAGTGTTCCCAACCACTTAACATAAGGAGCCCAGATTTTCTGGAAGGCTCCCAGTCTATCATGATGTACCGCCGTGAGGCGACCCAGTTGGTAATAGGTGTGCAGCCGCGATTGTACTTGTGCTAAACTAGGTGTGTTACGCTGCTTCCAGAGTTTAGCTATCTCCGAGCGCGCTGCTACACAGACCTGCTGAACTAAACGACCCTGGGACTTATCCAATTCCTCCATAGGTAATGTCAGGAGTGCATGCCACGGTTCCATATGAGTAACAATCTGAAGACCCTCTTTTATCCAAATACCCAGGGACAACCAAAAGCTACGAATCTGAGGGCATTGCCACCAGACATGGAAATATGTTCCCAACATCCCACACCCTCTCCAGCAGAGGTTGGAAACAGAAGGAGCAAACCTATGCAGGCGGTCAGGAGTGTAATGCCATCTATATATCATTTTGTGACAATTTTCCTGTAGCCCAGTAGAGATGGAACATTTATAAGCATGTAAAAAGATAGTATCCCATTCCTCCTCCGTCAGTGTCCGGCCAAAGTCAGCCGTCCAAGCAGCCTGCTGTGTAAAGGGCCCCCGCTGACTGCTGTTTAAGATGGCATATATTTTGGAAATGATACCTTTCACAGTGGCAGAGTTAATGCAATAGGTCTCAAATAGTGAGCTAGTGAGCCGAGCGGTGCCCGCCCTGATCGTCCGTTGCAACAAATAGGAAAGTTTAGCATACAGTAAGAAGTCAACCACGGGCAAACTATGTCGTTTACCCAGTTCCTCCGCAGACAGTAATTTCCCCTGCACTACTACATGGTTTAACATTATTATGCCCGCCGAGAACCATCTTCTAGATGCAGTAGTCAGCGCGGCAGAGGGCAGGATAAAGTCTGTGAATAGGTGGGTCAACAAGGAGACAGAACCCTTCCCCACCAAACAGGGCTTCCATTGAGACCAGATCCTTAAAGTGGTATGCAACGCTTGGGGTAAGTAGGAAAGCAGTCCCCACGTTGAACGTGGCTGCCAGGGCAAGGCTGAAATGGGTAAAGAACCGATCAGGGCTTGCTCCAACACCACCCACTGAGGAGGGGCCTGAACCCCATGTAACACTACAAGGGCCCGCAGCTGAGCCGCACCAAAATACCACACCAGATTAGGTACACTTAGACCCCCCTGTTTTTGGGGAGGAATAAGGTTGTTCTAGCAACCCGTGGTGGCCTCTTGCGCCAAATGAAGCCAAATATTAATTGTTGCCAAGACTTCAGGAGAGCGTTGGAAAGATAGATGGGGATGGTGGTAAAAAAATATAACAATCTAGGCAAGACGTTCATTTTGATTATGGCTATGCGCCCCAGCCAAGAATGAATATCACGTGACCACCTATGCAGATCATTCTTGATGGTCTGCAGAAGAGGTACATAATTCAATTGAAATAACTGTGTGGAATGAGTCCCAATACGGACCCCTAAATATTTCACTGCATCCGCAGACCATCGGAAAGGGTATTGGACCTGCAACATCTGAACAGTGGCGGGAGATAGATTGAGATTGAGGATTTCAGATTTCTCATAATTAACCTTAAGACCCGATACTGCTGTGAAGGCGCGTAGCTCTTGCATGATCCCCTTCAGGGACGCAGCAGGATCCGTTAGTGTAAGCATGACATCGTCAGCAAAGAGGGAGATTTTAAAATGGTGCTCACCCCTCCTAATGCCCATAATCTCCTGCGCGCCCCGTACCCGAGTAGCAAAGGGTTCCAAAAATAAGGCGAAGAGCAATGGAGACAACGGGCACCCCTGCCTTGTTCCTCGCTCAATCGCAAAAGGGTCCCCATAACCACCATTAGCCTTTACTCGTGCTTGAGGCTGCTGGTATAATTTGGAAATCCAACGAATAAAATAAGGACCAAAAGACATGCGGGCTAGGGCGTGAAATAAAAAGGGCCAGTGAACCAGATCGAATGCCTTCTCAGCGTCAAGTGACAAAAGTACAGCAGGTGTACCAGTATGTTGGGCGAAATCCACTATGTCTACAATGCGACGAACATTGTCTGCCGCCATTCTGCCTGGCACAAACCCCACCTGATCGGGTGTACTAAGGAGGGCAGGGCGCCATTAAGGCGGGCAGCAAGAACACGGGCAAAAATCTTTAGATCAACATTGATGAGTGAAATGGGCCTATAAGACCCGCACAGAGATGGATCCCGACCAGGTTTAGCCAGAACCGATATCCCCGCTATGTTGGCATGGACATCAATCCTTCCATCCTCTCGCAAGGAGTTAAAAAAATCAGTGAGAGGGCCCACTAAATGAGTAGCCAAACTGCGATAGTACACACCCGTAAGGCCATCTAAGCCTGGCGCCTTACCCGGCTTTAGAACCTTAATTGCTGCTAGAACCTCTATAGGTGTGATGGGACGATCTAACAATGTCTGTTGGTCCGTAGACAAAGTAGGCAAAACTGGCATATCTAAGTATGTCCGTATATCAGCCTCCGAAATTGCAGTGGCGCCGGTATACAGATGGGAATAAAAATCTGTAAAGGCGCGCCGAATTTCCCCAGAGGCCGTTACCAGAGACCCCTGACTGTTATGGACCTTGGCAATTAGCGTCTGGGTTCGCGCCGCTCTAAGCTTATGGGCAAGATATTTCCCGGCTTTATTGCCTCCCTCGAAAAAGTGTTGCTTTAAGCGCAGCAAATTATGGCTAATAGCCGCATCATCTAAAGATCGGAGGCGGTCCTTCGCCATCAGTAATTTCTGGTAAACAGCAGTGGAACCCTGTTGCATATGTTGCTTGGTGAGACCAGCAACTTGAGCTACAAGGGACACCCTCTCCCGCTCCCGCTCCTTATTGCAATGTGCGGACCTGGCTATAAACAAGCCACGCACAAATGCTTTTGAGCATTCCCACACCGTAGAATGGGTGACTCCCACCCCCTGATTGTTGTAAAAATATTCCTGGAGTTGTTGGGATATATAGCTCTTAAACTCATTATCTTTCAGCAGGGCATCATTGAGTCGCCAGGGCCGAAAGCCTTTATCTAAGTCATCAAACCGGGCTTCAATCCAAATTGGGGCATGATCCGACCACGTCAGGGGTTCTATGTCTGTCCGTACTACAGAATTTTGAAAGTGGGAAGCTACAAACAAATAATCTATGCGCGTATAGGAGCTGTGCGGAGCGGAGAAGAAGGTATAAGAGCGGGAATGCGGGTATGTCTGCCGCCAAATGTCCACCAAGCCCCATTTATCCAAAAACTGTTGCCAAGCATGGCGGACCCCTTGGGCTGAAATGAGCTGTGACGAGCTATCCAAATTGGGGTCCCTTGTTAAATTAAAATCCCCGCCCACGATTAGTGTGCCCTCCCCGTGATCGGTCAACAACCCATCAAGGTCCTCCAAAAACTGGATTTGGTTGGAGTTAGGGAAATATACATTCAAAAGGGTGTATACACTAGTACCCGCCCGCAGTTTGAGAAGCACATATCTACCAGAGGGGTCACATTTACTATAAAGGGGATCAAAGATAAAATTATTCGATATAAGGATACCCACCCCAGCATAACGAGAGTGCTTAGTACTCGCTGCCCAGTAGGCTCGATCATAGGAGGGGGTCACCAGGAGTCGCGTATGGTGGCTACGAACATGCGTCTCTTGTATGAAGGCAATCGCCGCATGCTGAAATGACAACTCCCTCTGAAGGAGCTGTCGTTTACGGGGAGTGTTGAGACCTTTAACGTTAAGGGATATAATACGCGATGCCATCAGTAAAGTGTAAGGAAAACATCAACAGCGTGCAGCCCATAACCCCTCAAGGCCCCAGTACAGAGACCCGACCCACAGGAAAAAGAAATCAAAGATGACCCATTATACATACAGAACCACAAAACGTTGTGTACCCCAAATTTCCTAAGTAATTCCGCCAAGAACCTGCGGAAAACCCCTTCCTCCGGGAGCTTACACAGCCAAACAAAAGCAGCCATCATAGGTGCGATGCCCCCCGCCCCCCATAGGAAGTTAACAACAGGTATATGAGAAAAAAAAAAGAGAAAACCATCCTAAAATGATTAGAATAACCTTTAGAACAGGCTATAGCCTTAAGGCAGCTACAAGACAAACCAGTATCACACTCGTCCGCACGCAGTCAACAGAAGCACTGGTATAGAGGAAAAACATTCCATACAGGTAAACAGAACCTGATAAGACCCAAGCCCTGGAAGGCCTGCAGAGCATCCCTCAGCCCTTGTCAGTAGGCGCTTGTGAGGAGGGGCGCATTTGACGCCGGAGCCGTCGACCCCCTTTGGTAGCACGCTGCCATCTTGGGGCCGTGTCCATCTTCGCTGCAGCCGCCGCCATTTTGGGAACTTGAAAGTGGGTAGGGAGTTGCGCCTGCTTGAAGGCCTCAGCCGCTTCCTCTAGCGTCTTCACTCGGTGAGTCACTCCTTGATGTTGAAATTGGAGGCCGAATGGGTAGGTCCAGCGGTAGCGAATCGAGCAGTCCCGAAGATTAGAGGTCACGTCGCGAAATTCATAACGCTTCTTCAGCGTCACGGGGGCCAAGTCTTGGAAAATAGAGAGAGCGTGATTCTCCCAGCTCACCTCCTTTGCCTGTCTCGCCGCTTCATAGACCAGCGTTTTCTGCTGATAGCTATGGAAACATATAACAAGGTCCCTGGCCCGCTGCTCCGTACGGGGGCCCAGAGCCCGATGGGCCCGTTCCAATTTGATCCCCTCCGGTAGTGTTGCAATAGCAGTTGGGCCTCCGTTCTGGCTGTTAAGCACATGGGCACATATGCGCTGTGCCACTGCCGTGACGTCCACATACTCCTGCGTATCTGGGACCCCTCGAATTCGCAAGTTGCAACGTCGACTCCGGTTTTCGAGGTCCTCAAGCTTCTCAGATATGGAGGCTAGTTCGGTGGTAACAAGTGAGTGCTGGGCAGATAATTGATTTAGATTCTCACTGTGCCCCTCAACTCGCACATCAATATCGTCTACCCGGTTGCCGAGAGACGCTACCTCCTCTTTCAGTTCGGCGACCGCCTCCATCATTTCATTACGAAACTGCTTCATGTCCGATCTGAGAGCTATGAACCAGGTTCGTGCATCCGTTTTGGTAAGTAGCTCCGATGTAGTTTGCGAGGGAAACGAATTATCGCCATCAGCCTCGTCAACCGAGGGCTCCGCAGGAGTTAAATCAAGCTCGGCGTCCTCGCGGCCTTCCGGGCCCGCCGCAGTTGCCCCTTTATCATAAGCGAATTGCTTAAGATCTGTGGGCTTACGTTTTGTGGCCATAGCTAAATAGTACTGCTACACCCAAAAATCCTTGTGAGAATTACTGGCACTTTGAAAGGAAAAAAAAATGCCTTGTTTTAGTAGGTTTTCGTGCGATAGGGGACGGAGCTCAGCACTCACACGTCTGCCTTCATTCGCCGCTCAACAGCGCCCCGGGTTAGGGTTTTTTAGCTTGGTGAGAGACAGCGAAGGGGAGATCTGATATTCAATCATGAGTGGTGTGGAACAGGTAAATGCAAATCGGTTGTTTACTCTTTCAAAAAAATACAAAGACCAGGGGACACTGCATGAAGTTACTAAGTAGCACATTTAAAACAAATTGGGGAAAAAAAATACTTTTTCACTCAATGCACAATTAAGCTCTGGAACTCATTGCTGGAGGATGTGGCAAATGCAGTTAGCATAGCTGGCTTTAAAATAAAAATTGGGAAAAGTTCCTGGAAGAAAAATCCTGAACATAAGCAGCACGGGTGGAACCAGCATGGAATCTGCCTACTAATTTGGATCCTGCCAGGTACTTGTGACCTGGACTGGTCCCTGTTGGAAACAGGATACTGGGTTTGATGGATCTTTGGTTTTTATGTTCTTCTATAGCACACACGTTTTAATGCAAATTCAAATTTTTCTATAAAAAAATATAAATGCAGGAAGACAGTTGGCAGTTTAATGGCACGATGGATTGATGAGGATCGATGATTATATATCGGGCTGATATACAGGCGAATACAAATATTATGCCTAAATTAGCTCAGTATGATGGTTCTTTTCTATAGCTGACACCGCGATAGGTCGTATCAATCATGAGAGGTAACAGAGCGCCTCACCTGGAATATATTTATAAGTATGTGTCGCAGGATTGTTCCGGGAGGGTTGGGGGTAAGGGAGTAATGACTGTTGAGTTTAATTGTCAAACTCTTGAGGAGAAGGGTGCCTATGGAACTGAAAGTTAATTGGGGAGGGACCTGTAAGGCTGAAGGCTCGCCTAGGGCAGTGGTTTCAAAATGGGGCCTGGGGGGCCCCTCCAGCCAGTCAGGTTTTTAGGGATTCTGCATAAGGTTTGCATATGCTACCTCCTGTATATTCATTGTGTTTATCCTGAAAGCCTGACTGGCTGGGACTCCTCCAGGCCAGGACTGGGAACCACTGACCTAGAGTGCCTAATACCCTTCCACCGGCCCCGCCCAGAGTACAAGGCCATTAACACCATGCTCAGGCCAGCCTGGAAGGAGGCTGAAATGCTACACTTGCACAGGCCCATGTGCTCCCCTCTCAGCCTCACTCATCCTGCCCCAATGCTCTCCCCCTCCCAGCCTCATTCATCCTACCCCAATGCTCCCCCCCCCCCCCCAGCCTCACTCATCCTACCCCAATGCTCCCCCCAACCTCACTCATCCTACCCCAATGCCCCCCCCAGCCTCACTCATCCTCCCCCAATGCTCCCCCCCCCAGTGTCACTCATCCTACCCCAATGCTCCCCCCCCCCCAGTGTCACTCATCCTACCCCAATGCTCTCCCCCAGCCTCACTCATCCTACCCCAATGCTCCCCCCCAGCCTCACTCATCCTACCCCAATGCTCCCCCCAACCTCACTCATCCTACCCCAATGCCCCCCCAGTGTCACTCATCCTACCCCAATGCTCCCCCCCAGCCTCACTCATCCTACCCCAATGCTCCCCCCCAGCCTCACTCATCCTACCCCAATGCTCCCCCCCCTCGCCTCACTCATACTACCCCAATGCCCCCCCCAGCCTCACTCATCCTACCCCAATGCTCCCCCCAACCTCACTCATCCTACTCCAATGCTCCCCTCCCAGCCTCACTCATCCTACCCCAATGCTCCCCCTCCCAGCCTCACTCATCCTACCCCAATGCTCCCCCCCCCCAGCCTCACTCATCCTACCCCAATACTCCTCTCCCAGCCTCACTCATCCTACCCCAATACTCCTCTCCCAGCCTCACTCATCCTACCCCAATGCTCCCCCCCCCCCCCCCCCAGCCTTTATTGATATGACCTGTTTGAGAGGGAGGAAAAATTAGTAAGAGTAAGCTATATCATTAAAAAGAATAATTCAAAACAGCCATGAATAGAAAACCTAAAGTACATGAACGTAATCCACTTTGATGTAGACTTTGACGTGCCAAAAAGCAGAATATAAAATATATATATATATATGAATAAATAAATAGAATGTTCCAAACATCAATAAAATATTTCAAAACAGACACACAAAATATATATATATATCTTTTATGAGGAATGCTGATGTTTCCGTTTTTTTCATTCTTGCCCTGCATGCAGAATCTGGCTTGTTGCAATTTCCAGTTCAGCTTTTGTCTGCCCATTTTGATTTATACTTTATGGTCTCGTTATTCTGCATTTGAGGGTCTGGCTGTGCTCCGCATGCATGTAGGGATCTATAGCAGCTTGGCTTGTTCGGTTTTCCTATTAGAAAGTGTATTGGTGTGTTAGCGTCTAGTGTAATATTTGCAGTGTTGCTTTTTCATAGGTTCGTTGTTGTTTAAGTGCTGGAAGTTCGTGCTGTTTTGAATTTGAAAGTTTGTTGTATTGTAATTGTAATTCCATTTTCTTGTGGCTTTCTGAGGCCAAGCCACACACCCAACATGTGTGACAGTAGGCCTAAATCTATATGGGTTCCAAGTGTCTTTTTTTTGCCTTTTTTTTTTTTTTTTTTTTACAGGATTTCCTAGTTGGCACCACAACAGTGCTGCAAATATAATATATATGTTGTAAATGATATTTTTCCTTAGGAAACTGTACTCTGAATATCCTTTTTCTCGGCCAGTCTATTATTACATAATGTTTAATTGTGTATGGGAAGGGCAGAATGGGGTGCCAAGGCTGTAAGGATCATCTAGGACATCTAATACCTTTGCATCAGTCCTGGGCATTACGCTACACGAAAGAGCAGCGGAGGACCAGAAGCCTATTTACTGCTGCCCCTCTGCACTTTCTCTGGGCCAGCGCTGCCACTAGCAGATTGAAGCCTGGCTGGCCAGAACTTCCTGCGATGCACTGCACGAGATTAGCAGCAGGAAGCACCCACCCCCAAGGTTTGAACCTGTGAGTAGCAGTGCTGGTGCAGCATGGGCGCTGCCACAGACATTTAATAAAGATAGGGGAGCAGGACTAGGCCAGGTAGAAGCTGGGAAGGGAGGAGAGACAAGAGATACATTTCGCAAATGGGGGGGGTTTGCAGCAGGGAGCATATTCTGTTGAAGGGGAGGGGGAGGCAGGCAAGGGGTCCGATGCGGGGAAGCAGGTGGTACTGCTGCAAAGTGGGGAGAGGTGAATGTTGGGAAGAAGAAGAGGTTTCTGGTGAAGGGGGAAGTGGCAGGGAGCAGGGGGAAAGGAGAGAGAGAAATGGAGGGTTGGTGGTGGAAAGGGGTAAGAAGTGTGGAGGGATATGATGTGTGCTGGGGATGGGATTATATGGGGAAGAGCGACGGAGAGGTTACTGCTGGGGATAAGCCTGATGGGATGGGGTCCAGCAAGGAGGGAGATTGCACTGGAGAGAGAAAGGGGAGGGAGAGGGTTGGGGTCGATCCTCCAGAGGGGAAGTGCTGGAGTCTGTCCTGGAGGTGGAAGAGGGGAGAACGCTGGGGTCTGGAGAGGAGGGCGGGGAGAACGCTGGGGTCTGGAGGAGGAGGGCGGGGAGAACGCTGGAGTCTGGAGCGGAGGGTGGGGAGAATGCTGGGGTCTGGAGAAGGAGGGCGGGGAGAATGCTGGGGTCTGGAGAGGAGGCTGGGGAGGCCTCTCCCTCCCCCCCCCGCATGCTCACTCTTCCCACAGCGTTCCTGTCACCTTCTCCTCCTCTACTCGCAGCAGGCTTTCAGAAGGGAGCGCTGCGGATATAGGCAGCAGCATGAGCAGTGAGCGCCCACACTGGTGGCTGCGTTTCGCCAGCTCCAGGGTGCAGAAAGTCGTGGTTAGGAGCATGGGAGCGACCCCCCTGCCGGATGGCAGCAGCTTGGAATTCAGTGTTCCCCCTTGTGCTGGTGCTATGCGAGACTTGGCATGTCATGGAAAGTAATTGGAATAAAATCCTGGAGAGTTCCCCAGCTATGCTCAGCTGTTCCTGTATCTCTCTCTCTATTGCTCCTGTTTCTCCCCTGCTTGCCTCTCTGCGTGGGTGCTCAAAGGGGCTGCATAAGAAACAGAGTACATGGAGAGTTGTCCATCTCCTGTCGCACCCTCCCGGTTTCTGCAGCCGTAGTTTTGGGGTGCACTGAACGCGGGGTGATCACATCCTGGACTGCTGTGTTAAAGGAAAGGCCCATGATGGGGAGACAGAGTCTCAAGTTTGCGGCAGGAGGTTTCTCGGTTCAAACCTCGACATCCCTGGACCACAAAGGGCAACGGAGGGCTGCCAGGTGCCATAAGGAGGGCCGAAGCCTCACAGCATATCACATGCAAAATCTCATAGCTGTGCATAATATGAGAGAAGAGCAGCTGATCCTTCCTGTGCAGGAGGAGGAAGCTGTTTGCTTTGGGTGGAGCAGGATTTGCACTCCCCTGGCTAAATACATAAGAGGGCAGGAAAGCAAGAAGCAGAAGTGTCAGCCAGAAAAGAGAGGCAGAGAGAGAAAAGCTTCACGTGTAGAAGGAGAGAAAGCAAGCTGCAGCCAGAAAACATTCAGGGTAGCAATATGAAAACCAAAGCACAAAGCTCCTCATTTTCAATGTCGGATTTTAAAGCATAACTAATGCCATGGTTTAAGACATTACCACAAATGCTGATAAAGATCTGTAGCTCTAGGCCAGCTGATGCACTGCCCTGCAGAGGGACATGGGGTCAATTTCTGGCTCAGGCCGTCTGCTATCTGGGCAGTCATTCCCTCACACCTCGCAGCTCCCCTCATCTCTCAGCACCCCCCCCCCCCCCCTCCCTCACAGCTCCCCTCACACCTCCCAACCCCCTCATCTCAGGGACCCCTCTCAAATCTCGCAGCTCCCCTCAACTCTCAGGGACACACCCCCCCCCCCCCCCCCCCCCCCCCCGGCACAGCTCCCTTCACACCACGCAACCCTCTCATTTTAGGGACCCCCTCACACCTCCCAGCTTTCCTCATCTCTCAGGTATCCCCTCACACCTCCCAGCTTTCCTCATCTCTCAGGTATCCCCTCACACCTCCCAGCTTTCCTCATCTCTCACGGACCCCCTCACACCTCGCAGCTCCTCTCCTCTCTCAGGGACCCCCTCACGCCTCCCAGCTCCCCTCATCTCTAGAAACCCCACTCCCAGTTCCCCTCCCTCCCAGCTCCCCTCATCTCTCAGGGACCCCCTCACACCTCCCAGCTCCCCTCATCTCTCAGGGACCACCTCACACCTCCCAGCTCTTATCATTTGTCACATTCTCGCCTCCCAGCTTCCCTCACCTCCCAGAGACCCCCTCACACCTCCCAGCTCCCCACATCTCTCAGAAACCCCACTCACACCTCTCATCCCCCTCATCTCTCAGGGACACCCCCCCCCTCACACCTCCCAGCCTCCCTCATCTCTATCACCCGTCACACCTCTCCTCATCTCTCAGTGACCCCCTCACACCTTGCAGCTCCCTTTATCTCAGTGACACACTCACACCTCCCAGCTCCCCTCATCTCTAGAAACCCCACTCCCAGCTCCCCTCATCCCTCAGGGTCCCCCCTCACTCCCAGCTCCCCTCATCTCTCAGGGATCCCCTCACACCACCCAGCTCCCATCTCTCGGTGACACCCCCCTCACAGTTCCCCTCATGCCTCCCAGATCCCCTCATCCCTCAGGGATCCCCTCAAGCCTCCCAGATCCCCTCATCCCTCATCCCTCAGGGACCCCCTCATGCCTCCCAGCTCCCCTCATCCCTCAGGGACCCCCTCATGCCTCTCAGCTCCCCTCATCTCTCAGAAACCCCCCCTCACACCTCCCAGTCCATTTCATCTCCCAGCTCCCCATATCTCACCCTGATCTCCTCCCAGCTCCCCTCACCTCTGTGAACCCCTCACACCTACCAGCTCCCCCTCACACCTACCAGTGACCCCCTCACACTTCCCAGCTCCCATCGTTTGTCACAGTCTCGCCTTCCAGTGACCTAGCTCCCCTCATCTCACCCTGAACCCCTCACACCACCCCTCATCTTTGTGAACCCCTCACACCTCCCAGCTCCCCTCATCTCTCAGAGAATCCCTCACACCTCCCAGCACCCCTCATCTCTCAGGATCCCCTCACATCTCCCAGCTCCCCTAATCTCTCAGATATCCCCTCACACCTCCCAGCACCCCTAATCTCTCAGGACCCCCTCACAGCTCCCAGCTCCCCTCATCTCTCAGTGATCACCTCACACACCCCAGCGCCCCTCATCTCTCAGGACCTCCTCACACCGCCCAGCTCCCCTCATCTCTAAGGAACCCCCCCTCACACCTCCCAACTCCCCTCATCTCTCAGGAATTCCCCCCCCCCCCTCACACCTCCCAGCCTCCCTCATCTCTATCACCCGTCACACCTCTCCTCATCTCTCAGTGACCCCCTAACACCTTGCAGCTCCTCTCATCTCTCAGTATCCCCTCACACCTCCCAGTTCCCCTCAGGTCTAGAAACCCCACTCCCAGCTCCCCTCATCCCTCAGGGTCCCCCCTCCCTAACAGCTCCCCTCATCTCTCAGGGACTCCCTAACAGCTCCCCTCATCTCTCAGGGACCCCCTCCCAGCTCCCCTCATCTCTCAGGGATCCCCTCGCATCTCCCAGCTCCCATCTCTCACGGACCCCCTCACACCACCCAGCTCCCATCTCTCAGGGACGCCCCCCTCCCAGCTCCCCTCAGGGACCCCCTCATGCCTCCCAGCTCCCCTCAGGGACCCCCTCATGCCTCCCAGCTCCCCTCATCTCTCAGGGACCCCGTCACACCTCCCAGCTCCCCTCATCTCTCAGGGACCCCCTCACACCTCCCAGCGCCCCTCATCTCTCAGGGACCCCCTCACACCTCCCAGCACCCCTCATCTCTCAGGGACCCCCTCACACCCCTCAGCTCCCCTCATGTCTCAGGGACCACCTCCCAGCTCCCCTCATCTCTCAGGGACTCCCTCACACCTCCCAGCTCCCCTCATCTCTCAGAGATCCCCTCACACCTCCCAGCGCCCCTCATCTCTCAGGACCCCCTCACATCTCCCAGCTCCCCTCATCTCTCAGGGACCCCCTCACACCCCCCCAGCTCCCCTCATCTCTCAGGGACCCCCTCACACCTCCCAGCTCCCCTCACACCTCCCAGCTCCCCTCATCTCTCAGGGACCCCCTCACACCTCCCAGCTCCCCTCACACCTCCCAGCTCCCCTCATCTCTCAGGGACCCTCTCACACCTCCCAGCGCCCCTCATCTCTCAGGACCCCCTCACACCTCCCAGCTCCCCTCATCTCTCAGGGACCCCCTCACACCTCCCAGCTCCCCTCATCTCTCAGAGATCCCCTCACACCTCCCAGCGCCCCTCATCTCTCAGGACCCCCTCACATCTCCCCGCTCCCCTCATCTCTCAGGGACCCCCCTCACATCTCCCCGCTCCCCTCATCTCTCAGGGACCCCCTCACACCCCCCAGCTCCCCTCATCTCTCAGTGATCCCCACACCTCCCAGCTCCCCTCATCTCTCAGGGACCCCCTCACACCTCCCAGCTCCCCTCATCTCTCAGAGATCCCCTCACACTCCCCAGCGCCCCTCATCTCTAAGGACCCCCTCACACCTCCCAGCGCCCCTCATCTCTCAGGGACCCCCTCACACCTCCCAGCGCCCCTCATCTCTCAGGGACCCCCTCACACCCCTCAGCTCCCCTCATGTCTCAGGGACCACCTCCCAGCTCCCCTCATCTCTCAGGGACTCCCTCACACCTCCCAGCTCCCCTCATCTCTCAGAGATCCCCTCACACCTCCCAGCGCCCCTCATCTCTCAGGACCCCCTCACATCTCCCAGCTCCCCTCATCTCTCAGGGACCCCCTCACACCCCCCCCAGCTCCCCTCATCTCTCAGGGACCCCCCTCACACCTCCCAGCTCCCCTCACACCTCCCAGCTCCCCTCATCTCTCAGGGACCCCCTCACACCTCCCAGCTCCCCTCACACCTCCCAGCTCCCCTCATCTCTCAGGGACCCTCTCACACCTCCCAGCGCCCCTCATCTCTCAGGACCCCCTCACACCTCCCAGCTCCCCTCATCTCTCAGGGACCCCCTCACACCTCCCAGCTCCCCTCATCTCTCAGAGATCCCCTCACACCTCCCAGCGCCCCTCATCTCTCAGGACCCCCCTCACATCTCCCCGCTCCCCTCATCTCTCAGGGACCCCCTCACATCTCCCCGCTCCCCTCATCTCTCAGGGACCCCCTCACACCCCCCAGCTCCCCTCATCTCTCAGTGATCCCCTCACACCTCCCAGCTCCCCTCATCTCTCAGGGACCCCCTCACACCTCCCAGCTCCCCTCATCTCTCAGAGATCCCCTCACACTCCCCAGCGCCCCTCATCTCTAAGGACCCCCTCACACCTCCCAGCTCCCCTCATCACTCAGGAACCCCCTCACACCTCCCAACTCCCCTCATCAGTGACCCCCTCACGCCTCCCAGCTCCCCTCATCTCTCAGGGTCCTCATCTCTCAGGGTCCTCCTCACACCTCCCCTCATATTTCCCAGCTCCCTTTATCTCTGTGACCCCCTCACACCTCCCCTCATCTGTCACTGTCTCACACCTCCCAGTTCCCTTCATCTAAGTTCTCTCTTCACACCTCCCAGCTCCCCTCATATCCCACTGATCACCTCATAAGACAATCACCAACTCACACATCTCAGGTCCCCTCATCTCCCAGTGATCGGTCTCATACCTCTCAGGAACCCCCTCATTATAAGGCAGTCTCCCCTTCACACCTCCCCTCATCTCTTGGTGACCCCCTTGACTATAATAAAAACTTTGCTATCATTCAGCCTTTATTGGTGGCCTTGGCTGAGCTGGCAGCCCCAATCTTCAGCAGCCCGGTTTCTGACAGGTTTGGACAAAGGTGTTGAATGTGGCCTTGACTAAACCCTGCTTTCATGTCATCTTAATCCTCACTTAAAGTGGGATTTGCATTTCAGCCTTGTACAGATACTTGCTCTTTTAACACTTCTGTCCCTCTGTGGTTTATGAACTGACCCTGCCTCTGAGGAAACAAGAGAAATTAATGGGTGAGAATGTGTGAAGAGCCAATCCCATTAAAGTTAGGATTAGCGCCAACTGAGTAAGGCCTTATACCTCCTCCTTTTAACCAAGGCTGCAGGTTCAAATCCCATTCTCTAATCTACTACTCGCTCCTCCCTGCATCTTCTGTCCTTGAGGTTTGCTCTGTAAATTCCTCTCGTGTCACCATAGCTACGTGGAAATGCTCACAGTCTGTACACCTGGCTCTGTCACTGCGGTTTGGGCACTTCCAGATGGCTCGAGGTGAGATACGACTTTGCTTTGATGGAAAGCAAGTCCTGAGCAAGGTGTTCAAGGCAGCCAAATGTGAAAGCTTCAAGAAGCCTAGGAGTAAAGAATGAGGAATGTAGAACTTGAAGTCCTTCCAATGATGAACGGGGCTATGGACTCCCTCTGCACCGCCAAGCAGTGCTCTAGCCAGCCAGCTAAGTAGGGTTAGGAGATGGCTCCATGTCACAAAGGAGAAGCTGAGCCAGTACTGGCTTAAGTTAGAAAGACTGTTCACCCTTGGGATTCCTGGGCAGGGTCCCAAGGCTTTCTTCAGGGAGCCTCTCAGACTCAATTTTCAGTGCAATTAGGGATACTTCTTGATAATATTTTAACAGCATTACAACAGATGCAGAAAACTTGCTACGTGCCTTTTAAAATGAGCTAGTTTGTTTCGGGGCGTCGACCAGCCGATGACTGTACAAGCATTGCTTTTTACACAACTGGAATGAGAGTAAGAATCCCAAAAAAATATAAATATGGATTTTCCCCACCTGTAAGTGGTCCAAAACGCAGCAGTAAGAAATTCTTCAGGGGCACCGTACAGCGAAAGTATGTCCCCTATCTTTTAAGGGCTTTGTTGGGGGTCCTGTTGACCAATGTATAGTTTTTAAGATGGCTGGTTTGGCTTTTAAATCCAGCTGGATTGAGCAGGGGTGCTCAAACTGGTCTTTGGCCTCCTCCCCCCCCCCCCCAGTTGAGTTTACAGGATATCCCTAATGAATATGCATGAGAAATATTTGCATACACAGGATGTAGTGCATGCAGATAAATCTCATGCATATTCATTAGAGATTTACTGAAAATGTGGCTGCCCCCCCCCCCCCCCCCCAAAGGCCCGGTTTGAGCACCCCTGCTCCATTTAATGCCCGCTATCCCAATCTGTACACTTCGCTCCCCCCGCTCAAATTACCGCTAGGGGCTCTAGCCACATAGGCCCGCTCATTGGGAATGATCTGCCCCTTGAAGCCTGGAGTGGTGAAGATGATTTATCTTTTCGCACACTGGAAAGACCGTGGCCCTTTAGAGAGGCATTTGGTGAATAAGTCACTTTTTGGTTGTGCTTTGGTTTTTTACAGTTGCTATTGCTATAGACCAAGAATTTGCGCTTCAGCCTGACCCCTTTTTTTTGTATTTTGAATTCTGCTATTTTGCATGGGTTGCATAAAATTGGGCCTGGTTTCTCTCAAAATGTTAACTGATTGTTTAATTATTTTACTGTATTTTATCTTTTGCTATTGAATGTGCATTTCATGTGTATGTTCCTTGTGGTTGTGATCCATTAGAATCGTCATTGATGTATGAGTGGAATAGAAATTGAAATACACAGACCACAGCGAAATCTCCGGTCGGCTAATAAAGCCTTATTAAATATTCCATCTATAAGGACCGCCCATTTATGTAAGGTACATGACAGAGCAATTTCAATCGCAGGTCCAAAGTTGTGGAACACATTACCTTCTCAATTACGACTGCAAGCCAACAGCAAAAAGTTCAAGAAAGATCTTAAGACAGGGCTGTCAGACTGTGCATACACAGAGACAACAAGTTAGAGATGCACAAGCACTTTTAATAGAGGGGACTACCTTACACCGTGGAAAGACTTTTATTAGAATTGCCCAATTTTTTGCCTTGGCTACGTGGGACCACCTTCCGGTTTGTTTCATTGGACCAAGCACTTTTAATGGCAATGTTTCTGGTACTGATGCAGGTCCAACTAAGTAAATTTTAGGTTCTTATAGTATTTGTGATCTTATGATGTTTATATCTATTTTATTCTTTTATTATACTTTTGCTAAGGATTGTTTAAGTTTTGTACTATTATCTTAATTATTTATTTGATATTTGTGATTCATAATTGATGTATTGTATTTTCTCACTTCCATACTACTTGTAAACCATTGTGAAGGTTTGTCTAAGACAACAGTATATGAAACTTAAACATAAAATAAATGATGAGAGATGTAGTATCCCCATGGAGGCCACTGCTTGGTATTTTATCCTTATGGGTAAGGATCCTATTTTGAGAGATATAGGCTCATAGGATGAGTTTGCAATGGATGTGGCCCTATGGGCTCCTCTGGTTGGTGTTTATCCTTATGGGGTGAGAATCTCAGGGGATGACAGTAATGTGACTGGTATTTTATTTTTGAAAGGTGAGGTTTCTGGGGCTTTGTTGGGTTTGCAAGGGTCTTATTATGAGCAAGGTATTCCCAACTGGTGGGTGCGCGTTCACTATAGATTGAAGATTTATATAGCAGTGGGGTTGGCATGAAGGTGCTAAAGCCATGGCTGTTACCCTCTCTGTAACTTACTCTCGAATGAGCAGGATTATTTACATAGTCCTTGATGCCCTGAGCAATCAATTCAGATCTCAGTGCGATAACCTGCAAGAGATTCACGGTGCAGATTTGTTCTAAGCCTGATCTCCAAGGGACCATAGCGAACCGGCTGCTCAGGATCCACAGTATAGGCCCTCAGTGCTACGTGGTATTGCTTCTGACCAGGACCGGAAGCGGTACACAACAAGGGCTGGGCTCGCTCACTTATTACAAACAGAAGCTGCCTTACCTTCTTGTCCAGAGAACTGCAGGTGCTCCACCAGGTCACAGCCAAAGACCCGATCCTTCGATGCTCCTTTCCGCTTCACCTTCTGCCGGGCTTTCATGGCAAGAGACATGGAGGTAGCCACCGAGACCCTGAGCTGCAATTGCAGCCGTTCCCCTCCAAAGACGAGCCCTGGTCCTGCTTCCCCACTGGTGGAGAAAGCATGGACTGGGGTAGGGTGTGTGGGGGGGAAGAGTAGGCTCTAGAACCACAAGCAGCACGACCCCCAAAATGTGAAGGGCTAATTGAGGAATCCACGCAGAAATAGTTCACAGCCCTGAGAGACGGCAGCATCTCTTCCTTAAATCCACCATCGCTATTTCATACATCTCGTGGTATCAACTCTCTACCATGGTTCTCTCAGTTCCGGGAAAGATTTCCATCTTTTTTTTAAATGTCTGTAGCTGAGAAGAAAGCACAAAACATTGTCCCCTCCCCATTAATGTTCTCATCTATTAGCGAGCACTACTGCAAGCCCTGGTTTAAAAAGTTTTGCAAAAGGAAGTGGCACGGTGGAGGAAGTTGCCGTGAGCCTTAGGGGCTGCGGCAGTAAGGTCTGACGTTAAAATAAAAAAAAAAAAAAAGAAGCAACTTGTTGCATTGCTGATTTTCTCCTTTGACTCTGAGAGCACACAGGAAGTGAGGCCTGCTGCATGCCAACCCACTTCCTGTTTCAAGCATCTTCAAAACCCCAAAAGTACAGACAAGGCCCACACAACATTTGTGGAGTAGAATAAAAAGTTTCCTTTGCAATCGCGGCATCCATCTTTCCTCCCTGCTTGGGGAGGCGCCCTGGGTTGTAGCTTTGATTTTTTTTCAAGGGTGCTAGATAGGGTTATGTAGAGTGTTCGGAGCGAGACAGGACAGGGCGTCCCACAGAGAAAGGGAGCATAGGCAGCTGGTAGGGGAAAGGTTGGAGTGCCAGAACTGGAAGGAGGTGGGTTAAAGGTGGGGGGACAGGGTGTGGGTTACCTTGATCTACCTGCAGCAAGCCTAGCACTCGAGAAGCACGTCCCTCTCATGACGAGGGGGAATTTAGTCTCCATCTTTAATTTGCCATCATTCTCTATCTTAAGTACACTCCCTGCCCTTTTAAAGAAAAAACTTAGCAGCTCCAGTTTTCAAAACTAACACCTGGCCTTATTCTTGACTGGTTTCTTCTTGTGGTCTTATTCCCAGCTCACCTTTCTTTTTACATAGCATTGTAAATTATTTTATGCTTCCTAGAACAAGCAGCATGCACATTTCTGCCTTTTTTTTTTTTAGCATTTTTCATCTTATGCAAAAGGCGCTTGGGATGGTTTACTCTGTCCAGCTGGAGAGACAATAACTTCCCTTCAGGTACACTGATCCGGTTCAGACTTGGGAGGGAGAAAGTCCAAGTTTTCACAGGTGCCAGAGCACAGCTCCAGCTGCCATGCTTTCATCCAGGCCTGCTGCTGCCACAGCGCCACTGGCCCTGCAGAGTGGTGCCAACCTTGTACACCAGCAGCAACCCCATGAAGAAACGTCAGTGCAGGGTCTGCGGACCCCCTATCCCTTCCTCTTGCATGGGCTTCCTATTACCATGGAAACCTGGGCAAGGGGGCAGGCCCCAGAGACCTTGCATTGGTTTATTGCAGGGCTGGGCTATGCTACAAGACCAGCAAGAGAGAGGGGAGAGTCTGGGCAGATGCAGTAGAGTCTGGGTGGGGGGGGCAGGTGAATGGGTTTCCTCACACCTCGGATGATTTCTAAGGGGTAAGAGGGCCAGGGGAAATCCCCCCCCTTTTGCTATGGATACCCTTATTTTAAATACAGCCCTAGGGCTCGACGAGGTCTTTATTGGGAACATTAGTGGATTTACATAGAGCATGCTAATTGTTTACAGTAATGGGAGTCCTCCGGCAATGCTGAGGATAATGGAGCAGATCTCAATGTAACAGAATGAAAGAGATAGACTTAGGCTGAAGAGGCAAGGACAAACACCATTTCCAAAATGTAAAGCCATTACAGCCTTGTTGCATTTGGGCTGATCTGGCTCTGGCTTGGTGGCACTTGGGTTTGCTGTTACCCTAGGCAATCCCGGGGCAGTGTATGGCAAGTGCAGTACTTGAAGTTTAAAACTATTCTCTGCTGTCTGCACTGGAGCAGAACTGGCCCTTAACTACTTAAAGTCATCCACTGTTGGTTGCAAGAGAAAAACCCTTGACTTTGCTATTCCTTCATGCCTGCCTGTAGAGATTGGGTTATGCTCTTATGTGCTATCAGTAGTCGGCTTTCTACCTTGAAAATAAAAGGAACCAGCTGAGACATCAGCTGCCATTGATGTGGAAATCCAATTCATGGCTCTGGCTAGTGCTGCGTCTCATCTGGAAGCCGCTTGTTATAGACTCTGGGAAGAGAGAGAGAGAGTCTCAGATTTATGGCGGTGGGTCTGCCCCAAAAGCAGCTATAAGAGAAGCACAGCCACAGGTGCGCGGATAGAACCAGGACTGGATCAGCGCCTCGCCAATGGCTTTTGATGTCTCTGGCCACCTTGCTCTGTCTTAGATAATACGAGTTACTCACTTCTAGTAAAAACAAAAAAAAATTTTTTTTATTGACCGTGGCCAACATAAATATAATAATTAAAAAAAAATTCACTGTACATACATACATTTATAACATTATAAACAGAAATATGAAAGTTTTTTCAGGATACACATCCTTTTTTTTTCCTTCTAACAAGTTCAAAATTCTTATTTACAATTCTATATATAAAAGTTGAACAGTAACAGTGTTGCAGGCCAGTACAGTTTGTGGTTGCAGTCATGTCGCTTTACAAACATACACTGGCAGGGCAGTTGTGGGCTGTCTTATAGAATCAGGCACCAGTGCCTGATGGCTATAAAATAATCTTTGGTTTGGTAAGGCCATGCCCGCTTCTGTACCCTAAAGAGTTAAATACATCTTCCAGTATCCTGGGGGGGGGGGGGGGGGGGGGGGGAAATCTAACTTAAAAGGAGACCTGCCTTTGGCTCAGGTTTGAGCCTGTGCATCATGGCAACACCAATATACACGCAAAAGGCATTTTTCAGGTTTTTGGAGGGAAGCCTTTATCAAGCCGACGTAATCAAGCATGCTGACTTTAACGCATCTTTTAGTGCACATTTTTCAGTGCTCGCCCGGGTATTTAATAGGGGTTTCAGTACTGAGAAAATCTGCACTAAGCTTAGTGTGGATACATGCAAATCCCACGTTAATGGAGGTATTCGCTATTCGTCAGCAATACAAGGAGATGCATTAAAAAGGTCAGACTGCTTAGTGCGCAGTTTCTTTAAACGCTGGAACTGTAACTGCTGGGGCGGAATTGGAGTAAACGTTAACCCGTAATCCTGCTGGGAATGCGATTCAGTTGCTGTGCTCAGGGTGGTAGCTGCTTCCACGGGTGCCAGCATGATTTGTATGCCTTTTTTTTCCTGCTGCTTGCAATTAAGGGGCAAGCAGGAGATTGGCAGAAGCCAAAAAACAAAGAGGGGGGAAAAAAACAACCCCCACGTTATTGAGGAAGAGGAGAGAATGGGGAGGAGAGCCCAGGCTGCCTGGGCTCAAACTATTCACAGAAAGGCACACAGGCTCCGTCTATTTCACTCAAGGATCACCCGGGCTGGGGTTACCGGAGGCTGGCGTGGCCCAAAAGTTACAGACTGTGCTTTTGGGCAATTCTCTCCATGAAGCAATTAGAAGTGACAGCGATTGTCAGACTGATGGTGGGCATGCCAAACCAGGATTACTGTCTTGCATTTTCTTGCCACGGGCTCATTCCAAACTACAGCGGCTATCGTAGGTGGCATGAACCAATCCCCTCATTCAAAGCATTGCAGGCGGGTGCTGCAGGCCAGGCTGAAACGGAGCCGGGGAAGTCTCCCCAGCAGGCTTACACAGCGACGGGAGATGAAACGTGCTTTTTTTACGAGACAGCGGCCATGCCAAACCGAAGTGGGTGCAATTGAGCCCACCCATGTTGCTCTCATTGCCCTTCCCCAAAACACACACTGTTAACAAGACAGCATTTGAATGAAGACATCAAAACTAGCCTTAGTGCTCACCCCTGAGCAGAATACACTTTTTGGTGCCGAGCATCCCAGCTTTGACCACAGTCTCCCACGCAAGGCCATTATGGCCAAGTAACATCAAAGCCTAAGCTCTCTGCGGTGGGCACCCTTTCCAACTCTTAAGGGACAGTGGAGTAGTCTTCAGCACCTGCCTTGCTTATGCCCGTTTTTACCACACCTTTCTGTATTACTCATGTTTTTAACATGGCTTTTCACCTTCACTCCCATTTTTAGTACACATTTACTGTATCTCCAGTTAACGCTTTTTTATTTTTTTTTAGTGTGTGCGTAAAAGAAAAACCCATGCTAATTTTTAGCACAGACATAACTCTGGTTTTATTACATCAGCCTTCATTCTTAAAAACTACTGCCAGCTTTGGGTAGACTTGGTGGCTACTGCACAATCCTAACACGCAGGTGGCCTTTTTTTTTGTACTTTGCAATCCCATAAAACTTCTACCTCCATTCAGTATAAGCTTACTACAATGTCAACGTTTCACTTGCATGCCTGTGACAGATCTATCATTTAGAACAGGCAAAAGGAAAATTGTTAATTACTGCACTATAGCGCGGAGTTTGACTCACTTTTAAAACCGCACCCTCCATTGGCTAGAAAAATCTAGCCAGCAAACTGGAAGGCTAAAAGAGAACGGTAAATACTCATTGGATTCCACGGTTATACTATTTTTTGCCCGCTTGAGTAGAAGATATCTCCCCAAAGCAGCCCAATGAAACAGAAGAGGAACAATGGTTTCATTGCTTATTATGAAACAGAGTGAAAGTGTCCTATTTCAGACAGAGTTGAAATAGCCAAAGTAGTAATTGGACTCTTGCAAGAAAGATCACCCTCCTGGGACGACACTCTCTGCCCAGGCAGCATTGCGGAGACAGGATGCTCTGCAGGGCGACCCATCCCGTGCCTGCTTCTCCCAGGATGCCACACTCTCATGGACCTTTGGAGCGTCCTGATTCCCGGCACCCATCCAATGCATTTTCTCAGTCCGAAAAAAAAAATAAACAAGCAAACAACCCCCAACTCCAGTTGACCAAACGGTAGCCTGTCTTCGCTGAGGAGATGTCGCTCTGAGGTATGTTCAGCTTTGATTCACACAGGAGGGAGACGGGGAGCATGTTCAGTAGGCCAGCAAGTCAGACGTTTGGGGGTTGGGGCAGCAGTGGAAGAGGATGAGGTGGAAAGGGTAATGTTTCTAGAGGGATAACAGGCTTCCTGGCCTTCTCCCTAGCCCATTCCCCAACATCATCCTAGACGTGCCTTTACCCATCCAAGCTGACCAGGAACACATTGCTGGTACCCTGGTCCATGCCAGGTGCATCAGTATTCTAGTTCTAGGTATTCCTTCTTCATACAAGGTGTCCACGCCCATTGATGTAGATGCCATTGGTGCTAGGCTTAGCCCGCAAGGTGCCATTCTCCTTGTAGAAGTGGGTCATGGCCTGCTTAATGAAGGGATGATTGTCTGTGGTCCCACCTTGGTCCCTCTCCTCCTCGTCTGCCTTCTGTTCCTCCTCTTCCTCCTCCTCCTCTTCCCTCACCTCTTCAGCAGGGACAGCAGAGGACAGAAGCTCGGTCTGGGTCTCTATCTCGCGCACTGTCGTCAGTGTGGAATAGCTGCGCCTGTCCGCCTCCTCGCCCTGCCATAAGAAAACACAGAGAACCATCATTTCCACTGAGCACCACAGATGTGGCCACACACGTACTAAATGCACCAGTCCCCACAGGTTTTCAATGCACAAAATGAGAAGTCTTCAGCTATGACAGAACTGTAAAGAACAAACTGAGATACCATCGAATGTCACTGGGGCCTCACCTACTGGGAAACCTGTGGGTTTATTGGTCCTTTACGTTCCGTGACCTGTGGATTTATTGAACCCTCTCTTTCCTTCTATAGAGCTGGGAAAAGATCTCATCAGCACCCAGGTCCCATGCCTTAGTTCTTCCCTCTCAGATCATTAAGCCTGTTCTTCTCTCCTTCACTTCCCACCTCCATCTCCAGGCCCAGCACGGATCTGGGTTTTTTCCTACAGTAATCTGGCTCCTCATCACTTCCTCAGTTCATACAGTACCTAATGCTATACTAATGCATTGGGAGTTAAAGTTTAAAAAAAAAAAAAAAAGCCTAATGTGCATTCAGCAGGAGGCAGCATCTCCAGTAGGCTACCAGTGCTTCCACTTAACCGAATAAATACAGATTTATCCGTCTGTCTACCACTGGGAAGCAGAAATAGCTGCCAGGTCACCACTACTTAGCCAGTTAAAGTACTTAACTGGCTACGTAGCTTTAAACCCTGCTACGTATGGACATGGTAACAGTGCCAAAATATGCAATCAGACTTGCAAATGAAACCAAAATCAATATTAGCGAGCAGAAAGTCAGCTAAATAAGCTATTTTATTTTAAGGACTAGAGCACTAATTTTATTTATTTATTTTATTTATTTATTTATCTTCTTTTACTATACCGACACTCAAGACCAGGTCTTATCGTACCGGTTTACATTAGAACAAGGGGAAAAATCAATTAACGTATAAGTGGAAAAGAGAAGTTACATTAAAACAGGGAGAGTAAAAACATGGATGTCGGAAGATAGGACAGAATTAAGTAATTGAACAATAAGTTAACAAAATTACAAACTATAAATTAACATAAAACAATAAATTAATAATACAGAAAACATGGATTATAATCAGCGGAAATATATATATATGGAATATATACAGCTGGAATATACATGTTATGTCAGATGGGAGGACATAACATGTTTTACCTTGGCACATGTATTATAGTTAGTGTCTTGTAAATACAACCATTCCTAAGCCATGTTTCCCATATGTTTACCACCATCCTCACATTAGCACTTGTATTATAGTTAGTGTCCTGTTAACTGTTCTAAGTTATACTGTAACAATAAGCAGCTCCTGTCTTATTTACTGTTCAGTTATGTGAACCGATGTGATATCTCGATCGAATGTCGGTATACCAAACAAACAAATAAATAATTGGATTATAGCAAATGATTATACATAGATGTAGATATTTTGCAATCACTAGGGATCTTTAGAGATAGGAAACGTAAACAGAAAGCAAGGCTCTACCACTTACCGTATTTTTCGCTCCATAAGACACACTTTATTCCCCCCAAAAGTGGGGGGAAAATGTGTGTCTTATGGAGCGAATATAAAAAAAAAACAAAAAAACCCACTAAAAATCTAACAAACCCTCCCCTTCTCTCCCCCCCCCCCCCCCCAAGACCTGCCAAAAGTCCCTGGTGGTCCAGGAGCGATCTCCTGGGCTTGGGCTGTCGGCTGCCAGTAATCAAAATGGCGCTGACGGTCCTTTGCCCTTACTATGTCACTGGGGCCGACCAATGCCAGCGGTAGCCCCCATGACATAGTAAGGGCAAAGGGCCGTCGGCGCCATTTTGATTACTGGCAGCCGACGGCCCAAGCCCAGGAGATCGCTCCTGGACCACCAGGGACTTTTGGCAGGTCTTGGGGGGGGGGGGGGGTTCCCAGAGAAAGATAAAAAAGTTTTCTGATCTGGGGACTGGACCGAAATGGCCCTCCCCAGACCCAAAAACAAAATGGGGAGGGGGAAAAAAAAAAAAAAAGTTATGCACTCCCCTAATTTGCTCCATAAGACGTACAGACACCCGGGGACAGAGCCGGTTTAGCACAAACATTTTTTTTTAATTTTCCCCCTCTGAATCCTAGGTGCGTCTTATGAAGCAAAAAATACGGTAATATCCTTCAAAGCAACACAGTAGGACTCGCTGGCCGTATTGCTTTCTAGGATCCCAAGTGAGTTTTTTTTTGTAGAGTTTTGTATTGCTTCATAATGTGCCTGACAGCAGAGAGACTATATGTTGCTGTTCTGATGTGACACCAGAATTGTAATAATATTTTTATATGATGAGTAGTAAGTACAATATTTAAGAATGGACGTGCAAGTATGTGCTTTTACAGGATTGTCCTTGGGGGGTGAGGGGGGTGGGAAGGGCTTCTGGGCCTCAGCTCTCAGTACCTAGCCATACCTCTGCCTGCACCTTTGCTAATCATGAGAAAAGTTCAGTTCTCCCAGTCCAGCTTTGAAGAGTACAGCCAGAACCAGCAGGGAGCGAGTATCGACCAGTAGTGATAAAGACTTTGAGCTCCAGGATGCCAAATTCACTCATTATGAGGCATGCGAGAAAGGTCAAGGGAGCAGCAGGAGATGAAACACGCGTCCATATGTAACAACTGGAATCCCTTTGTTGGAGGTGCAAGTTTTGCTCCTGATACGAGGCACATTACACGAAATATTTGTTAAAACAATTATGCCAATTTCCAGTCAAGATCATTAAAAGCTGCCACAGTACATAAAGACGGGAAGGTGACCACTGTGAATCCGATTTTAAAAAAGGGCTCTGGGGTGATCCAGGAAACTGGTAGAAGCTATTCTTAGAGTCAAAATCACTAGCTTTATGGATAGACAGGGCCTAATGGAGCACAGCCAAAATGAATTTAGCAAAAGGGAAGTCCTGTCTTACAAATGTACTTGTTTTGGGGGTTTTTTTAAGGTGTAAATAAACATAGATTTAGATGAACTGGTTGATAAGAAAGCATTTGACAAAGTTGGTCCTGAGAGACTCCGCAGGAAGTTAAAATGACTTGGGATTGGAGGCAGTGTCCTATTATGGATTGGTAACCGCTTAAAAAAATAAAAGAAGACAGGAAACAGAGCAGGACTAAATGGTCAGTTTTCCAAATGAAGAACAGTAAATCATGGAGTGACCCAGGGATCTGTACTGGGACCAGTGCTGTTTAACACATTTGTTAAATGATCTGGAAAAGGGAACACTGAGCGCGGGGATCAAATTTTGCAGACGATACAAAATTATTCAAAGCTGTTAACTCGCAAAAGGATGGTGAGGAACTGCAGAAGGACCCTGCCAGACCAGGAAACTGGGCCCGGCTCAAACCTAAATATATCTTGTCACTGGGACGTTTTCCATGATTGAATGTTCAATAATTTCAAGCGGCCTTTACATGCTGCATTCTGATATTATAACGCCCGTTAATACAGGGCATGGGTTATTTCAGTACCGGCCATGGCCACTGGAGGGCAGTGCAGCTTCATAGGATGTGAATGAGGCCAGAGGAAGGAGGGGGCGTGTCATGTTGCATCAACTCGGAGAGGCTGTTCCAGTTATCCAATGCAGCAGTAGGGAAAGCACAGAGAGTTGGGAGCTGGTGACCATCAATGCCAGTCATAGGCACCACCCAAGGTTAAACCTGGGAATGCCCATTTGTCCGCCTCTTTTTTTAAACAGTCAAATTTGACGAGGGGGAGAAGGGAACAAATTTAAGCCTCTGCCCCCAGGCACTGGAAACCTACAGTGTACCACTGGCCTCATATTCCCTTAATATCAAGATCCAGTGAGGAAAACTGCAGGGAGTCTCCCTTTCACCGCTTGATCAGGAGGGTGTACAGAAATATCCAGGGGTGGTTGAAGGTGAGCAAATTCAGCACAAGTTTCTGAGCGAGAAAACCCGTAAACAATACTGTAGGAGACAAACTGATGTTGAAAAGTGCTTCAACACGAAATAAAGGACCCAAGCCATCAAATCAACTTGCAATTCCTGTACTCTCCTATAGTTTTGGAATAGTAGACTGACCCGATAAAGACCTTAACAGTTCTTCATACACAGCAGGTAATCTAAGAATCAATGTATGCCAAGAGCTGAAGACTGTATGGACCTTATAAAAGATTATACATATGGAACTGTTATAGCCTCCCCAACAGCATCAACAGATCTGGATACTCAAAAAGTGTTGAAGTACAAAAGTAACCGGCCACAATCATGTCCATCCTTAAGTTCGGACAATCATTGTGGCAAGTGGAAGAAATGAATGAGAATTTACCAGCACACAATGGGCAAGGGATGACAGAATTTGCAAAACAAGATTTAAAAAAAATGTATATGTTTTTTCAAGAATCTGACCTATAGGCAAGGGAATTCAATTGGCAAAAGCAGACATATAGGGAAAATACAGCGAGCTGCTTCAGGAACTCTGCCTGGATGAAGATCAGACTCAGGAATGGTTAAGGCGAGGTGAGCTTAGTCCTGAATATAAGAGATTGATCATTTCAATACAGGATAGTGGATTGCGGACAAGAGGGTTTGCAGCCAGCATAGAAAAAAAAAACCCCAAAAAAAAAAACCTAGTAAAACAAATTCAGATTCTGTAAGAGAGAATTAGAAATTGTTACACACCTTTCAGGCCAATGCAGAAAGTTGCGTTCAGTCGAACGCACCTTTCTGCCTGCATCTGAATGCGCATTTTCTGGGCACAAAACTTGCTGACAATGCAGCAAAGAGTTCTGGGTGCAGAAAATGTGTGTCCCTAAATGGAAGTGCTGCTTGGCATCTTCGCATGGAAATCCCATGCAAACGAGGGCATTAGGCAGTATTCCCCGTGTGCTAAAAAGGGCACGCTGGCATCTGGCCAGCGTGCCCTTTTTAGCACTAGAAAAGCAACTCCTGGGTCAAAAATATGCATTTGTGTTGTGCGCTAGCTTTATTATCGCATGCATTATGGTGCTATAACGCATTTTGATGAATGACACTATAAATAACTGTGACCAGCACCAGATATCCGGATAAGTACTGACTGCCCAGATAGATGGATAAATCAGTATTTATCTGGCTAAGTGGTGGTAGCCTATCAGAGATACCTCCTCCTTTCCTGAGTTAAAATGTTATGTTCGTCCTATGCCGAACGCACATTTTAAAGTTTAGGGGCAATTTTTTTTTTAAACTCCTGATGCATTAGTATACTGCATAGGGAATTCAAAATATAATACTCTGGGTGCTAAAAATGTGCACTAAAGAGCAGCACACATTTTCTTAGCACCCAGATTACTGCAATGGGCCTGTCAATTGCTGGATGTGCAGTGTTGATGGCAGAAGGCCTAAGATGGCAGGGCTCATTCACTAAGAATTGCATTAACATTACATCACTGCATCAGAAAAGCATTGGGATTACAACCCTAAGAGAACTAGAGACTGAAGAAGCGAGGGATCACCTGGAACATCCCTATCCCATCAGATACGAAGCTTGATGCAAGAAAACCAGACAGAGTGGTAAAAAAAGAGAAAAGCACAGGAGCAGCACTGCTGACAGAAGCATCCGTACCAAGCGACTGTTCTCTGGACAGCATGGAAAGAGAAGATCCTCAAGTAGCAAAAGATGCAATCAGGGATCAAGAAAATGTGGCAGAAAGATACAAAATTAGGCCCAATTGTATTGGGTGCCACTGACCTGATTAAAAAATGTCCAAGCACATCTAAATATGTTGCCTGCGCATACACACAGTCTTATGAACTTCAGAAGAAAGCTCTCTTTGGCACAATGCAAGTATTAAGACGAGCATTAGCAGCAGGTATGAGATCATACTCGAGATGCCTGCCTTATGAGGGAGGCTCACCCCTGTCAAGGTAAGTGCAAAATTATCCCATTTGGAGACACTGCCTCGAGAGGCTCACAGGGGTCTGCAGCGATGTGTGTGATTAACAATTGCTGTGCTTTTCTGAGGGGGGGGACGGGGACAGAACAGAATACATTTCTCTCGCCAAGACTAGCCGAGAAAGTCACTTGAGGTCTGAAGTGAGAGAAAAAGTGAATGGAGTAAATGTTTCTCACTAAGTCTTGACGAATGCCTACCTGTGGTGACCTTGTAGAACATCTGGACTAAATCTCAGCAAGGTGAATGGTGCTATTAAACATATAACAGGAAGGAAAAAGAAAAAAAAAGTCATACTGGCCACCCGTCACCCAGTGTAAAAAAGGTGCCCACTTTTAGCTTCAGCACTAGGGCGCCTTTTCACACTGGGTGACGGGTGGCCAGTATGACTTTTTTTCTTTTTCCTTCCGGTTATATGTTAATAGCACCATTATGGTGGTACTGATAGTGCGGATTCTTTGGATATGCTAACAATCCTGGTACAGTTACAGGCCATGGTGAATGTGTTCATGGACCCGCTGCAGCAGTTGAAAAAAATTAAGAGATTACGTGAGCCCCTGAAGACAAAAAGGAGATAATGCACTGCTCTTTTGATGCCACAAACCCTATTATTTAAATCAAGAGGGTTTACAAAGAGAGCACATCAAAAACTGAAATATCCCAGGAAAAGCTTCTAAAAGCACTGACCTAAATTTAAGATCTTTAATAACAAAAATTAAGGCAAAGAAATATGAATGTGTTATTTCAGAGCAATTAAGAGCTACTGCAGAAAGAGAATTAAATGCTGGAAGAGCAGATATGCCAGAGCAGCCAAGAAGTATCAGGAGAAAGAAGCAGAATCAGCCACAGCAACCGGGGGAGGGAATGGGTGAGCGAGAATGAGGCAACATTTGAGCATGGACGTAGCGGAAGACATCGGAATAGCTAAGCAGCTCTAGAAAGGAGGTGTTGGAACAGTCGGAGCAATTGGAAGAGGTTACCAGTGAAGAAGGGTGCAAGCAGCACTAGAAGGAAGGAGTGCCAGAAGAAAAATAGAAGTATTTTTTTCAACTCGGCACACAATTAAGCTATGGAATCTTACTGGAGGACATGGGTCAAGGCAATAAATGTAGTGAGGTTCAAACGAGTATTGGGCAAGTTCCTGAAGAACAAGTCCATAAACACTTTATTAGCCATGTAGACTTGGGAAAGCTGGCACTTATCCCTGGGAGTGAGATACAAAAAACAGACCAACTAGTAGGGATCTGTCTGGTACTTGTGACCCAGATTGGCTATTGTCAGAGACAGGATACTGGGTTTGATAGACCTGCGTCTGACCCGTTGTGGCAATTCTTATGTTCTTAAAAGGTGCAGAGCTCCAGAAGAAAGGCATCGGAATGGCTAGAGCAAGGGGGCCCCAACTCTGATCCTCAAAAGTCAGAGATGGGCTGGGTTTTCAGGATATCCACAATGATTATGCATGAGATCAATTTGCATAACAGACACAGTGCATGCAAATCTCTCTCATGCATATTTATTTTGGCTATCCTAAAAAAAACAAACCAGACATTTGTGGCTCTTGAGGATTGGTGTTGGCTAGGGCAATTGGAGGACTGGGTGAAATACCAGTGAATGATAATGGTGCACCATATGAAGAGGAAAGCAATGTAAGGTAGACCAGGAAGCAGGCAGGAGAGAGATCAGGAGTTGGCAGTCAAGCTCCTGACTTATATGGCAATAGGAATATGGAGTTGGGATCCAGAAGAGGGAAAGACTGCCTAAGATAAATCTGTCACCCAAAGTATAAAAACATGATCAGTAAGATCAACAAGGCCATAATCTGCATAAAGGACCATCTAATGATGATATGGAAATAAAATGGATGCAATATTGTGCAGCAAAATTATTACTGAGAGACTCAAGGCCAGAAGCAAAAAGGAGAAAAATAACAAATCCTTGGAAAAAAACATAGGGAAAAAAAGTGAACTCATTGCATGCAGAAGTGTCATTGATAGACGAGTACCTCAAAAGGGCGAGGGCATCAACAATGAGAAAAATTAGAAATCTCAAGCTAGAGCATGCTGCACCAATAGATGGTGATCTTACGTTTATATGCACTGAAAATAGAAAGGAAAGATATCGAAATGACATGTTTAGACAGACCCCAAAGCAACTCTGTAGGAACTGGAGAAGACCATTAGTGCAGTTAAAAAAATGACAAAGATGAACTCTGAAACAGAAGATCCTGTAGGGTATTAACAGAGAAGCAGAACGGTCACCCAGCATACAGGAAAGGATGGAAAGTGCAGACATCAAAACTAGGGAATGGCCCAAGAGCTGGAAAACAGGGTTAAAAAAAAAAAAAAGACAAACTGGCAGAGCCCTGGCCCTGATGGGGTACCAATTTTTGGCTCAAGCAAGCAGTTAATATCTTTACACCAAGATCTGACAAACTGCAAAAATCAGTCGATTGGGCAACCGGAACGAACACCACAGTGGTTAATAATAGAAAGACCACGTCACCTTCCCAAGGGAGACCCCAAAATGAATCGTCCAATAACCTGCTTTCCCACAGTCTACAAGCTTTTCACTGCAATAGATGCAAACAGAATATATCAACATATAGGTTTTAATAAAATCATGGAGGGAGAACAGGGGGGGGGCATATGGAGCAAGGACCAGTTAATACTGAAGAAAGCTATCATGACCAGTTTTAAGACTAAATTTCAGTGTCCCATGGATAGACTATAAAAAAAAGCTTTGATAGTATCCCACATTCTTGGATGATAAGTTGCTTTAAAATGCACAGACTGAATCCTGGATTGATAGAGTACATGAAAATGTAACACTACAGACCATGCTTTTTTAAATATTTGTTGTATTGGTGTGTTGTCATGATTTTATTTTTATGAACGTTTAAATTGTAAGCCCCCTAGAGCTGTGATAAGCAGCAAATAAACATGCAGAAATAAAATATTGTCTATCTTCATAACAAGATCCAGTGAGAATTATTACTGTACCAGAAAAGTACTGGGATGAAGCCCTTGACAGAACTGTGGAAAATGAAAATATTATGATTCCCATTCCAACCGATAAAAAGCTGGATACAAAAGAAATCCAACACGGTGGTAAAGGAAACAGAAAAACCCAACAGAATGTCCGCAGTCAGCTCTCAGCCCTCTTTGGTTTTGAGATACGTGGTCTTGTTCTTTTTGTATTCTGAACAATGATGTTGGGGAGGAAAGTGTGAATTCGGATAACATCTGGTTCCTATCTAAAGCATAGCCTAATTGCTAAAAAAAAAAAAAAAGTATTGTGTTATGTTGGATAGAACCGGCTCCCCCTACGGGATAAATGTGGAAAGCTTTAATGACCGAACTTTTATCAACTGGAGTATGGTTCATTGTATCGCTATTTTTCCTACAGGAAGAAGCAATTCTTTAAAGAGATTTGGAACTTTTTTTTATGAGTCCTTACCAGAGTCTGTAAAGATAATTTGGAAAAAAAACCCAAGAACGCTATTGCTACTAGAAGTGTCAGTTCTAAATGACTATTCTGTACAACGTATGGAGAGCGAGAAGCTCCTTAAGTACCAAATGATACAGAGACCAAGAAAATGTAGAAGAAAAATACAGAAATAGTCCCAATTGAAAAGAACTTCCAAGCATACCTTGATATGTTACCTGTACATATGTAAGCTAATGACTTAATAAATTGTTCTTTTCCCTGCTCAGACAGAATAAATTTCAAAGAAGATAGCCCCTGGCCACTTTGTTAGGTACAAAGGCATGCAAATGCCAAATATTCTTTTTAATCAAGATTGATCTAGGCAAAGGTCTAAGGCAGGGGTCGGGAACCAATGGCTCGTGAGCCAGATGTGGCTCTTTTGATGGCTGCATCTGGCTCGCAGACAAATCTTTAATAAAAATCTAACAAAACCCCCCACCCTCCTGACACCCCCCAAGACCTCCAAAATTAATTTACTACAACCCCCCACCCTCCTGACACCCCCCAAGACCTCCAAAATTAATTTACTACAACCCCCCACCCTCCTGACCCCCCCCCCCCCCCAAGACCTGCCAAAAGTCCCTGGTGGTCCAGTGGGGGTCCGGGAGCGATCTCCTGGACTTCGGCTGTCAGTAGTCAAAATGGAGCCGACGGCCCTTTGCCCTCACTATGTCACTGGGGTCAACCAATGGCGGCGGTAGCCCCTGTGACATAGTAAGGGCAAAGGGCCGTCGATGCCATTTTGATTACTGGCAGCCGACAGCCCTTTGCCCTTACTATGTCACAGGGGCTACCGCCGCCATTGGTTGACCCCAGTGACATAGTGAGGGCAAAGGGCCGTCGGCGCCATTTTAACTATTGGCAGCCGACAGCCCAAGTCCAGGAGATCGCTCCCGGACCGCTCCTGGACCCCCGCTGGACCACCAGGGACTTTTGGCAGGTCTTGGAGGGGTCAGGAGGGTGGGGGATTGTAGTAAATTAATTTTGGAGGTATTGGGGCGCGTCAGGAGGGTGGGGTGTTTTGTTAGATTTTTACTTTATTAAAGATTTGTCTGCGAGCCCTGGACCCCCACTAGACCACCAGGGACTTTTGGCAGGTCTTGGGGGGTGTCAGGAGAGTAGGGGGTTGTAGTAAATTAATTTGGTAGGTCTTGTATGGCTCTCACAGAATTACATTTTAAAATATGTGGCGTTCATGGCTCTCTCAGCCAAAAAGGTTCCCGACCCCTGGTCTAAGGGATCTCTCAAATGCCAAACCTTTCCCAATATACAGGATTATCACGGAATTTGACAAGGAACAGGACCGCAGGTTATGCTTTCCATCATCTGCTGGAGCCAGAGAAATACTGAAGGATCACAGGTGGCACACCGGTATATGTAGGGAGTGCTTTTCAGCTTTTCTCTGGCTCCATCTGCTGGAAGGGAGACATAATCCAGCAGTCTGGACTGATCCTGGTACATACAGGGAAAGGTATTTATAGTGGACTGTCAGATGGTTTGCCTCTGAAAAGATTCTCTTTGACGTCCCCTCAGGAAGGCCTCTGACCGGAAGCCAGTGCTGTATACTTTTCTAGACACCACTGACACCAAGTGGACATTAATTGCATCAGTAGCATGGGATCTTCTTGGTGTTTGGGTAATTGCCAGATTCTTGTGGCCTGGTTTCACCTCTGTTGGAAACAGGATGCTGGGCTTGATGCTGGGTCAGACCCTTGGTCTGACCCAGCACGGCAATTTCTTATGTTCTTACTGGAAAGGTGAGATACTAGAATTTATAATAAACTTTTCTTGTTCAGCCTATGAAATACAAGTTTATATTATATTTTAACTCATAAATGGTATCTCTTTGCATCAGAGCTTAGTGATGGGCGATAACTGACTGGAGCCAATGAGAGAGAATTAAAAAGATTAATTAGTATTCAGTTCTTTAAGTATAAAATGTGATAAAAGTATAAAAGGCAGAGAGAGGGAGATATACAGGGATGTAACCATGAAGTGAGAGGTTTATTTGCAGCCTATCTGCGGACTGAGAAAAAAAAAAAATTGGGTTTGTTTTTTTTGCTGCTTTCCTGTTCTGGCAACAGAAACAAGCTTAGCCTTTTATTGCGAGTTTTTATTTATTATAGCAAGAAAAAAGTGATTTTTTTGGTTAAATTTTGTTTTGCTTAGACTACTTTAGTTCAGGGAAGTTTCAGAAGATTTGACACAATTTGACTTAGAATAGAGAGGAGAGTATTTTCATTGGGAGATTTTGGGCATTCATCTCCAGAAAGTAAGTTGATCCCGTACGTATGTGGAAGGTCGGACTAAAGAATTTGCAACTGCTTCATCACCCGTGTGGATTGCAGAGAAGCTCATCTACAAGGATTCAACCATTATGTGAGACTAAACTGAGAACTTCTGCTAATATTCTGGCCAGAGTCTAGAAAGGAATTTTGAAAGTCACAATAAATTGTAATTTTCTACAAAGAAACTGAACTGAGATTTAAGAGGGAGGGTTAGTGGTTTTCTGTTATACTTTACAAAGAGCACATTTTCAATGCTAATAAATCCTTTTCTTACTATAATGCTGTGTGCTTCTGTTTCCTATAGAGTATAAGATTCCAAATATTTTATGTAAGTGTGCATGCACTGAATTTGCTTATATTACTTGCACTAATGATATTGCATGTTTATTTTATGTTGCTTTGTTTCTGCGCCAGCCTCTCCATCTCTGAGAGCACCTTTAGTTGTGTAGACATGCTGCACATGCCTTTTCTAAAATCACACAGCTGAGAAGTGGAGTTATGTATGCGGCCTCTCCCATAGGTGGGGGTTTACAATATTACATCTAATGACATCCAGCTCTTTGGCACAGTGCAGACAAGCACTAGCAGTAAATCTGGACAGTCAGAGCATGTGAGTGAGGTTCATTCCTGTCATGGTGTGCGCAAAACTAACAGATTTGGAGACGCTACCCTGAGAGAGACTTGTAAATAAACCAAGTAGCCTAAGGGTGGACCGGATTAGAAACTGGGTGAGGGATAGGCAAAGGGTAATGGAATTCAGTCTGAAGAGAGTAGAGTAATCAGTGGAGTGCCTCAGGGATGAATCATTGGCAGTTAAGATTTGATGCAAGAGGTGCATTTGGGGGTGCAGAAATCCTAGAGTAGTTCACAGTGGAAGGATGAGAAAATGATGTCCACCAACCAGGAAAGAGACGACGGGTGACAGCGTCTGATGATGTCAAGGTAGGGGGCAGAGCCGGAGGATGCATAATCAGCAGAAAAAAAATAGGATGTTGATAATGTTGTACAGGCAAGATTTCACCTAAAATATTGTGTCCAATTCTAGAGGCTGTGCCTCTGACAGATAGGCTGGAGGCATTACAGAGGAAGGCAACCAAAATGGTGCGGGGTCTGCATCAAAAGTCATATGAAAACAAGACTTAAGAGCCTAAAGATGTACATCCTAGAGAGGAGAGACATTCAAATCTATCAATGGTATAAATCAGGCACAAGGAGCAAACCTTTTTCCAGGAGTCAAGGTATGTAGACGCCAGCGCAACATCAGAAAATGTTTTTTTTTGGGGGGGGGGGGGGGGGGTTACTGAAAAGGTGGTGATGCAAACAGCCTGCTAGCGGAGATGGTGGAAACAAAAGCACTAACAATTTAAACAAAACAAAAAAACATGGGATAAGTGCAGAGGATGTAGGATCCTTGGCAGTGAAGGGGGGGAGAAAGCCACAAGATGACTTGGGATCTGTAGCTTTGCACCGGGAGTGAAACTGAGCAGATCATGTGACCCCAACTGAACTCATCTACTGTTATATTCCATGAGAGTGGTAGAACAGGGTGGAGGGGAGGTGTTAGATGACCATACAACATCCCCTACTTCATCAATCTAGTACGGTTGAGACTCAATAAGGAAATCAAAAAGGAACTTGGATAAGGAGCGAAATCCCACAACCTGTCGAGCGTCTGACTGGCAGCTGGGGATAGATCCTTGCAAGGTGGATGGGAATCACCGAGCAGACTGGGTAGGCTAATTGGTGTTTTTATGCCATCATCTACGCTGCCGCTAAAGGGAGACCTAAGAGCTGAGAGGGAATGGAGCAAGAGAAGATGGGCCGTTCCCATCTCAGCTTTCAGAAAGAGAGGAGGATGGCAGGGGCGGAGGGGGCCTGCCGAAGAACACGGGATTCATCTTGTGAGCCTCGTCGTTGAAGAAGCCATGGTCTGGGCAAAAAATGAAGGGGGGGGGGAGGGGAGGAGCCTTGAACAGGACCCCCCCTCACCAATTCCCATTCCTGAGAGCAACATGGGAAGGGGGTTAGGGGAGCGAGCACTTACCATGATGGAGCTGATGCTTGCATCCCTGAGGCTATCGGGGTGGTTGCTCCGGAGCTGAATGCTTTCCTCCATCTGAAGGGCACAAAGAGAGAAAGGTTAGAGGGGAATATTTAGAGAGATCTGCTAGCCCCTCTTTCCCCAGACCCATCTCCTGCTCCACTGCTAACCAGCTGCTTCCCATGTCTGGCAGAGATCACCAATTCAAGGTTTGACTATTTGGTGGACTCGGGAAAGACAATGCTATGAAGGATCTCGTGCCTTTTACAGGACGTGTCTGACATAGATCGGGTGTTTTATTCCTTCAGATAGGGGTCTCTCACTTTCTCCCGTGAAGAAGGATAGCATTCCCTTCTTCCCAGTGAGCTCACCTGCGCCCTTATATCCGCACTGGCGGTATTGGAATTCAGTCGCTTCCTGGAACACTCTCTGGACAGAGTTGACAACTCCTCACTATAAGAAAGGAACAGGCAATTAAGAGATTACGCAAGAAAAATAAAATCACCAATCCTGGCTGATAGGCCGTCGAGTAACGGGCAGCGCTCCCCAGACAGCAGAGCAGGGCGGGGAAGGGAGCGCAGGGCACGCTTACACACACACACACACACCACATCACATCAGTATAAAAATGATAATTAGCACATGTACACACTCAGGATACACAAGGACACAGGCTAAGTGCACACGGATGGACAAACATGCATGCGCAGATCAGCACCCCCTTAGGCTGCTCACATTTTCTCTGAGAGCCTCTTCGTCTTCTTCTTGTGGTAGCGGTTTACCAGGATCATGGCTACCACCACGATAGTGAGCAGAAGGCCCGTCACCACGGCGACGGCAATGATGGAGACAGATACCAGGTTCAACTTCTGAGGCTCACTCTCTGTGGGGAGGAGGGATGGCGGAAGGAGGACACAAAGAGCGGAGTTACATGCCATGGTGCTCACAGTAATGCACAAACGCACATGCATTAGTGTTACAGTGTGGTGTACTGTATCTACAAGATTTCTTTCCCAATGCATACATTTACTGCATTACAATCCCCTTCCCCTCCACGCTATGATACTGCTCAGGGAGAATGAAATTGGAAGCTCAGGAGGTGTCCCTTACTAAACGAATGTCAGACAGGAACATAATCACTGCCTGATCAAGGAAGGTGGCCCTACTGGCCTGTATTTAGATACCAAGAGAGCTCGGCAGCTGGCTAGACTAAAGTCTGCAATCTCCTATCCACATGCTTCCTCAGCAGCAGCAACCTCACCCCATGCGCCTACACCTCTTCCCACCATCCCATTCAATTGCCCACTGAAAAGGGAGCTGCAGCTGCAACCTTGGTAAAGACAGGAGCCCCTCACAAGCCAGCACGTGCTCACAGTGGCCCTCCTTCTCCCACTGCCCCTAAAGGGAGGAGGCGGTACAGCCCTGGAACCAGAGCTTGTGAGCACTAGCTGGCTCCTGGTCAGGTCCGGTGCCCGTGCTCCCCCAGGCTGCAGCTGCTGGTTGGAGGAATCGAAAAACATTGGAGGTTTTTCTCCATTCTTAATCCTGTGAGAGAACGATCAAAACTGCCAACATTGGACTGAATCAAGGTCCAGCATCGAGCAGCGGGGACCTATAAGAAACAGGGTGCATATAAATGTCCATCGCCTGTCACACCCTTCCAGTTTCCAGCAGTCCCAGTCCAGAGGTGCACCGAACACAAGGGGCCACCCTTGTCGCATGTTAAGTAGCCTATGATTGATTGTCTTCCATAACACGCTATCCCACCCCTTTCTGAGCCTGGAAAAGCAGTGTGGGAAGAAGCCCTTCCTTTGGTGTATGTTAAACCTGCCTCCCCATCTGTGGCCTGTGTTACCAGATGGTGAATTATTCCCCACCTCTCAGGATGTTACATGCTCCACATCAGGGCTCCCTCTCAGTTGCCGCCTCCTGGCTGCAGAGGCCTTGGGGGGTTTGAGCCTCTTCCATATCCCCCTCTGCCACCCTTCTCTTCCTCACATCCTCCTGGTGCTGGCTGCTGTGTGTCCTAATGCAGAGCCATTACGTGTGATAACTGCAAGCTCCCATGAATTAACAGTGTTGGTATTTTCCACAGAAGCACTCCCACAAGTACGACAACAACGGGGTCCTTTCATGAGGGAGTCGGAGCACTGGGAGGGTTTATTATAGGGCGCATAGAAACAGCATTTATGTGGGGAGGACACAAAAACAGGGTCCCCCCTTACCATCACCCCCAGTCCAAGATACAACCATGGCATGAGATCCAATTTTGGACTCGGGAAGCAGCAAGCCTCATTTTAAATGGGATCAGCTTTCACAACGCTAAACTTGCATTTTATTTGCTTTCTGTCCTCCGAAAGGAATCCCAAAGAGCTTTGCAATACGCTGCTTTACAGAACCAGGGGCCACCTCTGGGGTGGGTGTCTGCACCTTCCGACACTGGCTCCATGTTTTATGGCGGTGTCCTAAGGGGTGCTAAGAGCACTACAGAGGAGTGCCGTGATGCCACCATAGAGGGGAAGCATGAATCATAGCACTCAGGACTGAGCGGGGGAGTCACACGGGGGGGTCTCTGCAGGAGAAAGCACAGGTGGGAGAGTGCAGGCTACAGGGTGCACAGGGGAGAGAGCTGCACATGCCAAAAGCCATGGCATCTACGTGGGGCGTGAGAGAGAGCACAGACCACAGTGCATGTAGGGTGTCTGCGTAAAGAGAGCAAAGGCTACTGGGGGGGGGGGGGGGGCAAGTGCAGGTGACAGAGCACTCAGGGTCTCTGGGGGCTGAGTCGCTGGTCTCTACCCCCCTGCCGATCATGCATCGTACCTGCAATGCTAAGGTGGACACTGCTCTGGCGGGAAGTAACGTCATTGGTTGCTCGGCAGACGTAGACCCCGGCGTCCTCCTGCGTCAGAGGCCCCAGGAAGGTCAGCGAGTCCCCTTCGGTCTTCATCTGGACAGGGAGGGAACCATTCACTCTGGTGGGGGGGGGGGGGACACAGGAGATGGCAGGTGAGGCACAGAATGAAATGGATAGAGATGGCAGAAGAGAAGCTTAAGTGTAGGACAGATCAGAACAGATAAGGAGGGGGCGCGAGAAAGTGAAGGCAGAATCATGGCGCAAACACCACAAGGGGCGCGAAGGTTCCCCTCCCCTGCACAGCTCCCGGCAGCGAAGCTGTACGATTTCTCCACCACCTCACCCCTTCTCTGCATTTTCTTATTAATACTCTCCCGCTGGCTCTGGCCCCTGCAGACCTGCATGCCGGGACTTGCCGTGCCAGGAGGAGCCAGGGCTTAGCCATGACATCAGCGGCTCGTGCGGCTGCAACCAAAGGCCTCGCGTTTTCCCACGCTTTCAGCGGCGGAGATGCAAGAGCCTGGATCTGTTCAGACCTGAATGCGCGAGGGATCCAGGCTCCGTCGCTGGTGCTACGGGGAGGTGATGGGGTGGACTGCAGGTGCACGCCACCGAGCTGTTAAACGCTCCCTCCATCCGAGAAATAAACGAGCCTCACTTTCCCTACTGTTGTGGGCGGGGCCCTCGCCGCTCTGCTCCTTAGACGCAGCAGGGCCCAGCGATCTCACCCCACCGTCCTGGCAGTCTGTGCCGGCTTAACCAGCAGGCAAACTAGGTGGCGGCTTCTGGAGGGGAGGGCGGCACCGAAGAGCAGCTGCAGTCACAGCAGAGCAAGAGTGCTGTTTGCAGGTTCTGAGTTATTCCCCCCCCCCCCCCTCCGGTCTCGTTAGTTCAAAATGTGCATCACTGTCACGGAGCGACGGAGGTGACACCAGAATGTGACCTTTTCTTTTTTTTGTATGGTGAGTGGTTAGGGGAAACCTCCTAGTTCAGCCCAGCCAGCCATTTCATGCCTTCAGCCAGCGCAGTGTGGATTTCTTTAAAATATGTATAAATACGTTTATGCATTTCTTGATTTTAGCTGCAGCCTATGTCCAAAAATGACCTAGCCCTGAGTCACGAATCCTGAAACATATTTATGCATGTACAGATGCACAATCGCACACATATAGTACAAATAAAACAAAGTGAACATTTATAAGTCTGATACCCAGTTATGTGTTTTTACAGGATCATTCTGGAGGGGTGGTAGAGGGGTGAGAATTCAAAATCTCAAAGGGGGGGGCCTACATAAGGGCCAGTAATTTACTGGGGGGGGGGGGGAGAAGGGTTGAAGGTTCGCCTAGGGCACCCAATACCATCGCCTTGGCCCTGGTGGCAGAGCCCAGCACTCGCCCCCTCCCCCGCTCCTCTCTCTGCTGTCCGTCTGCTTTGACCTGCCAGCCCATTCAGGAGTAGGGACTCAGCCTGGCCTTCAGCCCACCAAAATCAGAGGTTTTATCGCCCCTGGCTGCTCGGATTTAATACTTACCCGCAAATCTGGTGACAAATTCAAAACAAAAAAAAAATGCAAATAAATACCCAAACGGACCCCCCCCCCCCAAAAAAAAAAAAAACCCCACTCATTCAGAATTTCAAAAGGAATTCAGCTTAAGGGATTTTACTCCAGAGAGGCTTGAAAGGAATCTGAGGCAGATTTTCTGATCAGTTTTTTGTTTGTTTTTTTACTGATTTGGAGGGAGGCAGAGAGGGAATTTGTTTTAAACGGTCCGACAACGCGATTCAGAAGACTGTTTTTTGCATCTCTGCTGTGGCGGGGGAAGTTGACTTTGCTTCCCCGTCCTGGGTTTGGCGAGGCTCTCCCTAAACTCCCAGCAAGTCCCGGCCGGCCTGGGGGAAGGGGGCTGGAAGAGGATGGTGGGGATTATTCTTTAAATGAAAGCGATCCTTGCAGGGTTTAGCCGCTGAGCGTGGGTTTAAGGGCTCAGCCTGGATCAGACAGCCCCTTCTCGGCTTCCTTGGCAAGGGGAGGGCTATTCTTTAGACTAAGGGAGTTTCAGGAGCCTGAGGATCAGCATCACTTTGCCCAGCTTTGAAATAATGCCTTTTTTTTATTTTAATTTTATTACTGGCTCTGCAGTTTCTTCTTGCTCCTCCTCTCTCAGTCTACGGGACCATGACTCTTGACTGTAACTGCTACTTGGGGGTATTTCCCCCCTAATGTTATATCCCCTCACAGTGACAACCGGGACTATAAATTGAAGCTCCCTCTGGAACCTGACTGACGAGAACCCCAAATCTGGCCTAGAGGTTTCACCACTGAGCGATGGCAGAGACTCCCTCCCCCTACCCTAGGGGCTGTGAAGGTTGCCCTGGCAGCATCCCTGCTGACCAAGAGAGCAAGAACTGAACCCAGGTCCTCTAGGCCGTGCTTTAATGGATTGTCTTGCTGAGCTGGAAGAAGCCATTTTGTTCAACCATGATGTCACTGATGACATCATTATGCCTCACAGCTCAGTATTTGTCTGCTTGAATAGTAGCCTTTTACTTCCTTAATTTAGAGGTGCCTGCCATGCAACTTACAGTTTAAAGGAGACAAGAAAGAAATTTGTTTTGTTTTCTATCAAAGTGAGACATGACTTAGGTATTCGGTGACATCACCCCCTAAACAAAATGGCTGTCCCTGTAATAGGTAGCACTTAGTGACAACTAGCTAACATCTTGAAAACTGTAACAGAAAACAAACAAAAAAAAAAAAGTACTTTGCACACTTTATGATGCAGTTGCTTTCCACAACACATTTGATGACAGTCTGCGTGACTGCCAGCTGCCCCCTCGGATGCGGCTCCGAGCTTTCTCGCCTAGGTCTGACCGAGCTCGCCTATGAGCCAAGCGCCAGCCTTTACCTAGTCCAGCTGTACTTCGGAGCCGGGTTCCCCTCGCTGAGGCACTTCAGGGCAGCTCCTTCCCGGCCCTCGTACCAGCCGTCTTCATGGCCACGGATAGAGACATCAGAGAGATCTAGAGGAGCAAGCAAGGGGGTGGAACTTATTATTTGAAACCATGTTACTCACGAAGGGGCAGACGAGAAAGGACCAAGGCTAAAAGCAGAAAGACAGAAAAGCCAAGGGACCATCAAGAAAGGAGGAAAGGGGAGAGAGTGGCTCTTTAAAATTAACTTGCTAAGCAGCGCCCTCTCGTACTCTGAATCTGGCTTTTCAGAGTTAGGCCACGATTCCACCTACACAGTGCAAAGTACGCGACAGCCTGGTCTGTATCGGGTCACGCGTGGCACGGTTCTGGGCACGGCTGTCCACCTGCTAAGAAGCGCTTCAAGAGTCACAACGGTACCCGGGCCCCGGAAGACAAGAGCCCACCACTTACACCAGACTCGGAGGACGTGCTGGACCCTCTTCTCCTGGCTGAGCCCCGGGTGCGAGACGACGCAGGTCAGCGTCTTCTCGTTCATGTCGCGGCTGGGCTCCAGGTAGAACTCGCTGGTGACTGAGGCGGAGCGCGGGTGCGCCGAGGTCCGCGTGACGTTGCTCCCCCTCACCTCCGTCTCCCAGGTCAGCGTGGGGATGGGATTGCCCTCGGCGGTGCAGGAGGCGGCCATCGTCCTGCCCTGGCCTTCCAGGAGCGGGGAAACGGGATTCAGCGAGGGGAGAGGCGGGACTACAGAGAGGAGAAAGAAGGAAATCCGTACATAAGCTGCCTGGATAAGGAATGTTAAGGAGAAAATGCTGTCCTCAGATTGGTTTCTTGAAAGACGACAGTGCTCTTTAGGGCACCTGTCCAAACAAATCTCACAGGCCAACTTATCGTTTCTGGAACGTTGAAAACCCAATTAAAAAAAAAACAAAACACAATTTTCCTACATATATTTTTCAATTAAGCGTGTTCAATAGCAAACCTATCCTGCTGGAATTAATGGCCTTGGTTTGATCCTCAGCTCTACCATGCTTTCTTCACACCCTATCCTAGTCGCCAATTAAATAGCAAGTGCTCCCTCTAATTAACCCAGAAAGCCATGCGCCAATTATCCAGGATTTGTTCCCTCCATGGGCCTCATCTGCCGTCCTATGCTAGATGTTCACAATCTCAGCTCACCCAGGACGGTCAGTTTGAGGCTGTCTTCAAAGTTCCCGGCGGGGAAGGTGTTGACGCGGCACTTATAAGCGCCTTCGTCGGCCTGCACGGCGTTCTTCAGCACGATGGACCCGTCCTCCGGGTCCAGAGGCGCCGTCTCCTTCACCCGGCCCTCGTACTGGGGGACGACGTACAAGCCGTAGTCCGCGTTGAGGGTGGCGATGTCCACGGTCTGCCCGCTGCCGCCCCGCCTGGACCACACCATCTGCGTCACCTTTTCCCCGCTCTCGGCGCGGTAGCGACAGGACAGCACCACGTCCACGCCCAGCACCGCCGACACCTCCCGCTGCATCTCCACGACGCCTGCCACGCAGCCTGGAAAATAAAGAGAGGGGAAAAAACATAATGCAAGTTAGAGACCTTGAACCCGGTTCAGCCCATAGGCGATGGGAGTTGGGTGCATTCGGCTCATAGGGCCAAGCAGTTCCGCGTGCTGGCCAAGCTTTCTAGGGAGAACCAGATCTAGTTATTAAGGGATCCATTCACTAAAATTATTATTTTTTATTTTTTTTTGCCTTTGGAGAGAAAATCCTAAACAGCAGCTGTTATCATAGCAGAAGATATTTGGCCAAAAAAAAGGAACTACAATCTGAAAAAGATATTTGGAGCTCACAGGAATGAGAAAACACTATTGGATGTTCTATTAAAACCCTCCCACGTCAACCACAGACCTTCCCACAAACACGTAGACAGCAGGGCAGGATCGAGGTGCAGTGGCAGACCTGGGTGCACGGGGGCTCTCGGCATCCCTGGGAACTCTCAGGGAATCTGCATCAGTTTCAGGGTCTCAGGGGAAACACTAGAAACCTTAGGGCCTGGTTCTATACAGCTCAGTCACTCCCCTTCCTCAGGCAGCCTGGAGCAGACACAGCAAGCAGCATGTGGGGAGAAACTGGAGAGAGGCTGCAACACACACAACTCAGTCTGCTGCTGTGATTCCAGGTCTTGGGACTCCCTCAGCTAAGGGTAGAGTGAGGATGCTGAAGTCATGGAGCTGTGACTTATAGGGGGAGGGGGCAAAGAGAGTGCCAGGGTGAGGAAGAGATGAAGGGGGAGTATGCAGGGTCATCTCGGGAGGGGGACAGGTGATGGGTGGGAGAAAATAAAGTGTGGATTAGTAGGGTGAGGGGGCAGTGGAAGAGAGAAGGCTGATACATATTATTCCATTCCTCCCCCCTCTTATCAACAGCAATCTCAGGGGGCCCACAACTCAAAAGTTCCCAGGCTCTCCGTAGTGGATGAGAAGGGGGGTGTTGCGAGGCCGAAGTTGCATTTGCAGAGCTGAGGGTAAGTGAGGGGGGGGGGTCCTCACTCCAGAAATAACAGGGAGTGCTGAAGGGCAGGCGCGAGGAGCCAGGACTGTGGTACCCCAGCACAGCTGCGTGCCACCTCAATCCCTACCAAAACTGGAAGGCTTGGGAACTCTCCGGATTTGACCCAGAGACTGTAATTCCAAAAAAACTTGCTGGGTCTCAGAGGAAGCACCGGAAAACTCTGGGCGCCAGCCTGGTAAGCCTGCGCTGAAGCGGCCTGAGTGGGCCTGACGGGAGTAAAAGGAAAGAGAGAGCTGTCGTCCTGTCGGGGCCACACGGCCGGCCACAGAAGTGACGTAAAAGGATGAGGCTGTTACCATTAGCGGATTTGGGGTGGGAAGAGGGAGAGAAATCAGTGAGCATGAGGGCATGTGTGAGAGGAAGAGGGGGGAGAAGTGAGAGCGAGTGAGCATGGGCACCTGTCTCCCACATACTTACTGACGGGCCGATACAGTACAGTGCGCTCCAACAGAGCGCACTGTTAACCCTCTATTGGACGCGCTAGCGTTACCCCTTAATTCAGTAAGGGGCCGAAAAAGCGTGTCCAACCCCCCGAACCAAATAGCGCCCGCAACATGCAAATGCATGTTGATGGCCCTATTAGGTATTCCCGCGCGATTCAGAAAACAAAATGTGCAGCCAAGCCGCACATTTTGCTTTCAGAAATTAGCGCCTACCCAAAGGTAGGCGCTAATTTCTTCGGGCACCGGGAAAGTGCACAGAAAAGCAGTAAAAACTGCTTTTCTGTGCACCCTCTGACTTAATATCATGGCGATATTAAGTCAGAGGTCCCGAAAGTTTCCAAAAAAAAAAAAAAGTTTGAAGTCGGCCCGCGGCTGTCGGGTCGAAAACCGGACGCTCAATTTTGCCGGCGTCTGGTTTCCGAACCCATGGCTGTCAGTGGGCTCGAGAACCGACGCCGACAAAATTGAGCGTCGGCTGTCAAACCCGCTGACAGCCGCCGCTCCGGGCTAAAAGGAGGCGCTAGGGACGCGCTGGTGTCCCTAGCGCCTCCTTTTGCCTGTTTCTACCGCCGGGCCTCATTTGAATAGTAAATCGCGCGCCGGGAGAGCGGCGTTCGCCCGCTCTCCCGCAGACTTTACTGAATCGGCCCGTTAGTGAGCGTGTAAGTGGGCACATGTGTGAGTGAACGACCATGTGAGATTCTTAGAGTGTGCATAAGGGAGTGGAGAAAGTTTATGAGTATACACCTCCCCTATCCCCGCCCCCACAATTCAGCGCATTGAAAAGAACACAAAACGTGAAAAGCTGCAGGTCTCTCTGGTAAAAATCCTGCAACCAGGAGTCAGTCAAGTGTCAGCTGAGCTTGCCTCCTTTCCACCACTGGAGCCCTCCCATCTCTGTCAAAACCCAGGCGTCCGGGCCCCAGGTCCAAATCGAGGCTGCACTGGGTGGCCACAGCAGGCGGAGGAGGCAGGGCGTGTTTCACTGGGCGTGCTAGGAGTTTAAACAGCCTCTGGGCCAGCGCTGCACGCTGACAGACGAGAGCAGACAACACCGAGAGGAGAGGCCGAGGCCTTTGGCTGAAAGCACAGGGCGCAGTGCGAGCTGGTGACAGAGGAGAGAGTGCGTGGTGCCTCACCCATGCTAGGGCTGGGCAGGCTAGGAGGGCAAGCTTTGGTGAGGACAAGGGTGGTATGGGCAAGTGAAGGCTGGTGAAATACAAGACATTGGCAGCAGTAAAATAAACAAATAAAGCAAGCCTGGGCCCTCTCCTTGTTGCCCAGGTCACCTGCAGCTGTGTTCCTCCTCTCCGGGCAGAATCCTAGGTGAGGAGAAATGACCTAGTGGGTTACAGCAATAAGCCATGGACCAGGGCTATCGGGGCTCGAATTCCACCTCCCCTGCTGACGCTCCTTCAGACCTGCGAGAAGTCCCTTTATCTACTGTTGGGACCGGTACCCACTTAGATCGTAAGCTCTTTGGGGAAGGGACTTCTTGCGTCTGAAGTCTAAAAATGTCATAACACAACCTGAGCAGGATGAGGAAAGGCAGGCAGGCTAAGAATCCAATTTTCAAGCTGCCCACGTTGCTGTCCGGCCTGCGGGTATGTTTTGCCCACCAGTTTCCAAGAGAAAAAAAAAAAGTACACAGGTACTTTAATTTAAAAAAAAAAAAAAAAATTTGCCCTACGATACTTTTCCTGTGCATTCTTTTCTCCCCCATCCGGGAGCACCTCCACTACGTTGCGGGTTTATGCAGGCAAAACGCTTTGTACAGCAGAAATTCCTTTGAAATCTCATCTCGTCAAATAAGCTCAGCAATCCTACATCCTTCTCCCATCAGGGATGTGCCAAACACTGTCTCTCCACTCAGGCCTTCCCCCAGTCCAGCTCTCCTCAGGGGCGCACCATAGTCTCCACTCACTCCCTCCCCCTCTCTATCCAGCTGTCACCAGGGCCGGTGCTTCCATTAGGCAAACGAGGCAGTCACCTGGAGCGCCAAAGTCTTGCGGGCGGCAACATCCCACCAGCCTGGGACCCAGGAGGGTGCTTTGCCACAGTCAAAATCACCAAAGAAAGGGGCACTTTGGAGCCACTGCCTCCGGCAGGAGGGAACACTGTGCTTGAGATACTGCCAGTAAGTGAGCTGGGGGGGAGGGTACATGATCCAAGGCTTGCCTAGGGCACCAAAAACCACTTACTTGCCCTGGCCCCACCATACATTCCATGCACTCCTGTCCCCCAAGCCATCTCTCAGAGCCCCAGCAGACACTGCCTCTCTGTTCATTTCTTTCCTTCCCAATGTAGCTCTTCTTCAGCAGACACCAAGCAAAGATCCTCTTCTAATACCTCCCCATCCTGATTTCCTCAGGCACCTTTCACGTGTATTATCCAGTATGCGGCCCAGGGGCGGATCAGCCTATCGGGGGATCGGGCATCCCCCGGCGGGCCGGTCGCGCTAGTCACGTGGTCTGCCGAGCACGGCCGTGACAGAGCCGCGCTCGGCAGACTACGTGGTATCTCCTGGGCCGGTCTTCATCGGGAATCTGCCGCCGAGTATGCCCACCCCCTTTGATTCCAAGATCGGGGTGAATCTTATGTGGAGTTGCTTTTAAATGCCACACTCTGGCCACCCGCTCACTGCCTGCGCCCGGAAGCTAAGCATGCTACTTCAGCAGAATTCCAAGCACCAGGAGCCTGAGGCTGGATTTGAACTCTGATCTCTCAACATCACAGCACAGATCACAAAGTGCCAGTCTGTCAAGCCTTGATTTTAAAGGGAGCTCCTGGCTTTTGGTGAAGAATGAGGTTGGTTGCCATGAGGTAAGCAGGGATGGACGAGGTGGTTCTAACTAAAAATTTCAAGCCCCCTTTGAGCTTAGAATGGGAAGACAGAAGTCCAGTTCAAGCTTTGCAGTCAGTGATCCAATGAAGCGGGGATTGGATAGGAACCTGCTTTACTCTAAATCGCCAAAACCTGAGCCACAGACTTCCATTTTTTTGACCCCGCTCCTCAAACTGGGATGACAGTCAGGAGAGGGGGAGGTGGGTCATTTTAAGTCCAACCTTGGCGGGATGCAGGGCCTCAGAATGTGGTGTGAGGGCCCAGGGTAGCCTCCCCTCCAAAGATGGCCCTGTTGGCAGTGTTGCAGGTCAGGCGGCACCTCACCAGTCCATCAGCTACTCTGCGCCAGCCTGGGTGTCGACAAACCCCAATCAATTAGGAAATCTTGCTTTTAGCCCAAATCAGGTTACAGGCAACCAAGAGAGCCAGAGGGAAGAAAGAGGTGGGAGTTAAGACTGTGGGAGCCTGAATCGGACTCACCCTTCCGCACCTGGATCCAACGACGCCCAGAAGAGGTGGTGAAGACAAGGACGGAAATGGAACTCAAAAGGGCTTGGGATAAGCACAGTGGGGAGGCCCTAGGGACTTTGGAAATGCAGATAAGGGGCAACCTTCACGGATCAACAGTTGCTACCGATAACTTAAAAGCCTCGATGCATTTCTTACTGCAAAAGGTAATTCTGGTGAACGGCGAATGTTTTTACGATCAATCCCCAAGGGCGTTTTTACCCAATGAATGCATGATATTTCAGGTTTTGAATAAATAACAAAAACAAAAAAAAAAAACCACCCTCCCGCTGTTACAAAGGCAGCTTCGCTCTGGAACAACACGATCTCACTGAGAAGCAAAAGTTCCTGAGACATGTCAGTAAGTAAGCCCGCCTGTTCCACCCTCTTAATTACTGGACACAAAGCATCTAAGCTGTATTATCACAACAAAGTACTATAAGATCCCAATGCCAGAGGTTTATAAACACTCCTTCTCCTGAGAGAGAAAGCACACACCTCTTTATAGGATGTGGAGGAACTGACAATTCCCATGGTTCTGTAGTTACCAGAGGCCCTCCCAGTTCCAAATAGCAGCACCAAGATACTTAGGAGGCCAATATCGCAAGGCATTCAGCCAGCTAACGCGCCGACCTTTCACTATCGCTGGCACTTATCTGGCTAACATTTAGCGGGATAACTCATTATCCGACTAAAAGTTAACTAACATTCTAAAATCTAAAAAAATAAATAAACCTAAATGATTTAGGGGTGTTGCAGGAACGTTCCAGGTTGGGCATGAGTTAGCCTGGAAACTTGTCCAGCTAACTCCCAATATTAGGAGTCAGCCAAATAAGGTATTTGGCTTAACTGTAGCTGGCCCCAAGAGCAAGTCAACTTAACCAGATCTATTCATAAGAAGAAAAAAAAAAAAGAGCCCAGTTAAGTGGTGCCTTCTGATTATTTTTAAACAGTATTTTCAGTTTCCCAAGATGACGACAGATATTTTACCTTCCTATAAATAATGTTGGTAACTTCACCCCTCTTTAATATCTGCTTTGCCTATTGTCCTCCCCAGCCTATTGTCATTATTTTTTGTTTGTCTCCAATTGACTTTTTATCGAAACGCTAATATTAATGTGTGTTCCATCGTGGTGCTAGGTGATTTCAACCTACACATATGGATGAGTCACCCTTCTCACCCTGTGAACTCTCTGAATACAATGCCTGCCCTGGGATGGGATCAACTGATTCACCAGCCCTACTCATAAATATGGGCATACCCTTGACTTGATGTTTTGCAATACTTCCCTTTGTTCATTATGAACCCTCTAAAATATCTGTCACCTGGTCAGATCACTACTTGCTGTCTGGAAACATTTCTTTGGTAACATCTAAAATGGGTGACAATAATGCTTCTTATACTATTATGAAGCAGGGTCAGGTTGACCCCCAGCACAATTAAAGGAGGAGGTCTTAGTCCCATGAGTTTCAGCCATTAATTCCTCCACGTCGCAACAGGTAGTTTGACGACTGGCATTCTCTCCTGGCACCTGACAAACCTGCTGATGTTCGTGGTAGGCGCTCACTGCATGGTTTACTAGTGGGCCAAGAGTGGCCAAAAGGCAACTGGCATAGAACAGAAAGCAGATGGAGCCATATACCAAATGCACAAAAAATTCTGAAAATTAAAAAAAAAAAAAAGTATGATCATCATAATAAAAGTAAATGGCGCTAAGGGTCTTTACTTTTCTCGATGGATCTCAGCTTCCATGGGAAAATACCCACAAGTTATTCAGAACTGTAAAATTCCTTTACGAATTCCATCTTTTAACACAATGAAGCAAATTAAGTTAATTGTGCTTAGAGATGATTTCATGATTGTTTTAAAGATTACTTAAGTTAATTGTAATGAAAGCTTATTTTACTATAGTACTTTTTTGCATGATAGGGTTCATTATTGATCCAGTTATGTATGTTTTCTTGTTAGCCGCCTAGGGCTTATGCATAGACAGCACATAAGCAAACTATAAACCACGGATTCTAATCCACGTCGAGCATTTGCAGACCTTTTCACATTGGGCTGTGACTATTATACGCCCTTAGTCTTCGATCTACACCTCTGAAAGTTTTGGATGGGACTTTGAGGGATTCTTTTGCCATTGCTTCAGCTCTTACAGTTAATCAGCAACATGATTAACTGAACGTTTGCTCAACAGCATTGTTGAAGGCTATTAGAGGTAACATTAATCCTTGTATTACTAACATCATTAGTTTGTCATTGACTGAAGGTACTGTACTGGATTCATTATTAAAAAAAAAAAAAAAAAGTTAGCGCCTACTTTGAATCCCACAGTAATGGCCAACCTTTGTCCCATTTCTTTTCTGTCATGTTAATCAAAAAGTTTAAAATCCGCTGTATTGCAGCCATTGACAGAGTTTGAGGATTTTTCCCCATTTTCAACCCCCAGCAATTTGGTTTGAGAAAATGCTTTGGTACTGAAATTCTGCTTCTATCAAGGATTGATACAATCCAACATGGTTTTGACAACGGGATCAAGCACATCATGGTACATTTGGATACCATCTGCAGCCTTCCAGAAGGTTAATTGCCGGATTATGATTTCAGGTATTGCCGAACTGAGCGAGGATGGACGGGACTGTTCGTCTAATCAGCGGTAGCAAGTAAGAATTGCATCTAACACATCGGGGGGGGGGGGGGCTTCCTTCAGCTGTCCGTGCTGTATTCATGCAGAATGAGTACTAGAGCGATGCCTGCAGTGGACTCTGAAGATGTCCCTGCTGTATTCAATCTTCACATGTTTCGGTGTAGCAACATGCCCTAGTGTACTTAGCAGTTTTCACTGATACGTATCTAACTAGAAGTAGTTTTCAAAAAACCTTAAAACACCTCAGGAATGAAATCAAAAGGAGGAGGAAAGGAAAAAAAAAAAAAGGAAAACATTCATGATTTTGTATTTGCTTCAACTGCTGATTGGATTATCTAAAACTATAGGAGGCCAATATTAAAAACAAACCCTAAAACGGCTAATTTACCTAGTGAAAGTTATTTATTCAAATGATTTTTATCCTGCCTGTAGCAGGGTCACAGTAAAAACATAAACACATTAAAATTGCCATAAAAATAAATGAACATGGGAGAGAAGCACAAGTAACCAAACATCGCACATTTTATGTTGTTATTTACCAAAATTATTTTATCCTGGATATTCAGGCAGGGTAAACATCCTGCTGAATATCCCTGAATAAAGTTATCCTGCTGGGTTTTAGCTGGATTAACTTTAAGCCTAACTGGCTATCTTTGAACGCTGGTTAGGTGTAACAAGTTATCTGGCCTTAAGGGACCGGATAGCTTTATACTTAACCAGCTGTGTTCGGAGGAACAGAGCCGAAGAAGATGGTGATAACTGTGAAAATAAAAAGATGGCATGTGGGCCCAGCAGCCTGATTCCCCGACCCCTACCCAGTGTCACAAAAACGTGAGCCTCCCTGCAACTCCCTCAAGTATACTCGATCCATTTGGCGCCCTAACCCCCTCCGTCACTTAACCAAAGTCATAACTGATGCCCCCCTCCTGTCCCTCTCTCCAACTCACCCGGTACTTTTCATAAACCCCTTTCCAGTACTGAAAATCCCTTTCTGGACACAAACGCTGAAAGCAGACGGCAGTGCTGGCAGTCACTGGGATCGTGGGATGAGCACACCGCAATCCTAGTGCCGGAAAGGGATTTTGAGGATGGGTGGGAGGGAGGGAGAGGAGAGGGGAAACCATGGTTGCCTTGGCCAGATTGGTGCTGTTAGAATTATTGTTTCCCCCTTCCTGTTTTAATCTCAATATTGTTTTTGTAAATCAGAGGAATTGGGGGATAAGCATAGATGAAACACCCTGTCTATTGGATTGTGAAAGCATCCGGTGCAAGTGACTCTGTTGAGCACAGTCTTGCACAGAACCTGGGTAGTTTCTTGTTGTTGGGGGGATGAGAAGAGGTCTTTTTGTGGGCTCCCCCATATTTTGATGTGACCGTAGAACAGTGTTATAATCTCCTAATTGTGAGGCAGTAGTTGTCTGCTTAATTGATCCGCTAGCAAGTTTTCTTCTCCTGACATTTATTGAAGTTGCGAGATCCCATACCTTGGCAGCTGTCTTGCAGAGTGAGTAAGATCCCGTCCCTCCTTGTTTCACATAAAACATGGTAACTTGATCGCCTGTTTGGATCTGAACCATGGCGTTTGCTATGTAGGGCTGGAATGCTCTCAAGGCATTGTATGCTGCTAAGAGCTCTAGGTGGTTTATCTGCTGAGTTGATTGTTCTACTGACCACTGTCCCTGGGTAGTTTTGCCTTTGTAGTGGGCACCCCAGCCACAGAGTGATGCATGTATGGTAATTATATTCTGTATTTGTGGAGGATACATCGCATGTCCACAAGTTAGGTTTACAATGGTGGACAAATTATGGAAAGATTCTATTAGGTGATTTGTAATTGGACGTGGAGATAGTTTGCACACTTTGCTGCCAGTGACTGCGGAGATGCCATTGCGTTCTTCTCAATTTGCGGCATGCAGTTGGCACCATATATATATATATATATATCATGGAAGCCATATGGCCAATTATCTTTGGTAACTTCTTCACCATGGTTACCTTTTTCTTGAAGAGTGGGCGAATTATGTCCACTATAGCGTTTGCACTTCCTTCTGGAAGGAAAATCATCATGTTTCTGGTATTTAAAAGAGCAACAACAAATTCCAATAAGTGAGTCAGTTTGATTTCAGATCTTTCATAGTTTATTACAAACTCTAACCTCTGTAGAAGACTCATTACTATTTTGGTGTTGTGCATTCATGCTGATTTTGTTGATGCAGAGATCAGCCAATCGTCCAGGTATGGGATGAGGAGGACGTTCTATCTGCATAGTGAAGCCGCTACTACATCTAAAACTTTTGTGAACACTCTTGGTGCTGAGGGTAGGCCGAAAGTTAACACTTGATACTGGTGGTGTAAGTTTCCCAGTGAAGAACAGATATTTCCAATGTTTCTGTCCTATTGGGATGTAAGTGTATGCATCTTAAATCTATGGCAGCTATCCAGTCATTCCTTTGGGGAAAAGGTAGGACCTTGCAAAACTGGAAGATTGGGCAGCCAAATGGCAGAATGTTAGGAATTATTAGGAAGGGAATGGAGAATAAAAAGGAAAAAAAAATGTCATAATGCCTCTGTATTGCGCCATGGTGAGATTATACTGTGTACAATTCTGGTTGCCACATCTCAAAAAAAAAAAAAAAAAAAAAGAGATATAGTTGCGATGGAGAAGATACAGAGAAGGGTGACCAAAATGATAATGGGGATTGAACAGCTCCCCTTGAGGAAAGACTAAAGAGGTTAGAGATGTTCAGCTTGCTGAAGAGATGGCGGAGGGGGGATATGATAGAGGTGTTTAAAATCATGAGAGGTCTAGAACAGGTAAATGTGAATCGCTTATTTACTCTTTCGAATAACAGAAGGGCTAGGGGGCACTCCATGAAGTTAGCAAGTAGCACATTTAAAAATAAAATCGGAGAAAATTCTTTACTCAAGGCACAATTAAGCTCTGGAATTTGTTGCCAGAGGATGTGGTTAGTGCAGTTAGTGTAGCTGGGTTCAAAAAAGGTTTGGATAAGTTCTTGGAGGAGAAGTCCATTAATGGCTATTAATCAAGTTGACTTAGAAAATAGCCACTGCTATTAATTGCATCAGTAGCATAGGATCTTCTTAGTGTTTGGGTAATTGCCAGATACTTATAGCCTGGATTGGCCACTGTTGGAAACAGGATGCTAGGCTTGATGGACCCTTGGTCTGACCCAGTATGGCAATTTCTTATGTAATGGTTGTTTGGTATTTTCCTGAAAATTTAGGTAATAACCATTTTGGATTATTCTCAATACCCAGCTGTTTGATGTTATGGTGCTCCAATACTGTAAGAAGTTCTATAATTGTCCTCCTGTTGGAATGATGTGAGTCATTTTGGGAGATGTGTCAAAAACTTGACTGGGATAGTTACTGTGATGATCCTGCCTGTTTGTTATTATTCTGATTGGACTGGTGGGGGTCTTTGATTCCTTTACATCTGACATGTGTGTACTTAATATATTGGATTTGGCTGTCTCCGTAGGTAGTTAGAATGCTGGTATCATCCTCTATAACTACTCGAATAGATCAGTCGTTTATAGGAATAGCTATTTCCTCATCGTCCTTGATTGGGTTCTGTTGATGTTGAAGACAAAAAGACTGCAGTGCTGTGATCTGCTTCTTCAGAAGCTCCACAGCTACCTTGACCTTTTCCCCAAAAGGATTTGTGCCTTTACAAGGCTAATCCACCAATTTTTTCTGGTTATCTTTATAAACATTAGAGGCCTGGAGCCAGGCTAACCTCCTGGCCACTATGGCTACGACAGATGTTCTACTTGCAACATCAAAACCATCATGTTTGATGGACTCACTTGATTCTTTGAGAAAGAGCGTATTTTTTTTTATCTTAAGGGATGTAAGTCAAAAAATCATGTACGATGTTAATGGAATTGTACAAATATTGTACTATTTGTACTTCCTGTGCTTGAATCTTTTCCTGTAGGGAAGCCACAGTGAAGACTTTTTTCCCCCATGTTATCCTGCTATTAATCAAGTTGCGTGTGGTGTGGGTGATGTCGCAGAATGAAGCTTAGACTTTTTGGACTGTTTTAAGGTAGATTCTACAGTCAGGGATTCGTGTGGTAGCTGGGCTTTTGTATGCCCACGATGTGGCTTAATGGCATATTTTATTGATACATTTTTTGGAGTTGGTGTGAGAGAGTGTTCCTCAAACAAACAATCTATTGTCTTGGACATCCAGGAACACATCCAACATTGGTACAGTCTTGTGGGGGTTTTTTTGAGGTTGTATGAATTGGAGAACACCAGATTCTGTTGGTGTTGCCTTTTCTTCCTCAATCACAAAACTATTTGTGCTATTTTCTTTATAAATGATGTGTTATCGTCCATAGGTTTAACACTTCTGGTAGTATCTGGCGATGGTGCCAATGGCAAATCTGGAGCCACATCAGCTTCTAAGACAGAGCTTCTCCTCATCTCCTCAAATGATATCAATATCCACCAACCAACACCACTCAACCCCCACATCACATGTAAGCAGGTTAGAGATCTTGGGGTGATTCTAGACAATCGTCTAAACCTAAGGAAAATGGTCAATTCAACAACGAAAGATTGCTTTTACAGATTACAGGTCTTAAAACGACTTAAACCTCTCTTATTCTTCCACGACTTCAGGACAGTCCTCCAAGCGCTACTGTTCGCCAAAATAGACTACTGCAGCGCCCTTCTACTAGGACTCCCCAAATCCACTACCAAACCTCTTCAGATGATTCAAAATGCGGCAGCAAGATTGTTGACCAGCACCAGCCGCTACGAACACATATCACCAATTCTCAGGAACCTACACTGGTTACCAGTAAATTACAGAATTCTATACAAATCAATCACCTTAATCCATAAAACCATCCATCATCAACTTCAACTTGACCTAGAAATACCTTTCAAACTTTACTCCTCTAACAGACCAACTAGAGACATTTACAAAGGCACTCTTAATGTTCCACCCACTAAAGCTACACGCCTCGCTACGACCAAAGACAGAGCCTTTTCGACAGCAGGCCCTTCCATCTGGAATAGTATCCCATCAAACCTCAGACTGGAGCCATGCCTATTAACTTTCAGGAAAAATCTTAAAACCTGGCTCTTTCTCCAAGCCTTCCCTGAACCACCAGACAATCACTAGCTGGCCTTCTTTCTTACCCAGTCTGTCACTCCGTTTCTCAAAGAAAAAAATAAATGGACTCTTAGACTTCAGATTAAAGCACCGTTCTTAAGTTTGTAACTTCTACACTCTACGGTAAAATTACTTTACTGGCCTTTTCTTCTTTCCAGCTTGTTGCAAGCTTCCAAATTCTCGCCCCCTGTTGATTGTAACTTTGACTTATTCCTGCTTTGGTTATCTTTCGTTTACATGAATTTGTTACTCTAGTTTTTTTCCCTTTGTTAAACTGTAAACCGATCCGATATGGTAATCTACTATGAAGGTCGGTATATAAAATTGTTAAATAAATAAATAATAATAAATATTGGGCATTCAAGCGAGTCTGCAGTTGAACTGGATGTGTCTGAAGTAAAGGTGTGAATCTTGTTGGTGGTGCGTTTCAGATGTTTGTTTTGATATCATCTTTTTCCATGGTAGCTGGTTTGGGTCTTTTAAATATCCTTTAATGAAATCTAACCACAACTTCTTTACAAAGGAATGGTAGAATTATGTTCCCATCCAAGTCCTACTCAATATCTACCGATTTCTTCAATGTTTTGGAATGTGTCTCTTTGTCTGGGTAATCAGAATCCGAGAGTGTGATCATGTGACAAGACTTTCTTTTTGCCTTGGTAAGGAATTCAGATTCCCCTGAGCTTGCAGTAGGGGAATGCTTAGAATTATCACTAGTTGGGCTTAACTGAGGCGCCAATAGGTCCCCAGTTATATTCTGATGCTAGTGGGCAACCTATTCTGCGCCAGTGATGTTGGCACCGATGCGCTTGGAGCGGATGACTTCGTGAGAGGTGATGTCGCTCTTTGCGCCAATACTGAACTTGAAGATCACAGGTTTTGGCGCATAGGTGGGTTCACGTCGCATCGATTCTGCTGAACTTTGCGCCGATGTTTGCTTTAGTAAAACCTGCACCGAAATTGGCATCAAGGTTCACTTAGCATTATTGGCTGACGTTTTTACATGGCGCGAGTCTTCATGACAGGGTTTTTTTTATTGGAATCTCTAATTGGGGATTCTACTTGTTCTTTTTACGCTTTATCAGCAAATGGCCAATACTCTCCTCCCTTAAAAGTAGAAGTATGAGATAAGGAGTGAGTGAGCGGTTTTTTCTTCGGCTGGTCATGTTTTTTCAATTTTTTTTTCTTTTTTTGAGCATCACTGGCATGAGCGATCTTGTATTTAATTTTTAGTTTCCTGTAAACCTGGGCCCCAGCTGATGTGCCAGCACAGGACTTAACAGTTTTTCGAATCACTGTCCAGTCCCAAATGGTGGAGGCATAGCTGGTGGGCGTCTCTGCTAGGCATTTTTCTTCTACAACGATCGCATAATTTAAAAGACCTTGCATCTTTTTTCGTGGACATCCTGTGAGAGAGTTGGAGCTGCACTCTGTGTTCACGGAAGCAGACAAAGTAAAACTGACGATGTGAGGAGAGTGGACTGTTGGCGGGAAACACCCGCACATGCTCAGTTACATTTTCAGGACTGTTTTGAGCCATATATGGCGAGCATGCCCAAATTCATCGCTGGGAGCCAACGTCAACCATTTGTGCGGCTGTATCACGTGCTTGTCCAACGGAGAAAGTGCAGTCTTTGTTTTCAGTCACAAAAGGCTTCCGGGAAGGCTTGCTGGTGCACAAAATAAACTCAAAGCTCAGCAACAAATCAATGCGTGCGTATTTTGTAGAGAAATACGTTGAGGGTGGGGCACCACTGATGAGTTTTGCCCGGGGCACCATTTGCCTTCGAGATGGCCCTGCACCAGAGCATTCCTTTCCTTACCGTTTAAAGTGGACATTGCCCAGGGCGTGCTCAGGTCAGAAGAATAATCTACGCATGCAGAATTCAGTTCCCAACTATAGGGGGCAGAGATTTGCCCCAGGTGCTTTGTCCACGGGATCATCCGTACCCACGTACTTTATTTGCTAAGTTTCAAAGAAAAAAAAAAATCACCTAGATGTGTTTCAAAATTCGGCTACAAGATGTACAAAAGCTAACACAATTCTAAAGCCCCCTCCCCCCAAATGCTAAAACTTAAAGCAGAGGTTTTGGAAGCCTCCCTCAGTGCTATCCACCCAAAAAAGCTTTGCTCAAATCATTTGTTTCTGAAGTGGCAAGAAAATACCAGACCCCTTGGAACCTGAACGTCGTTACTCAACGCACCCTGGCTCCCAAGCAAGGTTTCCTTTCTGTCACGAGAGGAGCACAACCGACCCCCTCTGGAGACACCTTCCCAGCACCAATCCCCGATTTCCGAAAAGGTCCGAATGATTGCCTCCCCGACCCGATTCTATTCTGCAGTAACTGACACCTGTTGAGTAACACGGAGGGTTCCCATCTGGCTCCCCCCCTCCCTCCATATACACGCATACATAGGGTGTGCTCTGTTTATCAGCTGTACGCTGCCTCATCAACCATGGCAAGTGCAAAAGATTAAAAAAAAAAAAAGTTTCCGGAGATGACAAGTCCGTCGACAGGAAAAACCAGACCGGCTGCATGCCAGCCGCAGGACTGGTATCTCAAAAGGCCTTGCTGCGGCATGTAACGTGGGCCCTTCCCTTCCCCGCTCCTCCCCACCCCTGCCACCGGCCCAGCTCACCCTTCTTGCCCCCCCACCCCCACCCCCCATTGCTAGAATACATCTCAGCCCTTGGAAGGAAGCAAGGGTACCAAGCAAAGTCCCATTTACCCCCACCGCCCCCCCCCCCCCCCCCCCCAGATATCTGACCGGGCAATGCTTTCCTTCCCCGAGAAGATAAATAGTCCGGGCTCTCCTATGGTTTAGGTGATCTGCACGTACCCAGCTCTGACAAACCAATAGCAGCCTCCTAATAAAAACGCCGAACAAAAGCGTTACTACCGCCGTGTAAGAGCGACTCACGTGTGCACCCACTAGCGGTCCCGGCAGCCCAAGCCTGCTCCCCGGTGGCAGTCTTATACAGTAAGAGACAGGCTGGCAGCACTAGCACCTGCTAACTTAGAGAAGAGGGGTGGGTTGCATGTTAGCCATCAGGAAGGCTGCCAGCTGGCCCCCAAAGCCTCACCCTCTTCCTCCCTCAGACAGGCTTATCTCTAGTGCCGGGGTTTATACTCACTGTGGCTACAGACACATGTGGTTCTCTCTCCCCAAGAAAGAAAAAAAAAAGCAGGAACTCTGAGCATACGGCAGGACAGAACCCGGGCCGGGTCCTGAGTTGCCGACAGACACACAGACACACACCTTTCCCATCAGTGAACCTCCACACCCTGTGACTTCCCTCTCTCTCTCTGCCAATGGCACCTTGAGCCACCGGTACAAAAGGAGAACACTGCTTCAGCTTCCGCATCCAGTTTCAGGAACGGGGAATTAGAAGAGGCCACATTCATGCATTCACTTTTACGGTGGCGGTACAAGACCTGACTTGAGAGGTCTGGGCACGGCTGCCTTCTCCAAAAAAAAAGGACTTCTGGATCGAAGCACGCAAGGGCCTTGCAGTTGGGCATTTCTTTCTGCAGGACTGCAAGTCCCAAGGTACCCTGTGCAAACACAGTGAAATAGAGAGGCTGTCCCATGGGGTAATCAGAAGTCCCTCGAGGGGGTAAATTCGCAATAGGGTCCTTGAACTGGCAAGCCTGCGGGCGGCAACTTTCAGCCCCCGATTTTCAAAAATGCCTGGTGCCCGCATTTAAAGAAAGTCTTCTTGGTACGGTTAAAGGTGCAATGCACCTGCACTGCCATGGGGGTCGAATGGTGGCGTGAAGCCGGCGCATCAGCGGAACGCCCACTACGTACATTTCCCCCCCAACATCTCCCTCCAGAAAGCACCCTGTTACTATGGGGGCCACTTGGCCCATGTAGGGAGATTAACTACTTCTTACTAGCAGAAAAGGTGGCCAGGTTTTTTTTTTTTAATGTCCCCCGAATAATTAACTGGGAGATCCAGGGCCAACATCGATAACAACTGGGGTGACCAGACGGCACTGCGGATGGGCTGAATTTTACCCCTGTGCATGCACGGGAAACACAGTTCTGGTGCTCACCCCCGCACCAGGAGTCAGGGACTCTCCCCTCCCCCCCATCTCCATGCATGCAACAGGGAGCAAAACTAGACCAGGACCAGCACCAGCCGAGTCACCCGAGGAGCCCCATCCAAGGCTCTGCTGGCCACCCAGCTAGAGACACAGCTAGCCGACGGGCCCCAGCCTGAATCTGAGGGGGGGGGGGGGGCCTGCTGTCCTACGTCTCCAGCTGGCGGGAGGTCCAGCTGCACCAGGCCGACTTTACAATCCCACCCCCACAGTGCACAAGAACCTCGGACGGCTGCACGGTTCCCCAGACTGTAAAAAGTAATCATGAAAGCCATCCTTAAATACAAATTTGTATTTTTCTGGTTCTTAACAGCTTCACTTTTAATCAGTTGGAAGGACAGCAGGCTCTCCAGTCTCAATCCCCAATCCCAAACCCAGGAAAATATTTGCTGTGAGCACAAATCGGCAAGGCAGGAAAGATATGGGGATATATTTAAAAAAAAAACAACAAAATGTCCTAGCCACTGTTCTTAACTTGCCTGCCAGCTCCTAAGCAGAAGATCATACAGGAGACACCTGAACGTTCCTCGTGCTCCCATAGTGGGATCGCACAGTGGATTAACCAGCGGAGAAGAAGGTAAGAGCGCGCCAGCTCCTGGCACACGCGAACAGCTGACATTTAAGCCAACCCACGGGCTGGGTCCGGACCATCCGATGCCTCGGGTCATCACAGAAAGAGGACTTTTTCCAGTGTTCTTAGAAAAGGGGAGAGCGCTTCTTCAGTTCTCGCTCGGAGGTTAGGGAGCAGCCTCGCCCGATGAAATCAGAGCCCGGAAAGATTAATTTTACAATTCAGGAGAACTCTCAAGGCTTGGGGGTTCCCCTGTGCCCGCACCTCAAGCTCCGCAGGACGAGGGAACGGGGAAGGTCCTTTTGACCGGTAACAGGCGGGTGGGGGGGGGGGATTGATGTAATGGGTGACTGCGTTTTGGCACCTACCCCACCATCAGGGTGCTGTTTGGGATTTTGGAAAGGGGGGGGGTGAAGGATGCAGGGGAGAGGACATGGAGGAGCATCACGCTCTGGTATTCTTCTTTCTGGTGTTTCAATCAAGCCCATTGGCCTGCAGCGTTTTTTTTGGGGGGGGAGAGCTGAAGCAGATCAATGCAGGAGGACAGGAGGCCAGCGAGATCCGCGGGGGTTAAAAGGGTTAACATTTCACAACATCCCCGGCACTTTGCTGAGCAAATAAGCCCATTGTTACAAGCATGGCCCACGGTGGATTGTAAAACCGCAGGGGCAAATGGTGACAGAGTCCTGTGCTAGGGAAATGTGTTCAAATACTCCTGCTATGCTTTCTAAAAAGAGCATCAGTTAAAAAAAAATAATAATACAGACAAGCAGTGAAAAAGAGCTATAATTTGGTCCTGGTTGGGATGATTAGGACCATGGACAGCTGCCCTGGGTTATCCAAGGGCTTAGTCAACCGACTTGTCATACCCCGGAGCTGGCAGGATGGGACTGGACCACGCAGTTCCAGTCCTGTTTTTTCGTTTGCTAAATGCATGGACTCCTAAATCCAAGTTTTCCCCCAAGAAAAGCAGGGACGACCCGTCCACCAGACTTGTGATCCAGGACTGAATCGGCCTCTCCCCTCTGGACGGGGAGCCCTACAGGCTAACGGTATCCCGAGATTCCAGCAATGGCAAAGACCGCCAAGTTGGGCAAGGAAGGACAACTCAAGGTCAGAAGCAGCGGGGAGAAAAAGAGTGCCTTGCCCAGCAAAACAGTCCCGGGCAAGATCTGATCCGGCTGCATTGCATGGTTTGAGAGGCAGGAGAGAGCAAGGACCAGGCAAGGTGTCAGGGAAGAGTCAGTCTCCTTGGGAGAAAAAAAACAAAACAAAACAGTACAATGATTTAATTCCTCCACCCCCCTACGATTTTAATGATAAAGGGAGATTTCAAAATCGGAAGAGAGTCAGGGAGGGAGTGACCCTAAAGGCCTGTCAAAGCAGAAATGGAGCAATCAATCAGTGTTCTGATAAAAGCACTGGAGATTCACGTTTCCTGTGCCCTGCCCCCACTGCCAAAATATTCTGCAAATGGCGAAGCGTGCTCTGTGCAGCCACAAAACAGCTGCACTGGAAGGATTAGTCAGTATGACGGCGGATAACACCCTTCATACTCGTCCACTGCAATAGTGCATACCCTAACTGATCCCAGGCTTTACCCCTCACTCTCCCCACAGCTAAGGATCCTCTGTGCTTATCCCAGGCTTTACCCCTCACTCCCCCACAGCTAAGGATCCTCTGTGCTTATCCCAGGCTTTACCCCTCACTCCCCCACAGCTAAGGATCCTCTGTGCTTATCCCAGGCTTCACCCCTCCCTCCCCCACAGCTAAGGATCCCCTGTGCTTATCCCAGGCTTTACCCCTCACTCCCCCACAGCTAAGGATCCTCTGTGCTTATCCCAGGCTTCACCCCTCCCTCCCCCACAGCTAAGGATCCTCTGTGCTTATCCCAGGCTTCACCCCTCCCTCCCCCACAGCTAAGGATCCTCTGTGCTTATCCCAGGCTTCACCCCTCCCTCCCCCACAGCTAAGGATCCTCCGTGCTTATCCCAGGCTTTACCCCTCACTCCCCCACAGCTAAGGATCCTCTGTGCTTATCCCAGGCTTTACCCCTCACTCCCCCCACAGCTAAGGATCCTCTGTGCTTATCCCAGGCTTTACCCCTCACTCCCCCCACAGCTAAGGATCCTCTGTGCTTATCCCAGGCTTTACCCCTCACTCCCCCCACAGCTAAGGATCCTCTGTGCTTATCCCAGGCTTTACCCCTCACTCCCCCCACAGCTAAGGATCCTCTGTGCTTATCCCAGGCTTTACCCCTCACTCCCCCCACAGCTAAGGATCCTCTGTGCTTATCCCAGGCTTTACCCCTCACTCCCCCAACAGCTAAGGATCCTCTCTGCTTATCCCAGGCTTTACCCCTCACTCCCCCCACAGCTAAGGATCCTCTGTGCTTGACCCAGACTTTACCCCTCCCTCCCCCACAGCTAAGGATCCTCTGTGCTTATCCCAGGCTTTACCCCTCACTCCCCCAATGCTAAGGATCCTCTGTGCTTGACCCAGGCCTTTCTGAATTCTGTTTCCTGTTCAGTCCTCCACCACCCTTTCTGTGAAGAAATATTTCCTTCTCCATCTTCCACTTTCAGCCTTATCTCAGGATCCTCATATTTTAGGAGCTTCCTGCCTACTGTAAAAGGTTTGCTTTCTGTCTCCGATTTCCACCTTGGGGGATACGATAGACACTCTCCCAGGGCAGACGTATTTAGGCCCCTAAGTCTCACTCCATAGGGCTTCTGGTGCAGAGCCTTTATCGCTTCGGAGCCCACCACCTATCCATAATCTTTTCAGAGGTGCAGCCTCCGCCACTGGACACACTCCTCTCCGCGAGACCCGTGCAAAGGCAGGATCACCTCTTTCCGCTGCTCACGCCTCTCTCCCTTTGCTTCCCAGCCTCCACCCCTCATCTCACCGGTTCACCACCTTGACACCAACAAATATGACCCCCCCCCAAATCACAGACTGTAGTCTCAGGTTCCTGCACCGGAAAATGGTCAGACTCCTCCCCTGAAAGAGGAAGAGGGGGGAGGGGACACATTGGGGTTCTATAAGAGCAGAATAAATGAGAGAGAATTTGCAAAAAGGGAATGAATATGGGTAGTGAGACTCCAGAGTGAATGAGAGCCTGGGAGGACAGAGGTGCACTTGACCAGGATTACAAATATTGAGGGCAGACGACAAGACAAAAATCAATGTCATAGGTTAGCGTCCCACAGTCACCTCTCGAGACCATCAAAATAGCCATAAAATGTTTCCCAGGTAACCAACTGAAGGTCCCATGACATTAACGCTAAGAAGTGACCGAGAAGCAGCCATCTCTGCTGCACGTGACCAACGCCACATCTTCTGCAGGGCCTTCCTCCCTTGGGTCACCTCAACCGATCCTCCTAGGCCTGCACAGGCAGGGAGATTCTCCCTCAATCGCAACCTATTCCCAGTAGAATGAGTCTGCACCCCTCAGAGGCAGGGAGCTTCTCTCTCACTCACACACCATTCCCAGTATCAGAGCCCCATGCAGTGTGTCTGCACACCTCAGAGGCAGGGAGCTTCTCTCTCACTCACACACCATTCCCAGTATCAGAGCCCCATGCAGTAAGTCTGCACCCCTCAGAGGCAGGGAGCTTCTCTCTCACTCACACACCATTCCCAGTATCAGAGTCCCATGCAGTGTGTCTGCACACCTCAGAGGCAGGGAGCTTCTCTCTCACTCACACACCATTCCCAGTATCAGAGCCCCATGCAGTGTGTCTGCACACCTCAGAGGCAGGGAGCTTCTCTCTCACTCACACACCATTCCCAGTATCAGAGCCCCATGCAGTGAGTCTGCACCCCTCAGAGGCAGGGAGCTTCTCTTTCACTCACACACCATTCCCAGTATCAGAGCCCCATGCAGTGAGTCTGCACCCCTCAGAGGCAGGGAGCTTCTCTCTCACTCACACACCATTCCCAGTATCAGAGCCCCATGCAGTGTGTCTGCACCCCTCAGAGGCAGGGAGCTTCTCTCTCTCACTCACACACCATTCCCAGTATCAGAGCCCCATGCAGTGTGTCTGCACCCCTCAGAGGCAGGGAGCTTCTCTCTCACTCACACACCATTCCCAGTATCAGAGCCCCATGCAGTGTGTCTGCACACCTCAGAGGCAGGGAGCTTCTCTCTCACTCACACACCATTCCCAGTATCAGAGCCCCATGCAGTGTGTCTGCACACCTCAGAGGCAGGGAGCTTCTCTCTCACTCACACACCATTCCCAGTATCAGAGCCCAGTGCAGTCTGTCTGCACCCCTCAGAGGCAGGGAGCTTCTCTCTCACTCACACACCATTCCCAGTATCAGAGCCCCATGCAGTGTGTCTGCACACCTCAGAGGCAGGGAGCTTCTCTCTCACACACACACCATTCCCAGTATCAGAGCCCCATGCAGTGTGTCTGCACACCTCAGAGGCAGGGAGCTTCTCTCACACACACACACCATTCCCAGTATCAGAGCCCCATGCAGTCTGTCTGCACCCCTCAGAGGCAGGGAGCTTCTCTCTCACACACACACCATTCCCAGTATCAGAGCCCCATGCAGTGTGTCTGCACCCCTCAGAGGCAGGGAGCTGCTCTCTCACTCACACACCATTCCCAGTATCAGAGCCCCATGCAGTGTGTCTGTGCCCTTCAGAGGCAGGGAGGGTCTTAAGTTTTACCTGACAACAGTGTAAATTCTTTTCAGACAGCAAGAGGAGAATTCAATTTCTCTGTGTCATAGAGGGAAAAATCCCAGGAGAAGCATTATATGAAGTGTTATAACTTCAGTGCTGACTGCATCAGGAGCCCCTCCCTGTGTGTGTCATCATGGTTCATGTCACTATAATAATAATTATGCTCGGCTATGTAATTAGCAAATCCTCATCCCAGGGTACACCAAGTTGCTGCACATGTTTGCTTATGACTTTCTCTTATGGGGCTTCCTCACACAATGGTGTCCTGTAGTGTGCAATTAGTGAGGAGGCAGGATGGGAAGCCAGGAGCTTCTCATTCACCCAGGTGGGAGCCCGAGCCCAGGGGCGTGACACCGCAGCTGGAGAGGAACTCTCTCCTTGCATACAACTGTGCTGCCACCACGGACTCAGTCTGTCGCAATGTGGCTGCACAGCCTAAAAAGCACTAGCGTTCCCACGAAAATGCCACGCTATAGTGCGCCAGGTCGAGAGCGTTCCCGCCGGAATACCGCGCCACATGAGTGCCGGACTCTAGGCGTCATCACTTCCTTTGCATTCCCTTTTACCCCTGGGTTGAGGCAGGGTCCCTGCAGTAAATGGGAGATGCCTTTCCGGGGCTTTCAGATAGTCTGCAATGTGTCAAGACAATGCCCCCCTCCCCAGGTATTTTAGGGATCAAAACAGGGACCCCAATTTGTGTCCAGCTGGAAGTTTGCGTGCAACTCTGCTTCGTAACTGGTTCTGTTTTCTGTGCTCGACATCCCACCTGGGCCCTAAAATCCGCACTAACTACAGAGGGAACGAGACAAGCTCGTTGGGAAGGCAATGCAGGCGTCAGCTCTCCCTCCTGAGGCCCAGATCAGGCCCTGACTTGGGGGACAGAGAGAGGGCCGAAAAGAAAAAAAAAAGGGATTAGACGTCCTCACCTTGGAGCCGCGGAGGGAAGAGAAGAAGAAGAACATTCCGAGGGGGAAATCGGTGCTCTCTGAAGATTTACTGGGGATGGCCAGGGAATTAAAAACAAATCTCTCTGAAAACAAGGGGTCCGTGTTAAACTTTCCAGGGGAGCGTTTAATTCTATCTTAGAAAGGATATGCATGCATTTCAGGGTAGACAGGACTAAGTAGGTTTGTGACTCGGTCACCCAGGGCTCTGCTGAGGTAAGGGTGGCTGCAGAGTCATTCCCCCCCCCCCCCCCCCCACCCGCCGAATGGCCTGCACGCAATATGCACAGCTTCTCTCTTTACTTCTCAGCCGGGATCCCAGTGCGGGGTCCGAGCCATGAGCTGAGATAGTCCAAAGAGCCTGTACGATACGAGTGCCGGGGACACATATCCAAGGCAGAACAAGAGCGCTGGAGCAATCCTTTAAACCCTACGGGAATGCCATGCTCGGCTACGAAGGTTGTGAGATTTGGGTTACGGATTGGCTACTACATTAGAGTAGAGTAATGGCTGTCGGAATAGGGTTAGTTACAACTGGGGTTAAAATGAGTGGTTTAGGGTAGGACGGAAAGTTAAGATTTAAGGGTAGGGCTGGAGTGAAAGTTACTTTCTAACAGAACTGTAAGCCTAACGAGCTGCGGTTATGGAAGAAGCCTGCGGTTAAGGATTCAGAGTTAGTGCTAAGAGTCAGCCGTAGGGTTAGGGTTAGTTACGTTCGAAGGTCGAGGTTAAATTTGGTGGGTGAAGGCCTAGGCTTAGGCGTGGGGGGGGGAAGGTCATGGGTTATCTATTAACGTTACCCCCTCTGCTCATTGGACTTTTTTGCAGTCAGATGAATTCAGCAGACAGCGTTGCTTCCGGATGATGGAGCGATCTCATCCCAAGAATCCCACCCAACGGAGGCACTCAACCAAAACAGCGGTTTAGGATGAGACAAGTGGAATCCATACCAGCCTGGGACGGGCGGTGAATTCACTCAGCAGGTTCGGTTATTTAGCATTAGGGGGGGGGGTCATCTAAGGAGAACCCCCAGCCCTGGATTTTCTACGTCGCCTGGGTGCATCAGCCACGCCAGTTGCCTGGATTCCTGCACCCACACGGAACGGGCTCCGGGTGCAACCCTTGTGAAGTACCGGAAGCGGGATAAGCCCGGACTGGCACAACTGGAGCTGGGAAGGGGGGAGGGAAGATTAATTGCAAAAATATCTTTGCTGTATTACATATCATATCAGTTCCAGGAGACTAAAAAGATGTCCTTCCCTAGAACTTCCTGCCTGACAATAATTAAAAAAGCAACATAAAAATACATCCAAAAAGCACCACCCAGCAAGAAACACGATGGGAGGCAGGTTCAGCTGGTGCACCCCAGGCATGCACAGACAGGCAACGCTGAGAGTCACGGTGTCACAGATCGGGAACCAAGATATCCTAGCTAAAGAAAGCAAGACACTGCTCCCAGCCCCTGGGACTCTCGGTGTACACACGCCATGCGTGCGTGTCTGTGGGCACACGCAAGCAACAGGTGGCTGCAGCGTGCGTACACCCACTGTGGATCCCTACCTGTATGTACAGATACATGCACTTTGTATGTGGGTAATGTGTGCACACAAGCAGTGCGTGGACAGGTGTACGTGATGCGAGGACAGGGGGAGGGAGTGGTGCATTTACGTGAACATCGTAGCTCAGCGACAGCTTAGCTGGGAAGTGATCCGGCGCCTTTCGCAGGCTACCTTAAAAAGCTCGCCACCAGTCCAACCACATTATCTGGATTCCAAGCCCTAAGCTGGTGTACCCTGCCCTCCCCTCCCCCCGGGAAGAAGGCTGGGATAGATCCGGGAGGAGCAGCACAGGGCTCCAGGCAGAGAGCATTCACTGGGTCTGAAAGCTTGCGTGAGAAGCCAGAAACCAAAACCAGAAAATCCAGATTCCCAATATGTTTTGTTTTTTTTAACCATCGGATCTCCAGCTGTTCTCTACCTCGCCACAGGTGCATCCCTAGGACAGCTCCCCCATTAACCTTCACCTGCCGGAGGAGATTTCACTGAGAAAGAAGAAACGGCTGGGGGGGGGGGGGCAGGGGGGGAGGGTAATAGGACATTTAGGCACGTGAAGCGACGGAAGTCAGTTTAAAAATCAATGCCAATTCAGTAATTCCCTGAGTTGCCATTCACGCTTGCAGTTCCAACCTCTTCCAGCAGCAGGTGCTACAGGAAATGGTACAGGAGCCCTGGCTGTCAGGGGAGCTCACAGCTGTACCAGGTGCACACTGCAGGGTGCGATACAGAGCACAGACTGTGCTGCCCCAGGAGAAAAGCTATTTTATTTTGTGAGAAAGCCTCCAGACTGCGACTGATCCCTGCCTCACTGCCCTGGTCATCCGCCTTGTGCAGGTGCAGAGAGGTGTAAAGACCCCCCCCCCCCCATCCCCGCAGGGTATCCTCCTACAGGGCCCGGTCCCTCCCCGGCTCACACCTTCTGTTTAAACCTGGTGAATCCTGCAGCCTGCCCTTTGATGGTACTGGATTCCCGCCGATGCCAACGGCGCGGCCCATCCACACCCAATTCCTTCCCTGTGAAAAGCAGACTCAGGCTCCAGCATCAGACGGGGGTGACCACAAGAAAGACATTTCTCTGCGCCTTATCCACCCCCCCCCCCCCCCAACGCATCCCTTCTGTTTGTTTCTCAAGCTTGGGAAGGGGGGGGGGGTGGTTTGGGAGGAGTCCGGATGGAAGCAGCCATGCAACCTCTGCAGAGAGAGCCTAGGCTACTTCAAATGACGCAGCCAGGAGTCCCCCTACGGCAACTGAAGCAGGGAGGGCTCTGCGGAGCCACCCAGGCACCTGGCCCAGGTCTGCGGGAGCTGGCACGGAGCGGTGCCCGGCTGCTTTTTACTGGCAGCCCATCCCACCTTGTGGCACGGCTGCCGCCTGCTACCACTTAATGCTCAATCGACATGACGCGCCTTTGGGTGAGCGGGTAGCTCCAGATCCTGAGGAACAGACTGAGGCAGTCCTGGGGGGGGGGGGGGGGGGGGGGTTACCCCCATTACATGCATGGGCTTCCAGTACCTGCTTTTCTTAAAGGGGAATGAATGGGGGGGGGGGGGACGGGGGACGGGACACACACACACACACACACACACACAAAAAAGCCACACACACAGCACAGGCAGTCTTTCCATCACCAGCCGATGCCCGCTCACCAGGGCACCGCCAATCCAGACCTGGGGGGGGGGGTTTGCTCCAGTGCATGCTGGTCCTTGTGGTCCCTGCAGTCAGTGGGGCAGTAAAACGCAGGACTGGATCGGGTGACAGAGTGGGCACTGGGATCTAATGGGTGCTGTCCAGGCCGGGTGGATTGGTCAGGTCACAGGCCGGGTGGGGGATCCGGCCGCAGTGCCTCCGGGCCTTGTCTTTTTCACATCGATAATTTTTGATCACTGAATGTACTCCGACCTATTCTGGTAGGTGATAAACTCAGCAAAATATTGTCACTTCAGCAGATGAAGGTCTCTCCTCCTTCCAGGTGCCCGCATCGTATTTAGGAGGAAGGAGTGACTGGGCAGGATATATAAATATTTTTTTTAGAGCCCTGTTTCTTCTTGCTCCCTTGCACATGCAGCTCAGATAGAAACCAGAGCTGGAACCTGGCAGCAGGAGCCTTCACTCCCAAGCACCTGGGGACTTTTAAATCTCGATGTGATCTCTTCTGCCAGCTTAATGTGTTCTCCAGTCATTGCAGAGACAGAGAACCCTAAATCCGGCCCCGAGGTGCTGCCACTGTGTGGCAACCGTGCTTCCCTCCTTCTGCCCACAAGGGGCTGCGAGAGCGCCATCTCTGCAGCAGCCCCGGCCACCCTGGTCGACCCGGGGACTGGGGAGCAGGGGGATCCCCAAGCCGGGAACCGTACCCCACCCATCCCCCTCTACCACCGCCCCACTGGGCCAGCCCTCTGCTGCCGGCCGTGCCAGCCTCATACCAGCCACTGGGCAACCCCACCGCTCGATCCAAGAGCGGCCTTCCAACAGCTTCCCCTGCTCCAAGAGCTGAGGGGGGAGGGAGCAGGCATGCCATACCGTCACCTGGAAAAACCAGTTCCCTTCCCAGCCGCGGGCACCAGCTTCAGAAAGCCAAGGAGCAGGCAGGGAGGAGCCACCATGGACAGAATGGAAGATGTTCAGATTTTTGTTTTTTTTTTTAAAGGAAAAGGGGATTTAACAAAGATCATTTAAAGTTGTGTGCGCGTGATGTCAGCTCGCCCCTTAATACCTTAATATTCCTTCAGTGGGACTGGCTGCTGCTGCTCTCATTATTGGGGGGGAGGGAGGGGGGGGGGGGTCGATCAATTGTGACTGCACTCAAATAGCACTAAATCGAAGCACTGAAAGCAGTCATCAAAATGACCCGACAGTGAAACTAACAGCATTTGCAACACAACTGCTCCACTGGAACTGTAAAAAAAAAAAAAAAAAAAGAAATCACGTCCCAGGGCCAGAGCTGGGATTGGAACTGAGGCACAGGGAGATAAAGCGACTCACCCCAGGGTCACACAGCGAGCCAGTGACAGAGCTGGGATTAGAACTGAGGCACAGGGAGATAAAGCGACTCACCCCAGGGTCACACAGCGAGCCAGTGACAGAGCTGGGATTAGAACTGAGGCACAGGGAGATAAAGCGACTCACCCCAGGGTCACACAGCGAGCCAGTGACAGAGCTGGGATTAGAACTGAGGCACAGGGAGATAAAAAGTGATTAACTGAAGTCACACAGTGTCAGGTGGGGCACAGTCCTAGCTCCCTTATCAAAAAAATCGGTAGTGGCCACACAGCCAAGGAGGCCGGCCCCATGTTCCCTGGCGCTAATTGTTGCGTGTACGTTGGCTCCAGGTCCCATGGCAGGGAGCTTGTTCTGCGCTAGCAGCTCACCCTCCCCCTGCTGCCCGGGGACATCCGTAAAAGGAAAAAGAAAAAAAAACAAAAACAAAAAACTGAGCTTCCAGTTCTGGAAATGCTGAGAGGCAATGAACTGTGTAAGCAGGTAAGAGCCACAGCAGCAGCAGCCACCCAAACCCAGCCACGGGGCAATCCTTGGTGGGCCGCCACTTCACCTATGCTCAAACCTGTCCATCGGAGCGTGGGCGAGTGCCCAGAAGCTTAACCCCTGCCACCAAGGTAAAGGGGACCAGAGCCGCACCGTGCCTTGGACTCAAAAATTCTCTGTCCATGAACGGAGGGGGATCCAGAGGAAAGAGACCCTCCCTGGGGATCCAGAACAAAGAGACCCTCCCTCACCCCTTCCCCCTTCTTTCCAGATGTCGCCTCACGTGTTGTCCCTTGGTCTTCTGTGGAACCTTTAAACGGCGCTGAGCAAGTTTATAAGCCACGGCGGAGATACACAGCACCGTACAATGCTGATATGTATTCAGGTGCCGTATGTCCCTTCCCCCAAATGGTTACATTAAGTGGGTATCTGAGGGGCAGTGGAAGAAAAAAAAAAGTCACTTGCGCAAGGTCACCTCGGTGGGAGGATTTGAACCCTGGTTTTACAGCTTCCCAGCCAGCAGCTCTAACCGCTAGGCCACGTCTCCTGAGCAGGCCCGGGTTTGCCGTCTCTGGTTCTCCCACCTCCCGGGGAAAGCTGCAAGGACTGCTGAGGGGGCTGTGGTTTTCTCCCCCCCCCCCCGCAGGAATAAGAGATGCAGTGGTTTTGCGGCACGGATTTACCCGCTGCGTGGCTGTCCCCCCGAGAGATGTCGGTGCTTCTGGTTTCAGAGGAGGAGCTACCGTGCACACGGGTCTTGTGGCTCCTCACTGGAGGTGCAACATCCCGGTGACAGCAGGGTACGGCGGTTCACAGCAGGCTTAATAACCCCAGGGGTGCACCGTGGGCATTAATACCATCCCATCTCTTTAACAGGCTTGGGAAGTAAAACGCAAAACAAATACAGAGCCCTCCACGGTGCTCATTAATTAAAAAAAAAAATAATAATAGTCAGCAGGTTCATGGCCTTCGCGTCTTAATGACAAATCTGTAGAGCCAGAATTCATTCACGAATCTGTCTGTACCGTGGAGGGGGAGGAAAGCTCAACCGTGGGAAACTGCAGCCAGTGAATTTCCAGCCGGGAGCTGGCAGGTTATCCGGCAAGCTGAGCCTGGGATCCTTTTCTGGATTCACCAGGCAGAAGACCTGGGTCTGACCACGCTGGTGGGAACCTGACCGGGGGGGGGGGGGGGGGGGGGGGGGGGGGGGGGGTGACAGCAGGGACCCCCTCTCCATCCCCGCAAAACAGCAAGTCCAGAGATGCAACAGGGGCCTGGCTCAACCCTGCAGCCTTCTGGGAATGGCATCTGCCTGCAGCTCAAACCTCCTCGGTTTGCACATTTGAAAGTTTGAGAGAGAGAAACTTTGATCAGGAGAAAGGACGTTCTAGAGAGCAAGAAGCCAGGGGCAGGGCCGGCAGAAGCACTAGGCCAGCTAGGCCTGGGCCTAGGGTGCGAGCCATGTGGGGCTGCGATCGGCGGGACGTGAGCAGCGCCCAACCTGCTCGCGGCCCAGAAAACCCGAGAACGAGGTAGGAGTCATGGGGCGCGAGGCAGAAGGTGCTTAGGGCACCTAATCCTCTTGCACTGGTCCTGGGCACAGGATGACGCTCCAAGGAGGATTTTGGGAAAGCTCCGGGGCCCGGCGGTTTCTGCCGACCTATTTGCACGTCGATAGGACGTTGACCGGGGGGGGGGGGGGGGGGGGGGGAATCTCTTACCCAGCTCAGGACTCTTTGATGCCATCGGCGTGAGGCATGAAACTCTTCCTCAAAGAAGAAAGCGGGAAGTTCACCCGACCTGTGCAATGCCACCCACCTTACAGGCCAGGTACTGCGCGGTTAGTGCCTAGCAAGAACGGTCATCCGAAGGCAAGGATGGGCTCCCCGTGTAGGCAACGTCCCGCAGCAATGGCGGCACTGCCACCGTGCAGGAAAATGAATGGGGGACAGACAGGTAAAACCGGGCAGATCCTCCCAGCGAGCCATCCTCTGCGCTACAATCCATCCTAGATTCAGCTGCGCGACTTCTCTTTCACCAACGTCGCTACACCCGCATAGCCCCTCTTCTGAAGTCCCCCATACATCGCAAGCTCCTCTTACTCGCCTACAAGTGACTTCACTCGGCAGCTACCTCTCCTCTCTCTCTCACAGCCCTCCTCGTGCACTCTGCTCTTCAGGCAAGTCCCTCCTATCCATGCCCTTCTCCACTCTGAGCTTTCCACCTGGCTGCACCATGTGCTTGGAGTAGGTCTCCTGAGTCAGTGCCTCCTGCTCCCTCTCTGGCTGGTGTTTAAATCCCATCTAAAGACCCACCTTTTTGAAGCTGCTTTCAAATCTTAAGCCCCATTGTCTGTGCTTTCAGCCTCATTAAACTAATTAATTTTAACCACTGTTTTACTGTATAAAACTCCTCAAGTCTCTTTGTGCTGTTTGTCTTATTAGATTGTAAGCTCTGCTCGGCAGGGACTGTTTTTGTGTTTGTACAGAGCAGCGTACATCGGGTAGCACTATAGAAACGTTAAAGTAGTAGCAGTAGTAGATCTGAGATGGATGGCAGAGATCAGGTGAGCAGGAGAAACCAGATGGTATTAAAAGCAGAAAAAAAAAAAAAAAAAAGATACATCAGACAGCCTGATGCTGGTGGGAGCGGGAGGGGATCAGCAGACTGAGCGTTGCATGCCATTGCTGTAGTGCAGTAACCATGCTCACAACCTCAGTCCCCCCTTATTGCACATCTTATTGCGTGGCATGGGAAAGGGTTAAACTGGCAGGCAGAGTAAAGCCCTGGATTCTGCTGAATCAGCAAAGTGGAAAAAAAAAAAAAAGGATTAATTTCTGGAAAAAAAAACAAAAGCTGTTTGTTGCCAGTAACTTCCAAATCTACATTAAAGTTAATCTCCGTTCTTACTCGCCTCTTTAAACTGTTTCGGGCTCTAAGCTGCTGAGCTCCCAGGCTTCACACTGGGACCAGAAGCTGTGGCAGCAGCCTGTAAATGGGGATTGGGGGAGGGGGTGGGGAATGGGAGCTCATATGATAAGGGGGCAAATCTGAAGCCCCCTTAGCATCTTGGGGGGGCCAACGAAGAGATGCCCACTCACTATCCATGTTAAATGAAAAACTGTTTGGAAGTGACAGAGAGGAACGTCTGGCTACTTCACGGAGGGCAGGGGGTGATACAGCCCCCTCCCTATCTCTCACTCACACATACACGACCCAGTATCTCATGTCTAAGAAACTGAGCACTTTATATGCTCTGTCTGATACGCTCATATCTGGTCTGTGTGTGTGGGGGGGTCTTATTACATAAGAGTGTCACCAGATGCAGGCAAGCCGAGTTAGACGTGCAAGCAGTGACAGTTTTAGGTCATTCAAGATACTGCAAACCATGCCTTTTACTGTGCTATACAGCACCTAGGAATTTTACATTGGATGCTGCCCTTTCTTTGAATAAGCGTTACAAGCATCTCATTATCGGAATTAAGGAAGCATCAGAGGAGAGACCGAATGGCAGCTGGATAATACACTGGGGGGGGTTTCTCCCTTTAGGCCTGCAGCTTCCAGCTTGTGCAGTCCCCGCCTGGCCCAGCTGGAGGCTCTGGAGGGAACGGTGCAGGAGCGCTGGGATATCCTGGGCCTTTGTGTCCCCCCCCCCCCCCCCGTCTATCCGCAGCAAAGCCCGTGCTGCAGCCCTGGTAAAATATTCATGCTCTGACCATCTGACTCACAACCGCAACCAAAGCCCCACGGTCCCTGCCTTTTCATCGAGGCAGGATCTGGTCTTAAGGGGAATTAGAGCCTGGAAGCTGCAAGAGAAACACTCATTGTTTCCGGCACCAACCCCCCCCCCCCCCCCCAAGGCGAGCGGAGTTTCCACAGCGTCTCTTCAAAGCAGCTCCACCAGATCTTTCTTCCTGAACACATTCCCAGACCCCAAACAGTCTATTTGATGAGCCTCAATTAAAAGCTGGCCCTTCCTCAATTTATCCCACCTCCTTTAAAAGCTTCAGTCCTGGCCTTGGCCATCTTCTTAACTCAAAGCCTCTTGTTTGTTTTTATCATCCTGCGTCCTGTCTCTGTCTAGACTGTATGCTCCAAGGAGAAGGGCCTGTCCATCACCCGGCAGCGCTATATAAAGACAGGATAGCAATAACACCCAGTGGATTCTCTGCAGCCTGCGACAGAGCACATGAACTGCCCCCCTTTCCCCGAGGACGGGGGGGGGGGGCATTAGAGAGATGCGTGGATACCATGTGCCTTGGCGTTTCTGGCAGGAGACTTTAGGACAGTTCTAATTTTTTGCAACCTCCCCTAACCCGTTGCATTCTGATATCTGTGGTGGCGACTGCAAAGGCAGGAAGCAGAAACTACAAATCCCAACATGCACGGGGATGAAAACTAAAAAAAAAAAAAATAATCCCCACAGACCAGGCCAAAAGCTTCCTATCTGAGAACTGGGTCACACCAGGACCCCCTCATCGCAGACTTGGCTGGCTGAGCCTTTTTTTGGTTTCTCTTTTGGGTTGGAAGTAGGACGGTAGCTTTCGCCAGCTGGCTTCATGTCCTCCGGACAGGCAGATCCAAGACCCGGCTTTACTTCATTGCATGTATGGGGTTTGTAGCACCCGCTGTTCATAGAGAAATTGGATCCCCCCCCCCCCCCCCCCAAGTTCTTAAACCCATTGCGTGGAGCCAGCTGATAACCGAGATGGGCAGGACACAGGCAGCCGGACAGAGGCCATAGAAGGCAGCCCTGCAGGGCAAGCAAAGCTTCAGTGGGCCTAGAACGAGCTAGAATCAGACAGGTCCATTTTCTCCCGAGTGTCCCAGACACCTGCTGGCAATGCTGCGGCCTGGGCATCCCTGGGGCCTCCCATCGGCGTCACTAGCAGCAAAGAGCGTTACCCACGTCTCAGTGTGCGCGAGTGGTTATACGTCCTATATATAAAAAGGGCCTGCGAGGGTTCAGCAGCTCTTGTAAAACAGCTTTTCTGAATAATTCTTAAACATTAGTCCAGAGTCGCCCCTCGTTATCAGGCAACGTCCCGGTATGCAGACGGAACGTGGTAAACGATTCAACAGCAAACAAACAGCGATAGCACGAAGGTTGGCAGGTCTGGTGCACCAGTTCCGTCCGTGCAAGGCTTCCTCGTTACTTTGCTCATGTTTCTGGATCTTCACCCCCCGTTTTTTTTTTTTTTTTAAATCGCCGCCCCAAAATGTTCTCCGGTGTTGGATTATCCGAGAAGCATCACTACCCACGAAGAGCCTGGAACCAGGCCGGGCCCGCTTCCAGACTGAACCCGGTCATCATCTCGTCACCTTGGGCCTCCTGAGCATCTCGGAGCCTTTTTCTGTCCCTCGCCGTAATTGGCGGCCGACGGCCGGTCTCACTCTAGGGAAGGCGCCCCCCCCCCCCCCCCCAACAGGACCCAAGGTTAGACTCGCCACTTAGTGTGTGGGAAGAACCTTTTTAAAAAGGTAAACGCAGCCTTGGCCGTCCGGGTCTTGTTCCAGAAGAAGCCGTTCTGCGGAGTCCTTAATCCCAGGGGAGGCCTTCAGACTGACTGAAGCCGAGCTTGCATGCGAGGGGGTCTTAAACTGTAGCCCAAATCCAAGGGGCTCGTAAGAATTCACTCTTTCCAGCCGGATCATCATCATCTTTTATCACCGTTTCACCCCACTCTTGGTCGGATGTTCAGGACTGCTTGCCACAATGGATTATTTCCCTGCACCGGGGTCTCCTGGGCAGATGTGCACACAGCTTCCCACCCACCCCCAAAGCCTCTCAAGTTCTACCCCCCACCTTCCTTCAGTTTTAACCGCTGCTCCATGCTGGTTACCCTCCCACTCTCTTACCAATCTCTTGCCAGGAGGGATCCTCTGCGTTTTCCCCCCTCCCCCCACATCTTTACGAATTCGGTTCCGGTTTCGGTCTCCACCACCTCTGCTGGGAGGGCATTACGGGCATCCACCCCCGCCAGGAAAAGAGCCGAGCGCAGGGACTGAAAATGCCAGGGGAGGCGCGTCCCACTTTGCCTCGATGGAGGGGGAACTGCCTGGTGCTTCTCTTGCCCTTGCGCTGCTGCGTTGAGTGGGGGGCAGGAGGACGCCTCGGGGTAGGATAAGTGTATCCATCCCCAGAGAGACGCAGCTGCTTGGCCCGGACTCAAATCATCAGCTTAACAAGGAGGTGCCTGGCAGCTGCGGGGGGGGGGGGGGGGTTAGGAAGAGCAGGCTGAAGCAGTTGGAACCAGGACAGACAGATGCACAGACTGGGGGGGGGGGGGGGTTTTCCCCCGACTTTGAAGCCACAAACTGCTTCCCTAAACTGAACCCTCCTTACCCTGCCAGAGGGGCAAACGACAACGTCCAGCACGGAAGCCCTTGCACGCCAGCACAGTGATGAAAGGCCAGGCACGGCCCCAGGCTGCAATTAAAGTCAACTGGCAAATAAGTCAGTGGCATCGTCGAACCTGAGAAGTAGTTACAGTAGGTCTCTTCTCTCCCACTCCCAGCCCTGCCAGAAGGTGCTCCCCAACTGGTACAGCCCTCACCCCAATCCTTCCATAAGCAAATCTCACCTCTACCTCCTATAAAACAGCCACTCTTGCACTGTCCCAGCAGTCTACCTGCTTTACATGTACCAGGGTGACACCAGCACGGGCCTGCCAGGAGGATCCACTCTTTGGCTTGTTTGTGCTCGACTCACGTTACACGTGCAGCACCTGCATGGGGAGCTCTGATGAGGAACAGCACGGCAGCACCCCTTTTTTTCCCACTCAGATGGCTAAACAGAAGATAGCTTTGTCCTTTGTATGTTAATATGAATATTTTGAAAGTTTTGTAACAGACATGTTCGGAAGCTTCAGAGGCTAAATATCTAAAATCAGGAAGAAAAGAAAAAAAAAAAACACCCAAAAGCCAGAAGAGGAGATAGGAATATTAAGAATCTTTTTTTTTTGTTTGTTTTAAACTGGGCACTATCACTTGGCGAGCAGCACCAGCATGGAGATCTGCTGTTATTCACCTCCAAACTGGGGACTCGATGCAGTACGGCGCGTGAAGCCAGGCGGACAAGGCAGCGCACGACTGTACCCGTGTTTCTGTGCCTGCAGCTCGCACAAACAAAAAAAATGGGCGCACAGGTTGTCTGCGGGCAAAACCCAAATGGTACTGAAGGCATCACCAATACAGCCCGACGCAGGGACGCGCTCCCAAGCCCAGAAGTTTTACCGTTCGTTTGTTTTGTAACGCAGGGAATTTAACTCCTGGGTAGAGGGAGTAAAAAAGCTCCCTTTTCCCGGGGCTGCGCCAGGGTCTCTCCTGCTGTGATTTGCCAGTAAATTCTTCTTTCAGCTTGCCCTCGTCTCCCGGGCGAGGGCAAGAGCTATAGAAGAAAGAGAAAGGCAAAAGAGAAAAGAAATAAACACTTTGGGCCAATGAAGAGGAGATGAGGCGGCTGCTCGGGCCAGAGCCATCTTCAGGAAGTCCCCCAGGGAGGGCCTGCGTGGATTTCGAACCAGGACTCCTCAAGCTTGGGGGGTTTAGCAGGGACAGAGGTGCTGACATGAGCTGCAGGGCAATGCCAGGCGATTGGCAGCCACATGGATCTTGCCTGCCCTGGTCTGGTGGAGCCTCGGAGCCCTTACGGCACACGCGTTGCTCTTTCTCCCCCCCCCGCCACGGGAAGGGCCTCCCACTCCTCGCGTGTCCGGGTCGTTTGCGACGCGCAGGTGAAAACCTCGAAGGCGGTGCTGGCCCTTACCTACCACCTCCAACGTCCGCAACGCTCGAGTGCCTCGTACGGTTGCCATTGCGTCCCAAGGAGGGCTGCCGCTTCCTGCCGATTTTACTCAAAAAAAAAAAAAAAGGCACTTTTTTCCCCCCAAACTCACAGACTAGGGATGAATGCATACAATAACAGAGCTCTGCATCGCGGTGGCGGCAAACTGTACACCTAGCTTAGCGCGCACGTATAATTCTGCATCTATTTTCTCTTCTATGCGTACAAACAACTCGCGCGTGGCAAAAGCGCCCACATGGGAGAATTTAGCGCCTTTAGTGCGCGCTTTTCCCCCGCCATGTCGTGCATCCTCCGTTTACCACGGGTTAACTTTTTTTCTTTAGCGCGCAAAGAACGAAAAAAAAAAAAGGGGGCCAATGCGATATCAGGGGCTGAGCTCAGCGGGCATTTGGACGCGATAGACATCCGCCCAATGCAATATTGGGATCAGCGCGTCCAAATTGCGCAGCCATACCGGTGCACAGCTAATGGCGCTCATCGCATGCAAATGCCATATCGATGAGGCTATTAACTTGTACCTCCGAAAGAAAAAAAAAAAAAAAGTGCGCCTGATGGACATCTTCACCCTCAAAAATTAACGCCAGTACAGAGCTAATTGTTAAGTTTTCAGGCCCCCCAAGCCATGCTCAGAAAAGCAAAAAAATACAGCTTTTCTGTGGTTTCTCCTACTTAATACAGTTGCCTTACTAAGGCAGGAGGGACCACAGAAAGCTGCAACATGAACAAAACAAATTCTTGACAGTGATCAGGATAGTAAAAAGCGTCCATTTTCCTAAGCCTTGGCTGTGCATGGTGGGGTTAGGAAAACTGATGCTCGGAGAATGGAGCGTCCTTTTTCCTTACCTGTGGACAGCCACTCCCCCCCCTCCTGGGCGCTCGATGCCAGGGATGCGCAATTTATCCATTCTGCGTCCCTTTTAGTGCGCCAGCTCATTTGAGTATTACATGGAGCTCCCCAAGAGAGAGGGGAGAGGCGCGTGCTCAAAAAAAAAAAAAAAAAAAGTGCGGCCACATTGGACGCCCATTTTTTTTTTTTTTGCGTGCACGATATCGTATCGGCCCCAAAGTGAGGTGAAATTCAACGCACGTCTTTTTTCTTTGCGTTTTACCACCACAGGCCTTGCGTGTGGAAGGGAGGACGACAAATTCGAGTCGGCTGTAAAAATCAGAGACTTTTGGTGCAGTTAAAAAATAAATAACGCCCAACGCTAGGTGCGCAGTCGGCACCATTGCTCCCACCACGCCAAAGGGGGGGGGGGGGGGGAGGGGGAGAGACCTGCTGTGTACCGCGTCAGACCCGAGGTACCATCCCCGACCAGGCGTTGGGTCTGGGGATGTCTGCAGCCCCCCCCCCCCCCCCGACCGGGCAGAGGGAGAACTCGGCAACCTCTCCCCGCCATGGAGCCGTGCACCCCGGCTTACAGCGCTGCAGCGCTTGTTGTGGGTGATGGGGCCAGAGGAAAGGGGGGGGGGGGGGGGGGCCTGGAGCAGGCAATGCCTCTCACCTAAGCTGCTACTTCCCTAACCTGCCTGACCTGGCATTTTACATTCTGCAAAAACATAATTTTGTGAGGAAGGAAGTTTTTGCGATGACCCTTGCAGAGTTCTTGTGTTTGTATTATTTTACATTTGGACACAGGGCAGAACTTGCAGCTCACCATCGCACACACACACAGATCCACCTGCAAACCTGGCTCTCATCAGGGAACCATCAAACAGTCTCTCGCCTTATGCTGTCCCATCCAGCCCTCATCAGGCAGCTAGCGTGCATTGTCCCTCTCCTCATCTAGCTGCTTCAGTTACTGCTGTTTTGCTGGCCAGGTGTGCCTATGCCTGCGTATATGACAGAGAATATATACATGTTCTGTCAGTGTGTCCCCCCCCTCCCCCCCCCAGCCATAATGTCTGTGTGTGTTAATGTATATGTCCGAGTGTAAGTTTGCTCGTGTGTGTGTGGGGGGGGGGGGGGGGGGGGGGGGGGGGGAGGGGTACGTGTTTTTGTGTTTTGTCCGGGGGCAGTTTCTCCTTCACACACCATGTCAGGAGTGTGTGTGCTGCCAGAGCTCTTCTCAAATCCTTCATTGTGCCAGGCAGCGCTTTTACTCTGCAGCTCATAAGGCCTAACACGTCTCTCTCGGAAGTTCCTCTTAAATTATTGCCAATAGTGCCCACATTTTTTTTGGTCTCCGATTACATCATTGGATACTCGAGAATCTTCTTGGTACTGAGATTTCTTATGCACAGCAGCATTTTACTTCCTCACAATGTCTGGGTTTCTAGCATAGAGTTTTTTTTTTTATCAGCTGGAATGGAAATGTCCCGGGTGATCACAGCCTTCTGCATTCTCTGCAATTTCAGGGTAATGATCCCTGCGCTTTTCTCGTACAGTGAGGTTAGTGTTTAAACAGCTGGGCCTTTCTGTACACAGACATCAGCATTTCACCCCAGCAAAGAGATGTGAAACCATTTCAGGGTCTCTTTTACAGAACCTGCATGTATCTGTTTTAACATTTATTTTACACAGACTGTGAGCCATCTTGCCTGTAGTCCATTGCCCTGTACTGAAATCATGGGCTCAGTGTGCTGCGGCAGTCAAAAAAAGCAAAACAAACAATGTTAAGAATTGTAAGAAAGGGAATGACAAATAAAACTGTGGACGTCATAATGCCTCTGTATCGCTCCATGGTGACACCGCACCTTGAATACCGAGTACAGTTCTGGTCGCTGCATCTCAAAATAAATATAGCTGCACTGGAGAAAGTGCAGAGAAGGGCAACCAAAATAAGGGGCATGGAATGGCTCCCCTATGAGGAAAGGCTAAAGGGGTTAGGGCTGTTCAGCTTGGAGAAGAGACGGCTGAGGGGGGATATGATAGAAAGTCTACAAAGTCAGTCATGAAAGGACTTGAATGGGTAAATGTGAATCTGTTATTTACTCTTTTGGATAATGCAAGGACTAGGGGGCACTCCATGAAGTTAGCAAGTAGCTCATTTAAAGCAATCGGAGAAAATTCTTTTTCACTCAATGTACAATTAAGCTCTGGAATTCATTGCCAGAGGATGTGGTTAAGGAAGTTAGTATAGCTGGGTTTAAAAAAATGTTTGGATAAATTCCTGGAGGAGAAGTCCATAAACTGCTATCAATCAATAGGGAACAGCCATTGCTTGTTGCCGGCATTAGTAGCATGGGATCTGTTTAATGTTTGGGTACTTGCCAGGTACTTGTGCCTTGGATTGGAAACTGATGGACCCTTGGTTTGACCCAGTATAGCATATCATATGCTTTTATGTTCTGTGTTATGCACTTATCAAGCTCACCTCTTTAGTCATAAGTTCACCTCTCCCTGGCCATTCCCGAGTCGGGTTTTGATCCACATGTGATTGCAGCATTTTGACCGGGTGAGGATGTCAGGCTGTGAAATCTGACGTGCATGTTCAGGTATCTCTCTCAGCATGCGTGTGGCTCTCTCAGGCAGTCACACACACTGAAGGCGGAAAGGCTTATGCACACAGTCAAGACGAGATATTTCGTGTGTGGATTTGTTTTGATTTTAAAACCCTGGAGGCTGGGAAAGCCGCACAGAGTCTGGCAAAGAGCAGGTCCCCCTGGGAGGCAAAAGGGGGTGGGTGGGTAGTAGGAGGACCTGCCCAGATACGTTATAAAAATCCTCAGACTGGCAGAGAGGGAGAAGCTACCATTGCCAGCAGCAGCCCTCTGCTCCCCCCCCCCCTCAGAAAGCAATAATCCCCACGGCACACAGGGTGGCCTTTAAAACACATCCAAGGCATTAGTGCAAGGGAACCCAGTCACCACCGGTCACGAAGGCCAAGCCGAGCCCGTCCTGGTTTTTAATGTGAACTTCTATTTCCAGTTTCTCAGGGAAAAGCAGGAACTTTCAAGCCAAGCCCGCAATGGAAGGAATACCAGGACGAACTAAGCCTGGCCTTCCTAACCTGGAGTCGCCTGCCACCTCTTGTTAACCCATCGTGTCCCAAATTTAAGAAGCTAGCCTCTAAATAGGACACTGGGACACGATGGGTTAAAAAAAAAAAAAAAAAAGCAGTGCATGCCCATCCAGAGAGGATTAATCATATTGTAAGCTAAACTGTGTTTGGCGTCTTTTATAAAAATGATTGTTCTTTTCGTGGTATTCGTAAAAAAGTTGCCGCGAATATTCTGGAGACGTCGGTGGGCGCAGCCATTTCCAGGGCGTTCCAGGCCCTCTCTTTCACCCCCGCCAGAATGCTCAGAGCTCTCTCCCATTTTCCCCTCACAAGTCCCAAACGCGCCTGGATTAGCTGCCCCCAGCTTCACTCCCTGTTCTGTGCACACTGGGCAACTGCTCCAGAATCAGATACAGGTTGGCTTCCCTTGGCGTTCACACCTGGGAACAGGGCAGACTCCAAATTCCTGTCACAAACATTTCATTCGGTGTTAGCGGCTCCTCTAGTAATTATTTTATTCACACTTTATCCCGCCTTTCAGCACTCCAAAGAAGCTTACAGGTACTATAGGCATGTCCCTATTCCCAGAGCCTGATTTACTAAGGTTTTTCTCCCATTCTGTGTCTATGGGGGGAAAATGCTAAGTTTGTGCCTGAGGCGATGAAGAGTGAAGGGACCTGTCCAAGGTCACAAGGAGCAGGAATAGGATTCGAACCCTGGCTTGCAGTCACTGCTCTAACCACTAGGCTACACATAATGGGATTAATTACTTCAGAATTAGCGAGGCTCTCGCTCTTCAATCTTCTTCTTTGGTGTGAATGCAAGCAGCAGTGAATCCAGAGAGTCAATGTGCACCCAACTACAGTGATGGGAGCTATAAGAGTACTGAACACCGCGTTAGGGTTAGAATTAAGCTGTGAGGCACAGTAGGTTGGATTTTGTGGCAGGTGCGCCACCTCCAGAGCCCCTCCGGGCTCCTGTACTTTTCTGGGTGAGTGCTCATCAGTGCAACTGATGAGCACTCCTCTCCAAACTTGACACAAGCCACATTGCTACTATCTAGACTGTTATAAATTGTTCAAACACCTCATTACGATGTCACCCCGACGCAATGTAAATTGTTATAAATTCTTGTTGCAATGTAAAATGTTTTTGTTTTAAACTCCCAAATTACCTCATTACTATGGAAACCCATATTCATATTATGACATTATAAATGTTACTGTGATTTGCTACTATCCTATATATTTTAAATTGTTATAATTTATACTCATCTCCTTTGTTGCTAGACAAGTTACCATGTTAATTGTTTCAATGTAAAATAAGGCAGACCCTGCCCTATTCACCGAGTTATATGTAAACCGATGTGATATCTCGATCGAATGTCGGTATATAAAAGCAAATAAATAAATAAACTGCGTGTATGTCAGCATGTGTACCTTCGCTGTCCTCAATGTCACCTAATACAGGGCTGGGATGTAACCTGTATAGCGACACTGGGACTGCTGCACCTTCAAGCAGGCAAATCACAAGGATTCTAACCGTTTTATAAACTGCATTTATAGCACAAGCCTTACGGGCCTAATATCATTACTAACTTTCAATTATCAGCTTTCAAATGCAGGAGGGTATTTTGGGAGGAGGCTCCCCAATGGAGGGGTGTCTGCCAATGTGGATGCTTTGTGGTCTCTTCCCTAAAGCTGCCAACTGGCTCTATGTCATTAAAAAAAAAAATTAAAAAACCAGGCTAATCCAGTCCTGGTTTTACCTCATTGCATTCAGGGAGTTGTAGTTCCAATTGAGCTCCCTATGAAAATTAGAACTACAAGTCCCTGCATGCAATAGGGCAAACCCAGGAACTGGGTCCATGCTCAGAGCTCAGACTTGGTCCCTAATTACCAGCACAAGACGCTTGTTATGCAGCTGCTCCTGGCAAGTCCATGGCAGCAGCTTAATTACAGCCCTGTTAAAAGAGAATTAAGCTGTGCTTTCAGGAGATAGGATGCTCTTTATCCACTCCCAACATTTATTTATTTAGGTTTTTTATATACCGGCATTCATGATAAAATCACATCATGCCGGTTTACATTCTAACAAGGTGTGCAAAAAATACAATAACTGAATCTAGTGCAGAGGACTTGCAGTTACAATGGAACAGGGGTAATGGAACTGGTGTGGGTATGTGTGTATAAATACACACACACCCACACCCACTAGTGAAGAGAGGGAGAGCATGTGCTCCAATCCACACACAAGCACATACAGGTGAGGAGAAGGGGAGTGTACGCCCCCAATCCACACACACACACACCCACTAGTGAAGAGACGGAGAGCGTGTGCTCCAATCCACACACAAGCACACACAGGTGAGGAGAAGGGGAGTGTACGCCCCCAATCCACACACACCCTTTACAAGTGCTCTCCCCTACCTCATGACTTGGAAAACTGGTTTAAACAGTAGAAATATGTCTCCCAACCTGACTTTCCAAGCCATGGGATAATTCGCCTTTGTACTGTTGGCCTGGGGGTGTGCCGAGAAGAAGTGGACGGCAAGACAGGTGGACAGGAATTTCAAACATCTCCCTTGTTTGTTATTTTAAGAGGTGCGGGGAAATAAGTTAAAAAAAAGTAAATATAATAAAAAAGTAAAAGACTGAACTTCCTGAATGAAAAGCAGATCTGGGAAGGCTTGGATTCGTGAGTCCCATCCCCCGCACACACACTCTCTCTGCAGAGAGTGCGAGATTTTGCCATTTTACCAGATCAGCTTTGTAATCCATCTTCAGCAGACAAGAGAAAATTGCTATGGACTGATATTTTAAAGGATCCCCTAGTCCATCCTGCCCCCAACAGAGCCAGTCTGCCACCCCCTATGCCTCGTTTCACCTTCCCACGGAGCACTTTCAAATGGACAGAGAGAATGGGAAACTATCTAAGAAAACACACGTGGTTGAAGGGCTTCAGTGCCAAGAAGAGCAGAGTCAGGCATTGTACGGCAATCCGAAGGAGCTGTATGTGATGGGCGGAGAGAGGCTGATGTGCACGGACCGGGAGAGACACCTCGGGGGGTGCTAGTGTCTGACCCACGTGAAGGTGGTGAAGCAATGCAGCGGGATGCTGGGCTGCACAGAGAGAGGCATAACCAGCAAGGGGGGGGGGGGGGTGATAACACCCTGGGGTACAGGTCCTTGGCGAGGCCTCACCTGGAGGACCATGTTCAGTTCTGGAGACCTCATCACAAAAAAGGAACAGAGGCAGGATGGAGGCGGTCCAGAGTGGGGTCAGCATCAGAAGCCTGAAGGATCTGAATATGCATATGGCGCTGGAGGAGACAGGATACAGACTTAAATATCTAAAAGGAATTAATGATGCGCAGGAATCAAATCTTTTTTCCCCAATGGAAGGAAAGCCTCAGGAAGAAATGTCAGGCAATCTTTCTGGAATGCCAGAGGACTTTGAGCAGGGTTTACCCCACCCTCTTCTGGAGGCACACCTAGCCAGTCAGGTTTTCAGGATACAAAGACACCAGAAAGGGGACATGTTAACACGTTAGGGTGAACTCTCTCTGTCCGGTACGGTGACTGAAGGTTATGGCCACGCTTTCGGCTATAAGTGTAATCCAACTGCTGCACCGATATAGTATGACAATTTTCTTTTAACCTACTTTATGGAGTTTTTCTATATGCAAATAAAATACGGATTTATGAACCATCATTTCTTTGTCATGATTCACAAGTTCATTACTCTCTCGTTGTTGTCAAAGCCCCTGGCAGGACAAAGGTGCACATTTACGCCTTATCTTTCTCCTGTGAGCGCCATCATCTTGCCTGTGGTGTCCTGCGTGGCGCATCACGCCAGACACCGATCCGACGGGAATAGTCTGCTTCAGGGGCTAGAGAGAGTAGGTTTTGGTCGTCTTCTTAGCATAATGTATATGCACGAGATAGATTTGCATACATTGGAGACCTAGGTAATGCAAGGCTGTCTCATGCATACTCATTGTGGATATCCCGAAAACCGGTTCTGACTGGCTAGGTGTGCAGATTGGATGCAGATTCAAAGCTGCTCTCTAAATTGGGTGGAGGGGAATTAGGGCTGGAGGGTACTGGAAGCCAATAGTAACAGGTGGGAGAGAGAAAAAGGGAAAAAAAAATGGATAAAGTGCATAGCTTGCTGGGCAGACTTGATGGGCCATTTGGTCTTCTTCTGCCGTCATTTCTATGTTTCTATGTTTGTGGTTTTGAGAAGCAGAGTTGGCCACCCCTGCCTTAACAGAAGGGACGGGGGGGGGGGGGAATAAGAGGGTGTTGCTGCATGGAGGGGCAGTTGCTAATCAAGCAACTTGCTGAGCATTTTGGGTTTTTATCTGCACACATATACTGTTTACTATACATCCATATGCCAATGAGGACCAGGCAGCTCCAAGCCAAGTCGGTCCTGTTTTTTGTCATTTTGTCTTGTAGTTCCCATCACTTTTGCTAAAGCAACAGGACGATCAGATGTGCAAGTCCCTGCTTGCAACAGGGGTAAAGCCAGGACCAGCTTAGCCTGTGGCCTGGAGCCAGGTGGCAGACTGAACTAGAACTCCATCCATGCAACGAGGTGAGTCCCAGGACCAAGTCAGACTGTCCCCCCTCCCCCACATGGACCTAGCCAGGCGCCCCACTTACAAAAGGAAGGCCATGGGAGCACTTTACTAAAAGCATCTCGAGATGCAGCCGTGCAGAAATTCTGCTTACATTCACCAAAGCCAAGTGACACAAATGCGGTGCTGAGATTCCGTAGGCAGCCTAATTTTCTGCCTGGGCAGGGCTCTCTCATTATTTTGGATGTTACATAAAAGAGGTGCGATGCCCGCGCTGTTCATGCAGGATCTAACCTGCTTAACCTCTTTTGCAGAGAGGGCTCGGTCCCTATGTTCTTCTCCGCAGCGGTTTCCAGGCCCACTCAGCTACGTTTTGTAGGTAAAGTCACGTAGACTTGACCCCCTTCTAAGGGCCCAGCTTGCTACACTTTTGGGAAGGGGGGGGGGGCCTTAGTGAATCAGGCTCTAAATCATGTTACTGAACTCCATCTGGCTTCGGATCCCAATCCTGGTACGAGGGAGCTTCACCCTCTGCCCAGTTTAGGAATCTGCTTTGAAATTTGCTATGCGGGCTCCCAAGCTTTTAAGTCAAGGCACTTCTCCGCGGCTTTGCATGATTCTCGATTCTCGTGCTCTAAGGTCACTACAGCATGGCTTACCAGAAGTCCCTTCCCCTCGGCTTGCTACCTCCGAGACATCGCCTGCCACCAGACACTCAGAAAGCAGCTAAAGACAGACTTTTGAATCTGGTGGCTACATTTTTTTTTTTAATCTTATTCCCCTCTGGTCAAGCCGAATTGGCTCAAAGAGACATTCGATCTCAAACTGGTTTACATTCAGGTACTGGAGGTATTTCCCTATCCCCAGAGGGCTCACAATCTAAGTTTTTGTACCTGAGGCAATGGAGGGTAAAGTGACTTGCCCAAGGTCACAAGGAGCAACAGCAGGACTCGAACCCTGGTCTCCTGGTTCATAGTCCACTGCTCTAACCACTAGGCTATTCCTCCTCCCCTACATGTAACGCACCTTGAACTGTGTAAAGGTGGGAGATAATTTTAAATGAAGAATTGGAGCGCCAGAGCAGGTGGGCACGGCGCCCTATAGAAAAAAAAACCCGAGGGTTGACCATTCACTTGGCCCTTACGGACCGGGCCTGGGAAGTCACGCTCTGATTTGTCATCACAAGCTCCCTTTCCCAGATGCACCTTGGCATCCGAAATAGGAGCGTCAAATAGAAAAAAAAAAAAAAAGCAGGAACTGCAAATTAAACAAAAAACAGAACTGGCCAGAAGTCTCCCTCCAAAGAAAGCAGGTCACTGGGCAGCTCTGTCCTGATTTGGGGAAGTGGCATATCTTAACCGTGTCATTCCTCGCCAGTGCTGTCACCCTCTGAAATGTAAAAAAATCGGCCTCCTTACGATTACATAGAAAGAGGATTCTTACTTCTTGAACAACTGGGTGGCAGACTGAGCAGGGTGCCGTTACTGACTGGCGGAAAGACACTGTGTGCTGCACGGAGCACCACCAGGGCTGGTGCTTCCACTGGTCAAACCAGGCGCTCGCCTAGAGCCTGGGGATGCAGTGGCAGGTTTGTTAATCGTCTGCAGCAGGGAGGGGTAATTTAGGTGGCGCTGGTGCCCATGCCTAGCATGCCAATATTTTAGGGGGGGGGGGGGGAGGGGGCAAAATCCAGCAGGGCGCTGTGCCAGAGTGAATAGCCACCACAGAAGGGAGCGCCGTGCTGGTGCCACTGCCGCCAGCAGGAGGCAGGAGAGCGCTGTGGTGGAGCTGCCAGCAATAGGTAAAGATGGGGGGGGGGGGGGGACAGGAGGGGAGGATGCACGGTCGAAGGTCCCTCTAGGCTAGGGCATCAACTACTCTTGCACTGGCCCTGAACGGAGTCTACAATAGCATGATCGGGGGGGGGGGGGGGGGGGCTGCATGTCCCTCACGGGCCAACCTTCCCAGGGCAGTAACAGTGAACGCGGACTTAAAAACAAAAAAACAGAGCAATCCAGAAGGAATCTGGAACGCAGAGTCGTTAAAAAGAGTATTTATTTATGTATTTAGATGCATTGCGAGCCGTTCCGTTGGTAGCCCAGGCAGCATGATTGGCAATCGGTCACACCCCTGGTGCAGCAGCATAAATATGCAAATCAGAACCACAAAGTCAACAGGACCGACCCATTCCCCGCCCCCCCCCCCTTCAATTCCCATACAGAACAGTCATGAATCTGAATTTCAAAAAAAAAAAAAAGGGGGTTTTCTTGCCCTTTTTTTAGGCAGCATCTGGATCGCCGTGGGAAGCTTAGATAGACACGTTCCCCCCACCCCCGCCGAAGGGCCAGCAGAGAAACACCCCACCCCCACCCCAGCCAGGCACCATCCCCTTCCAGTCAGATCCAAAAGTGTACAAAAAACGTCAAATAACCGAAGCGGAGCACAAAGGAGATCTGTTTGCCATCAGCCCAGACGTGAGAAGCCCACTTTAAGTAGCCATTTGAAGAGGACAACAGATAGGTTTTTTTTCAGACAGGCGCACGCGCAGCCAGCTCCCAGGCCGGTCAGGTGCTCCCGGGCGAGCAGGACCTGGATTGGCCCAGCGCGTAACGTGTTCTGGGAAAGGCCCCCGAGGGAATCCCCTGAGAAAGCCCAAATGTACAGGTCCCTGCCAGCAGCAGCGGGGTCCTCGGGCAGGGGAAGTGGTGGGTTGATTATTATTATTTAAGATCTGACGACATCTAAAGATGTAGCTTTATGTTGTTAACCCCAATTATTTATCCAAGTTCAATCTTCCTGTTTATTGTAAGACATCCTCCTGTCATGTTATTGTTTAAAATGTAAACTGACTTGATTAGTAATTCTGTTACTGGAAAATCGGTATATAAAAAGGCTAAATAAATAAATCTCTGGGATATCTAAACGCCGAGCACTGGAACAGGTCGGGAGGAGAGACGTTGGACCTTTGTGTTTTTCTAATCTGAGTAATTTGCTCTCAGATCTGAGGGATTACGCGGCATTACGTTTTGTTTGCTGCTTGTATGCAGCCTGGGTAAGGAGAGCTGGGTTTTTTTTTTCTTGTTTGTTTGTTGTGATACGGCCAGTTTCTTGGTACATGAACGTGAGCTCTGGTTAGCAGCTACTAGAGTCAGGCAGAGGGCATTGGGATGGTGTGAGAGCCTTCAGCACAGATGAGCCAACCTCCCTTCAGTCCTGCTATTCTAGTACAGAGACAGACAGACACACACCTTTGCCAATACGCCTCAGTCCTGCCCTGCAAATTCCCCTGCTGTTCCAGTACTGACACCCCCCATACCTACAGTTCTGTCAGTGCACCTCAGTCCTGCCCTGCAACACCCCTTGCTATTCAATATGGACATTCCCATGCCCCCAGTTTTGCCATGCACCTCAGTCCTGCCCTGCAACACCCCTTGCTATTCCAGTACTGACACCCCCCATGCCCCCAGTTCTGCAACACCCCCTGCTATTCCAGTACTGACACCCCCATATCCACAGCTCTGCCAATGCACCTCAGTCCTGCCCTGCAACACCCTCTGCTATTTCAGCACTGGGCTTTCCCACATAAAGCTGTTCTATGACTGCTCCCAGTCTCTCTTGATCCCTTGATAATGCCAGAGATTTTTTTTACATCGCAATTCCTTTAACACTCCCATTGTTTCACTCCCGAGCAGGGCTTAAAGTAAAAGTTTCTATAAACAGTCATCTTGCCTATAACAACCAGTGCTCACCACCACCTGTGTGCAAGGGACAGCCTGGCTACTAAAGCTCAGGCACTGGCCAGCACATTGCCCCCAGCCCCATCTGCACCTCTGCCTCAGGGACCAGACCCGCACAGTCCCAGTCTGGACTTCCACAGCGCCACGCAAAAAAAAACCACCACCACCTTGAAGATGACAAACTGGCCCATGAATCCCGAGCTGGGAACAGTAAATCTTTACCTGCCAGTAAAACAAACAAACTGTCAGTCTCCGAAAGAAAAGTAGGCCAGCACCCTCATAGCCAAACCAGGGGAGGTAAGGTCTGGGCTGACTGTGACCTGCGGGACCCTACAGAGACCAGGCGGCCACAGGGAGAGAGGTCCAACAGGCAGGGTGGGATCTCTCCTGAGACTTATCCAGATAGAGGGCACCACATCAGCGGCTGGGTCCACACCGTGCGCTGAAGCTTTTCTCCCATTTTGTGCCCATGGGGGGGGGGGGGGGGGGGAATGCTTAGCACCCACAGTTAATAAATCAAAACTCACTGGAAGTTTAGAAAGAATCGTAAAACACCGCAGCTCTTAACAAAAAAAAAAAAAAAAAAAGAAAGCTTAGAAGTAAAACCCTATCATTACCTGAGTCTCTCTTTTAAACTGCCTAGAGGTGTGTGTGTGCTTTCCCAGCAAAGGGCTTAGGGGAAAATTGGCCAGCATTAGTCAAACACAGCCCCAGCCAAAAAAACAAAACCCGAAAGAGCCTGCAGAAGGGAGCAAGTCTTACCGGAGCAGCCCAGGGAGAGGAGCAGGAGTCGGGCGCAGAGTCCTCCCGTCATTCTTCCAACCAGGAAATGATATCTGGAAAGTTTGCTCTCCCAAACGACTCAAACGGGCACGGTTTATTTTCCTAAACCCAGGCCAACAAAAGCATCAGGTCAGCTCAGGCTGCGTGAAGCAACCCGTCCTGCCAGCTCCTGGGGAAAGTTCCGCGCCTTCTCCCTCGCGGGCGAGGGATTGCGGCTGCAGCGCCGGACCGGATGGCCACCAGTCCCCGTCCCGATCCCGGCCGTAGCGTCGGCGAGAGCAGCGTGAGATTCGTCCCCCAGGACTGCTACAGGCGCCCAAGCCAGCGAACTGAACTCCACCTGCCTGGCAGGTCGGAACAGGTGCTTCGCCGAGGGGCGGGGCCTCCCAACGGGGGCGGGGCCTCCTTAAAGGGACAGGGACGCTCTCTCCTGCCCCCAAGTTTTGGGGGGAAATACAGGGAGTGGCAGTTGCTGCCTTGCTTTGGGTTTTTTTGTTTTTTTTCATTTCTTTCGGAGCCTGCTATGCACCTTGCCCTCTGCTCCTTGTAGCCTAAACTTTATTTGTATAGAGCAATGGGGGAAGAGGGGGTGGTCTACTCCATTCCGCAAGAGCCACAAACAGGTCTGGTTATTTTAGGATAGCCATAATGAATATGCAGGAGAGAAATTTGCATACAATGCAGGCAATGCAGGCAAATGTGTTTCATGCATATTCATTGTGGATATCCTGAAAGGCAAACCGGAATTGCCCATCCCTGTTTTGCAAGCCAAGGCTTGGAGTACCCCTTAGTGCCATAGCCCCGTGGTCCCCAAACTCAGTCGTTGAGGGCCGCAATCTAGTTGGGTTTGCAGGATTTCCACCATGAATATGCAGGAGATCTTCTTGCAATCAGTAAAGGCAATGCATGCAAACACATCTCCTGCATATTCATGGCGGAAATCCTGCAAACCCCAGCAGGGCTGGTTTTGGGGACCGCTGCCATAGGCCAGGCGCTGGTTTTCAGGGGTATCCACAAAATAATAGGCATGAGATGGATGTGCATGTGAAAGTAGCTCGTGCCTATTCATTGTGGAGGTCCTGAAAACCTGACCAAACCGACTGGATAGTGGATTCCAGTTCCAAACACGCCTAAGGATGAGCGGGCAGTAAGCCAAACAGATGTTTTTTTCCGGTCAATGGAACTGTTATTAACATTTCTAGTGATGTAACAAAAAAAAAAAAAAACCCAACAAAAACCTGGGCGTGATAATAGACACCTCCCTTTCTCTTCTCCTGCAGATTAGCAATGGTGTTAAAAATGCCTTCTGCAAACTGCATCTCCTGCGTCCCTTTTCAACTGAAACAGATTGAAAAACGACATGCGCTGGTTACTTCTTTGCTAGATTACTGTAATGTGCTACACTTTGGCCTACCTCAGAAAGCTTTATTACCTTTACAGGTGGTACAGAACGCAGCGGCCCGGGTAGGCACCAGAACCCCTCTGAGACACCATCTTACTCCTGCCCTTATGAAGCTTCCCTGGCTTTCCAGCTCTTGGGAGAGTCACATTTAAAATCCTGCTGCTGGCGTGCAAAGGAGTCAAATGTTTGGTTCCAGCAACGCTCAAAGGTGCTCTGAAACGTTATCAACCTGTGCAGACCCTCACGTCGGCATCTCAAAATCTGCTCACTGCGCCCTCTTTCATCGGCATTGGGCTCGATGAATTTCGTGAACAGCCATTTTTGTATTCGAGGTCCGTCTCTATGACTGCAGTTATTAAAGCTGAAATTTAGGAAAAACTTATTTCTTTGGCAAACATTCAACATTTGACACCTTAGTTACAGTCGTAAGGCCTTAGTGTGGTAACTAAGGCTTCATTAATATTGTTTTACCTTTTAGTTTTGCATTTGTTTACATTTATTTGTATTTTTTTATTCATTGTATGTTTTTTAATGTTTATCTGTATTTTTATGAATGTTTTTACCTGCAAACTGCCTAGAAACTTTGAAAGGTGGCATAAAAATGTTTTAAATAAATAAATGATGTAGGCCTGGTTTTGCCCCATTGCATGCATGGAATTGTAGTTCTGATTTCCCTAATAGAAATCTGACTACATCTCCCTGCATGCAGTGGGGCAAAGCCAGGCCTGGATCAACCTGTACGGGCCAATCTGGGCAGAGCCAGCTCTTCCATTCGGCAGACTCAGGCAATAGAAAGCAGCCATGGTGGCAGGGGCACCAGGGATTTTGTTACATAGGACTCTGGCCCATGATGCTGTTGGCCTGCGTGAGAATCTCAAACAATAGAGAAGGGCCCCCTGCTTCAGCCCCTGCCCTCCTGTTCCCACTCTTTCCTTCCTGTCATGCAGGGTACAGGACGGGAGTGGGGAGGCTAGAATGGACAGAGCAGAGCAGAGCAGAGCCACTCTCCTTCCTAATCCAGCCCCTGCGCTCCTGTCCTGCAGGAAACAGGAGAGAAGTGTAGGGAGGGTGACTGGAGTGGACCAGGAGCTCAGCTTTTTCTTTGCATATTTTTCTTTATAATTTATTATCCTATATTCTGTCCATGCTGAGAGTCTGCGAGGCAGTCTGCTGCCGTGTAGGTTGTGTACTCCAGCGGGTTCTGTTTTCCCAATCGAAGGTGCATTGCTAATAACACATTTGGATTTTTGGCCTGCCTGTCCAAATGATGCTCGAGGCGGTTTACAAGTGAGATGAGCACAAAGGATCCATAGAGATAGGGGTGGGGGAGAACCTAAATCAACCACAGGAGGAAGGGGGAATAGACAAGGCCTATGAGCCTGATGGTCATTAGCTGCCATTATATTCAGATACGGTCACTGGCCTGGTTGAAAGGTCTTCGAGGCGATGCCAGTCCAGTCTGAGGTCACAATATGTTGTGACATCACTGCTTGTAGGAGAAACTTGGGGGGAGGACCAGAGACCTGTGGGCATGGAGGGAAAGAGGGCGGGCGCGTGTGAGAGAGTCAGACGCAGTGCTGGGACAGACAGAATAGTTTGGAATGTATTGCACATTTTCTATTCATAAAGCACAATGCGGGGATTCCGTACGGGCAAACATACAAACCGAGTCCTATATTTCAGGAAACAATTCTCTTCCGGTATAATTATGGCATCAAAGGGGGCATCTGATGTCCCCATTTTGCAAACAGTCTTTGTATAATGACCCAGCACCTGCTCCCTCACCCCAAATGACAAGCACTCCTCCCCTCTCACCCAACGAAGCGCCTGAAAAGCAGAACATAAATCAAAGAGTAACTTTTTTTTTTAAACCAGACCAGCACCTTCTCCCCCACTCCCCCCCCCCCCAAGATAATTCAATTCTCTCCCTCCCTCCCTATTGCACTGGACCCACCTAGCATGGCCTCTCCCCACCAAATTCTGATCAGTACGGCAGCCTAGCCCCACCACTCACCTCTCTCTCCCCCTATCATCACACGCCTTCCTCTCTCCCTCCTCCCTGTTTCTGCTCAGGTTGCTCTCCACCTCTCTCCCTCCCCCTGCAGCCCCTCTTACCAGTGCCACCACCGCTCTCACCGCCTGGAGCTGGAGGGCTCAGCAAGAGAATGGAGGAGGGAGGAGGGGAAAAGGGGTTTAAAAAAAAAAAAAAAGACCATGAAGAGAGAAATTGAGGCAGATGGAAAGGATGGAGGGGTTGGCACCCCTGGTAGGGATTTGGGGGGGGGGGGGAAGGAGGCTGCAAGGAGGTGAAGGGAGCAGAGTTGGGAAGGAGAAGAGGTGTGCGGTGTGGAGGGGACAGGGCTGTGCGCGTGGAGGCATGAGAGGAGGGGGGTGTGCAATGGAAGGGTGGGGAGGGAAGATGCAGAGTAGAGGTGTGGGGAGGAGGCTGTGGAGTGGAGATGAAGGAACGGGAGGATGGAGGGGAAGTGCAGAATGGTGGTGTAGGGAGGGAGGGAGGGAGGGTGATGGAATACAGACAGAGGTGTGGGTTGGGGAGTGGTATAAGCTGGAGCAGGAGGGGAGGTGGATTAAGCCTGGAGATGTGGCAGGAGGAGTAACCAGTTTTATTTCCTGGGGGGGGGGGGGGGAAGAGGTACAAGGACCAGGAAGACAGGAAGAGTCAGGGCAGAGATAGGTGAGGGGAGAGAGGCCTGCAGAGGTGATGAAACACTAGGAGACACAGGAAGGAGAGAAATGACAGATGATGGGGGGGCTGGGAAGATATCAGGGACAGGAGACAGTAAAAGAAGGGAGTGGGGTATAAAAGAGAGAGAGGAACCTCCTGTTCTTCCATTCCAGTCCTTGCTGCTACAGCTAACTGGGAACAATGGAAACATGATCACCTCCATCCACCCAGGTTCAGCAAACTGAACCTGGGTGGATGGAGGTGATCATGATGAGGCCTGAGCTCCCCCTTCCAGCTCGGTCTCTTCAGGTTTTTACGCTTAAAGAATCCGCAGGGTCTCCCAGACTCACTTCCATTCCAGTCCCAAGCACCTGCACCTGCACCAGCGCCTGGTTCAGGAAGCGCCAAGCTGCTGAAGGGGACATCACAATACAGGAAGGGCATTGGTAAGATCTCCACAGATGGAAGTCAGGCCTGCAAAGAGTCGTTCTTCAACTGTCCATGCTGTATTCATGCTTTACATGTACCGGTGTGACGTCTGCACGGGGTTTGGATGAAGATCCACTCTTCTGCTGTCCGTGCTGTATTCATGCTTTACATGTACCGGTGTGACGTCTGCACGGGGTTTGGATGAAGATCCACCCTTCTGCTGTCCATGCTGTATTCATGCTTTACATGTACCGGTGTGACGTCTGCACGGGGTTCGGATGAAGATCCACCCTTCTGCTGTCCGTGCTGTATTCATGCTTTACATGTACCGGTGTGACGTCTGCACGGGGTTTGGATGAAGATCCACTCTTCTGCTGTCCGTGCTGTATTCATGCTTTACATGTACCGGTGTGACGTCTGCATGGGGGCTCAGATGAAGATCCACTCTTCTGCTGTCCGTGCTGTATTCATGCTTTACATGTACCGGTGTGACGTCTGCATGGGGGCTCAGATGAAGATCCACCCTTCTGCTGTCCGTGCTGTATTCATGCTTTACATGTACCGGTGTGACGTCTGCATGGGGGCTCAGATGAAGATCCACCCTTCTGCTGTCCATGCTGTATTCATGCTTTACATGTACCGGTGTGACGTCTACACGGGGCTCGGATGAAGATCCACTCTTCTGCTGTCTGTGCTGTATTCATGCTTTACATGTATGGGGGTGACGCCTGCAAGGGACTTTAATGACAAACAGCACAGTAGCACCCCCTGATTTACTTAGATTCCCAGTGGCAGGAGGGGTTAAGCAGGAGGAGCTATCAAAGCCTTAAAACACTGAAGACAGGGATAAATATTCAGAACTGAAATGAAGGGGTGGGGAGGGGTGCAGGGAGATCTTTTCTTGATGAATTAGGTTTACCTGCAAAGGGCAGGCTTCTTCCTTGCACATCTGCTTTCCAGCTGTGGGACTCCCGTGCCTTGTGCCCTCCTCAAGTAGCACCAAAACGCAACTGAGTGGATGGAGTGGTGGTGATGGTGCGGGGGAAAGAACCACAGAAGCAGCACTAGTTTTGGGGGCAGCGCTCCCCAGGCCACCCTTCGCGGGTCAGGCTGAATTCTTTACTGCAGAGGGGAAGAAAATAAAGCCAGAAAGATGTAATAAGAATATGAAAACTAAATAGAGAACACCTCACTGATGTTTTTGAATAATAGAAGAACTAGGGGGCACTCCATGAAGTTAGCAAGTAGCACATTTAAGACCAATCGGAGAAAATTCTTTTTCATTCAACGCACAATTAAGCTCTGGAATTTGTTGCCAGAGGATGTGGTTAGGGCAGGTAGTGTAGATGGGTTCAAAAAAGGTTTGGATAAGTTCTTGGAGAAGTCCATTAACGGCTATTAATCAAGTTTACTTAGGGAATAGCCACTGCTTGCATCAGTAGCATGGGATCTTTTTAGTTTTTAGGTACTTGTCAGGTTCTTGTAGCCTGGATTGGCCTCTGTTGGAAACAGGATGCTGGGCTTGATGGTCCCTTGGTCTGACCCAGCATGGCAAGTTCTTACGTTCTTTTGTTCTTAAGAAAGAGAGAGAGAGAGAGAGTGAAACTTTCGGCTGCAGTCCTGCCTTGCTTTGATATTGTGTGTAACCTTCCTTCACAGGACTGCGGTAGCTGTGGAATTAAGAAAATATTTGGTGTTATTGTCTCTATACCAAGATGTTTATTCCTTGGGCGGGCGGGGTAGCCCTGGAACCATTTCCAGACTCTTGCACACCGGCTGGCCCCATGGTCAACCACGAGAGAAGAGAGGTGGAGAGAGTCGGAGGATCAAGGAGCAAGAGAGTGAGACAGAGACAGGAGGAAGAGGAGGAGAACAAGAGCTAGGCGGCACGTCCAGCGCCCAGTCCGGCGCACTTTCCTTTTTCTTACTTTCACAGTTGCTGCGGCGTGGAAAGGGATGGGGAAGCTCAAGCTGCGTTCTCTCTGCTCATGATGTCACATAAGCAGCGGGCTGGGGCGGGGCATCTGATGGCATTGCAAGCAGAGACCATAAACCGAGCCCCTTTTCACTTAGAAAACTAACCAAATGGGGATAGCGCGCCTCCACCCTCTGGCATCAGAAAGCGACTTCCACCAGGGGATGCCACACGAGTGCCAGGAGCAAGGCAAGCCGAAGCCACGCCTAGGGAGAAATAAAAAACAAAAGTTTATTTCACCTCCTTATGCTGAAATGTAATATCGTAAGCTCTTTGGGGGAGGGACCTTCCCAGCCCAGGATATCTTTTTTCTTGTAAAGCGCTGTATACACGCCGCTGGTGCCACTGAGCTATTTTTATTTTTATTTTTTGTTATTAAATGTCAAAGAGCAGCCGAGATAGAGGAAATGCGTAATAAAAATACCAGAGGCTCCTCGGCAAAGTTCATTTCTGCCCTTTCACGGAGCCGAGGAGACCTGGGGCACGGTCGCCTGAGGTCACGCCCTGCGGCAGGGCTTCCCTCTCTCAAATATCAGCCGTGGTAATGGATCCCCGCTGGAAATGTCAGGAGAGACGGCGCTCTGCCCGCCAGGGTTTGTACCAGCGAGCTCCACCTCATCCCAGGCAGGAGCAGGCAGCCAGCCCTGATATTTTTTTTGGGGGGGGGGGAGAGGGAAGGCTTCTGCACCTCTGGGAGCTGGAACAGAGCTCCTGGAGGTGCAGAAGACAAAAGGGTGGGAGGTGGACTGGGGGCCTGTCCTCAAGAACCACGGGGGGGGGGGGGGGGTAAGGTGGACGTGGCACTCCCTGAGGATTTCAGGATTTCCGCCTGGTTGCCGTGATCTGGTGCCGTGCTCTTACCATGAGATCAAGAGCGCTCTGCGCTTACCGTGAGATGCGGTGTGATGGTCCTGGGGGCTAGAATCAGGAGCCACAGCCGAGAGGTTAAAGGCCTGGCTCTTTATACTGGGAAAACAGTTTGTTTATTCGGCATATTGGATACATTTGCTGCTTTTTACGTTGTCACCGCACTGTTTTTGTGTCACTGCAGTATTGTTTCTTTTAATTTGTTTTTTATATGTGAATCCATTTTTGTTTTTGCATTATATTTGTATCATTGTCGGATATTTTAATGGTTTATTATAATCCACATCAGGCCACCTAAAGGAAGCAGAAAATCAAGCTCGGTGTCTTCACAAAGAGGGTGGTGGATATCCGGAACGGCCTCCTGGCAGAGACGACAATGCTAACGGAATCCGAGAAAGCCAGGGAGGAAGACAGAGGAGCCCCGGTGGCAAAACAGGGGACATAGAAACATAGAAATGATGGCAGAAGAAGACCAAACGGCCCATCCAGTCTGCCAAGCAAACTTTCACACTTTTTTTTTCTCATACTTATCTGTTACTCTTGGCCCTTATTAGTAACTTTTTTATTCTAGTTACCTTCCACCCTTGCCATCGATGCAGACAGCAGTGCTGGAGCTGCATCTAAGTGAAGTAGCAGGCTTAATTGGTTAGCGGTAGTAACTGCCGCAATAAGCAAGCTACTCCCATGCTTATTTGTTTACCCAGCCTGTGCCGTTCAGTCCTTGTTAGTTGTTGACTGAATATAAGTCCTCTTTTCTTCATTCCCCCTGCCATTGAAGCAGTGAGCTGCACTGGATATGTACTCCAAATGAAGTATCAGGCTTAATTGATTCGGGGTAGTAACCGTCATAACAAGAAAGCTGCACCCATGCTTATTTGTTTACCCAGACTATGTAATTCAGTCCTTGTTGGTAGTTGTCTGAATGTAAATTCTATTATCTTCATTCCCCCTTTCCATTGAAGCAGAGAGCTACGTTGGATATGCATTGAAAGTGAAGTATCAAGCTTATTTGGTTTGGGGTGGTAACCGCAGCAACAAGCAAGCTACTCCCCCACTTTTTTGTGAATGCAAATCCTTTTTTCCACATTTCCTCTTGCCGTTGAAGCATAGAGCAATGTTGGAGTCGCATTACCCGTGTGTATGTTTATTGAATATGGGTATTAATCTCCAGGTAATAGCTGTCATTCCCGCAAGCCACCCCCATGCCTCTTCTCTTCATTCACATCCTCAAGACTTTATGGATCCACAGTGTTTATCCCATGCCCCTTTGAAATCCTTCACAGTTTTGATCTTCACCACTTCCTCCAGGCTGTGGGTCGATGGCATTGCATGACCAGTCAAGCTGACTGGTACCAGAAGAAAGCGCAGCCGGGCCATAGTGCAGGCCATGGGGGCAGCCGGGGTTTGCACCGGCAGGCCATAACTCTCCAGTTACCAGCCGGGTCGGTGCCAGCAGAGTGGTCGGGGCTGAGCCCTGTCCAAATCGGGCCAAGAGGTCCTAGGAGACCGGATACTCGGGTACGAGCCTCACTGATTTTGGCAGAGGCGGTGGGGAAGGGAGGGGGGGGATGAGTGGGTGTGGTGCAGGGGTTGTTGGGAGCAAGTACCAGGATCTTGCACGCTCATGACGAGGAAGGGGAACAAAATCTCACTTGGGAAAAAAAGGCGCAATATCCTAGTGGTCAAACTTCTACGGCTGGCAGCTGGGATAGCTCCTTAGGCCGTAGGTGCAGGAATGGCTGGGCAGAGCGGATGCACCCGCGTGGTCTTTGCAGTCATGTACTAATGTTACTACGAGCAGAAGTACATGAGATCTCGCTGCTGGGTGCGAGGCGCCGATGGCAGGAGGGCCTGTATGCCGGGGAGGCACGGCTCATCCACGCTCCTTGTTCTTATGCATTCTGTACATCACGTCGTGAGCTTGGGTTGCGTAACGCAGTTTATGGCTGTAAATTCATAAGAGGCGTAAACACTGGGAGCACGGCTCTGGCAGAGCTGCAGAGAACGAAGAAGGCGTGATCGCCCGGGACATTCTTTGCTTGACGCAAGAGAACCAAAGATAGTGGTAAAGGAGAAAAAAAAAAAAACCAACACAACCCAAGAACAGCTCTGCGGCAAGAGCTGTAAGTGCCAAGCGACTTATTCTGCGCGATGTGCGGAGAGAGAGAGAGAGGACCCTCGAGTCGCAGGAGATGCACCGGGAGACCAAGAAAATGCGGCAGAAAGATGCAGAAACAGTCCTAATCTTATTGGCGTCAGCAGATGGATTAAAATGAAGCTCCAAGCGCCCCTTGATACGTTGCCTGGCCATAGCACCCCCCCCGGTGAGGTCCAGCAGGAAGCGCTCTCCCGCGAGACCAGAACTGGGCCGGAGCGAGCTACGGCCCCCGCACGTTCCTTACCACAGCGCATTGTTGCCCTGTGCTACGGGTGGAGCAGAGGTCGGCGCTGTGTTTGTATTCCTAACAAGTCTAAAATGGTAAAAAGCTGCATCCCTGCATTTTCCAGGGAGGGACCTAAAAAAAAAATAAATTCCCTTCCCCTGTCTGTAAATGCCTGGAGGGGAGAGCCTTAAATGTTACGGATCAGGAGCCTTCGGATCCAAACAAGCTCCCTAGCTCATGCTGACCCTTTACAGGCAGAACGAGTTTCCCAAATCCCCAGAGAATACAAGGGCACGAACTCTGCCGTCACTCAGGTAACTCCAGGCCAAATGCTAAGAAAGCAAACCCTTATCTCCCCGTCAAGCTGTTTGTCTGTCTGTCTTTCCAGATCCCTCTTGACAGTCTGTGTAACTGGTCAGGGCAGCTCTTGCAGAGCTGTTTTTGTCAAATTTGCCGGCCAGAGAAGTGACTCAGAGTGATTGCATTACACACAAAGCGCAAGTGTACATAAGCGGGCGTAGCGAGCTCAGCATAAAACCGACAACACACCCAGAGCCCGCAAAACACAACACTCTCGGAGCCCACAGGCAGCCACGAGAACGAGACACAGCCAGGGCCATGCCGTGCAAACCAACAGGACCAGGGGAAACTGGCACGCCTAGATCCTACCCCCCGTCGCGGCGGCGGCAGCCACCACAAACGCGCAGACGTACACCCACACGAGGCCGAGGCAACTCTCCCACACGACCCGCTGGCCAAAACCTGGGGCCAGGAGCCCAGGCTCGTCCCCTCCTCGGGCACAGAGATGCACAGGCGAAAAGATCTGACCCAGGGATAGGGACAAAAACGCTGGGCCCGTGCCTGAACCGGACACACTAGTCAACCAGGGTATCCAGCTAGTCGCTACAGGCCGGGCCTTGCCTTCATGGCGTCCATGCTTTCAAAGGAAAAATTGTAATTATAATTCCATGGAGGCCAAGGGGGTCGGTGTACCCCAGGTGACCCATTGGCAACCAGCGGGCACAAGCCAAAACATCCAGGACTATTGTCAGCAGCTGAAATGTCGAACGGGGGACGGCTGGCACTTCAGAGCACAGCCCGAGAGCAAAGGGTTAACTCAGCTCCTGCAGAGAAGGCAGGAGGGTGAGGATTATTGGGCAGCCCCCCGGGCAGGCAGGGCGATCAAGGCCTGGCTTTGGCCCTCACCGTAGCCTCTCTCTGGTGTCAGTTCCTCCGGGAAAGGAAGAAACTGCCAAGTCCAGAGGGAAAACCAGGACTGGATCGGCCCTGTCAGGGTCGATCCAGATCAAGTGACAACCCAAGCCAGGATAAGGCACAGCTGGAACCTTCTTTTTTTGGAAAACTTGGCTGTTGACCCAAATTTTTAATGAGCCAGGATTAAAAAAACCAACAATAATAATAATAATAATGTCTGGATAGTTTTTTTTTCTAAATAAAATTTTTCTTTGTTTTTTTTTTTTTTTTTAATGGTCTTTGTATTTTTTGCTTACTTTTCGTTTCACTTCCTTCCCTTCTGCCCCTCCTCTGTGATGGTCACAGCCCCATGGTGGCTCCTCTCTGGTCTCCGCTGTCGTGGCTCTGCTCCTGCCCGCATGGACTCTGCCGCTCCACCACTTTAAGGTCCTCCCCTTGGGCACAGGCAGCTAATTTTCCGGTGCCTGGGATTTTTCCGGCCTTTGGGATAGGGCGGGTGTCAGGGACAGGGACAGGCCAGCACATGACCGTGCGACCAACGAGCTCCATGTCGTTGGGGGAAGAGCCAAGCCGGTCCTGGTTTTACTCCCACTGCATCTTGGGACTTGTAGTTTCTGCGTTTGATAAAGAAATCATAGCTGGTACAGGGAGGGAGGGGGCAGAATTGGCTCAGCTATGGATCAGGCAGGTTCACCCTAGGCCGTGAAGGCATTAGGATGGCAGGGGGGGATAGATGCTGGAGGGACAAGCGAAAGGTGGATGAGGGAGATGTACAAGGTAAACAGATCAGGAAAACGGTAGCAGGGTGAACACGTGATGGAAAGAACTGAAGGCGAAGGGGGGACACCAAACGGACCCCATGCCATCTGGATGGGCTCAGCCAGTGCTGGTTTCACCCAGTGGTATCTTTGGATTTTGTACTTCAAACTGTTCTAAGCAGAGCTGGACCACACCCAGAGGTGCCAGAGGGCCCAGGCCTGGGCTGACCACGGATGGTGACCCGAAGGGAGGGAGTTCTGAGCGACAGGAGAGTCTGGATGGCCATGGGAGAGGAGCTCGCCCCCCCTTGGAGACGGTCCAAGCACGTTTTTCACGAGCAAAGCCATAAAACAAATCTTTGCAGAAACACAATGAAGCTCTTTCAGTCACTCGGCTGGTGAAAGAATTAACTTCCCAGTGCACGGAAAGGTAAAAGGGGCTTCTAACAGCGATCACCTGTCACAGGAATACATTTTTCTGCCAACCACAATCTTGTTTATCAAACAAAGGAAAACTCTGACAAGGAATTTCACAGACAGGCCTGTGAGAGCAGCTCGGAATTTGTGCTGAAAATGCCCCATCAGACCCCACCGTTCTCAGTTCTCGCCGGGCTGCGGCTGAGTTGAGGCGCTACGGCCATCAGCGATGGTTCACACGAATCCGTGACCCCGGGGGCAAGGACGTATGGATTAATATGGGCCCTGTATTGAACGAGGACACACTGCCGTTATGAGAACCCAAAAGCAAAGGCCCATCCTCTTCCCTCACAGGCAATTCAGCAATAGTCACTTGCATCTCCTCCACCGTCATTGGCCTCCATCTCGCACCTTTCAGCTTTATCACCTTACCCCCCCCCCAGCCAAAAAAATCCCCACACTACTTATTCTCTTCACACACGGACACCTCTGCCCTCAGAATGTCATCCCTCACCATTGCCCCCACCCTCATATTCTCCCTTCAGTAGCTGAGGTTTTCAGCTCAGGCGGCAGGTGAAGCTGCATGAGATAACACTGCATGCACAGCTTCCACCGAATGCAAATAAACTTCATGCATATTGATTGTTGTAGACATCCTGAAAACCTGATTGGCTAGGGGTGTCCCAAGGACTGGGATAAGCTCTCCTGGACTAGACCCTGCTGTTCTGCAGTTTCAAGACTCTTTCCCCCTCTCCTCCCTTAGCACTAGGTCTGGGGCAGGCAACTCCCATCCTTGAGTGCCTGAGTTTTCAGTAAATCCCTAGTGAATATTCATGAGATACAGTTGCATGCACATCTATTTCATGCACATTCCTGAAATGTGGATATCCTGAAAGCCAGGCCTGTTTGTGGCCCTCGGGGGGCCAGAGTTGTCTACCTCTGCACCAGGTGCTATCCCTCAACTCAAGACACTGTTTCTCCGCCCTAGGACACCTGTGGCCAGACAAGTCCATAAGGTCACAAGGTCTGTGACTGAGAGGACCTTTGAGCTCTTGACAATGTGGTTTTGCCACCTGGACCACACCTTTGGCTCCCGGGAATGCACTCGAGATCTTCACTCATGGTTGCGTGTGGTTTTACTGGGAGGCAGCCCATGCATGCCCCTCGGTCAGCCACCAAAGAGCCACGTCCAGAGGGAAATCTGAACCCAAGTGAGATCCCAGGCTGGCCAGCCTTCTACAAGGCCAAATCGCCCTGGGAGCCTGATAGCAGGAAGACACTCCACACGCCCTGCGCAGCACATGCAGGCTGAAGCCGTCACCACTGCAGTCATAAACCTGCTTAATAAGAACTGCAATGAACCGAATGCTCTTAAAATGCCAAATAAATTGGCTGCCTCTGAATCATCTCAGCTATGCTGTGACTACTGTTAGCTATTAACACCTTCACTGCCAGAGGCGCTCAGTCTCACAGCTCCTCTGCCATCAACCCCTGCCTATTAGCATCATTATCGTGAATTATACGGTACATACCAGACGAACGCGGCACTGTACAGAGAGACATGGGGAGGGACGTCTGCAGGCGAAACGCTGCCCATACAAGGCAGAAATGGACTTTTGCGACATATTCGGTCGCGGGTTTACCCAAAGCTGGGCGGAGGCATTCCTGGGAGGGGAGCTGGGGTGAGGTTCTGGCTTACGCGTATACATTTGAAATTTCGAACCTACATGCATACGTTTCCTCCTCCTCCTCCCCCCCCCAAAAAAAAAAAACCAGACGTGTGCCAAATGGCGTGTAGTATGTGTGAGCGGGTAGATTTGGTGGGATAGTTTCCAAAAGTGGACTTGTATAAAACTTACAGGCGGATGCGCTGCATAGTTTAGGCACGATGAGGTGAGATGACCCCCCCCCGTAATAGACGGTCCCTACTCCAGGGAGCATACAACCTAGTCAAGCCCGGGCAGCCTGGACCCAAACAAAGAGTATACAGGAGGCTACGAGGAAAGAGAGCAAGACCACGACAAAGAGGATTTAAGGACTGAACGGAGGATGGGCAACCTTTGAGTATCATCAGATAGGATGTTTGAGGTCTGGAAGTGTTTTAAGGAGGATGACTCTGATTATGTCATCCCTTTTCTCATATAGTGTGAACCGTGCTAGTAGCCATTCAGCCCCGGTTCTGTCTACAAACTGAGAAGGGCAATCCCCAGGCTCCAGGCCAGATTGACAAATCTGTTACAGGAGCAAGAAGAACCGGGGTTTCGGGTGTGAAGCGCAGCCTTGAAAAGGTAAGCTTTCGGGCTGGATTTGAATCCGGTAAGTGAGGGAACCTGGCGCACACGTCGGGGGATGACTTTTCCAGGAATCTGGTGTGGCCAGTTGGCAGGCACGGAGATGAGATTTGGCAACGGGAGGAAATGGTGCAGTTTACTCAAAATCTGAATGTATGCCCCCCACCCCTTCGGGGTCTTATGTTCCACATTCCTCTCTTCCCCACCAGTTGGTAGGTGCTTGCACCAATATAGAAAGAGTCAGGCGCTGCTGCTGGTAAAGAATGCCCAAGGAACTTGGCGGCCATCTTTGATTCATGCAAATGTCAATAGAAAAAGGTAAAATATAAAATTAAAAGCAAGAACACAGTAGATCAAAAAGTTCAAAATGACTGTTTTGTCATTAAATGTAAGTAGCTGATATTTCTCTTTGTACTTTTACTGACTTCTTCCTTTTTTTGAATAAAACATTTTCCCCCTGGGATTCCATTGATTCCCAACGGGCTCCTTTGCCCAAGTCACAGATGGCCATCAAATACTTATATCTAATCCTGTAGCCAGTCACCTCGTTTCTTTAGTACCTCAATGACTTGAAACAAATCTGTCTGTCTTGGAAGGAATGTGGAAATTGAGTAAGAGCTCACTCGCGGAGTCTTCTCAGCATATTGAGTCACTAATGAGGGAGATGTTATATGGTTCTCAATTACTATAATCTATTAATGCTCATGTTTTATGAAGGTGACACCACTGAAGTCTATGGAGGTCAATGACACAGCAACAAGATATTTAAAGATATTCCACTGAAGTCTGTGGAAGTGAATAACATGGTCAGGTGGTGAGTGGTGACTGTCTTCCTAGGAACATTATAGATGATGGCAGATAAGGTCCATTCAGTCTGACCAGTTCTCTTCTATTCCCCACCCCATATCTCTTACCCAACCTCTCAACTCTCTATAATCTGTCTAAGCAGGTGCAAATTCTGTAATAGCACTGACCTCCACCACCTTCACTGGTATACCATCCCGAGCCTTGTGGTCTTCCTCTTTTGATTCTTACAAAGTCCCAGACTTAATTCGTTACTCAGACTCCCTCCCATGTTTTACCACCAAGCTTGGGTGAGGCTGTTGTCTGAACATCTGACTGCCCCCTCCCCCCCTGTTTGTTGATGTTAGGGTTATAACCATGGTCGCTCTGTGTGGGTTAATCCATCCTTCTCAGAAGCCTAATATTGGGTCAGCCCAGCGGTAGTGCTGCACACTACCCTACAGGGACCCTGGGTTCAATTCTCGGGTGAGGTCTTCTATTGCCAGGCCAGCCAAGGCCCAAAGATGATATGGAAGTCATTGTTCAATGGAGACACCGAGAGGCCAGAATTAGGGTCCATGTTAGCCTGGTTCCAGAGGGAGCTGAGACTTCTGGCCCCTGAGGACCGTTGCTGCGACAGCTGGGCTGATCCCTCACAGCAAGAGGGAGTTAAAAGCTGCTATATGATGCGTGTGGTCTGGTTAAGCCTTTTCTTCACATTTAAACCTTTGGCTTGCGGGAGCCATGAAAGCTTTCTGGCCCTGGAATTCTTAATCATGTGACTCTGATTGTGCCTGTATCTTAATAAATTCACTAAAAGATAAATTGCCCAAACACAGCAGTAAAACACCAAATCAAAATCAACAAAAAAACAAAAGATCGCAAAAAGACAACAAAGACCATCGTTGGACTTAGTAAAATCTTTGTCTAAACAGCCAGGTTTTTAGCTGGGTCTTAAACATCTTAACACCGACTGCCGTGTGTAGGGCTTCTGAGAGAGAATTCCAAATAATCAGAGCGGCCACAGAGAAGGCGCAGTCTCTGGTTACGCTCAGCCTGGCATGCAAGGGAGAGGGTACGTCTAGCAAGCCTCGTTGTGTAGAGTGGAGCTGACGGGGATGGACAATAAAGCCATAGAAGAGCATTGCTCCAGGGTGAGGCATCAGAGGAAATAAGATTAAAGGTGATCATTGCAATCTTGTATTTAATACGTTCTCCAGAAGACAGGGTAAGTCGGCGAGTGCTGGGGAGATGTGATCACGCTTGTTGGTACCGGTAATGAGTTGCGCTGTGGCATTTAGCAATAATTGGAGAAGTCAAAGTGTGACTCAGGGAGGCCTAGGAGTGTGGAGTTACAGTAATCTACCAACGGTAGAATGGAGGCCTGTATCACAGTTTGAAAAGCTGCCTTTCTCTAGCAAGTGTTTAAGGCCACAAAACATGCGGAGTTTATAAAAGTCTGCCCTAAGTCTATTTTTAACAAAAGGATAGAAGGATAAAGTGGAATCAAATAGAACATCAAAATTATGAATACAGGAATTCAAAGAAAAGGGGATTTGATTAATCGAGGTGGAGTCATGAGAGGACAAAGAGCAATGAATTAATAAACAGTGAATGTTAGAAAGATTTAGCGACAATTTATTGAAAAATAGCCAGCGTTTAATGGCGGAAACACACAGATTCACGAGATGGACTGAATCAGTCCACAAGGGACGGACTTGAATGAAAAACTGAATGTTGCTGCATAGTTTATATCCATCACACAACCTGGCTTCTAGCACTTTACACAAAGGAGAAAGATAGATGTTAAATAACAGGCTGATAATGCTGAGCCTTGGGGCAAACCAGTGGTGATTTCAGTCCATAAAGAGGACTGATTATTGGATTCCACGTGCTGGGATCGCTGGGAGACGAATGAGGTGAACCATTGTAACACGGTTCCAGAAATACCACAATCGCAAAGGCGATGTAATAAGATTGAGTAATCAATGGTGTCAAAAGCTGCGGTGATGTCTAACGACACCAAAATGAAACTGTGGCCTGAGTCAAGACCTCTTCTAAATGAGTCAATAAGAAACAAAATTAATAATTTGGCACTGAAGGATTTTCTAAATCCGAACTGGTGAGGATCCAAGATTTGATGAGACTCAATGAAGTCGGTCAATTGATTAAGGACACTACATTCTATTAATTTGGCCAGGAAAGAAAGAGAAGAGAGGGGTCTAAAACTGTTAAGGTTTGCCGGGTCTAAATTGCTCTTTTCAAGAGGGGCTTGACTACTGCTTTCAAGGAAACAGGGAGAGAACCCATTAAACGCAGGGGTTCAGGGAACAATGGGATAGATTTAGCTTAGAATGATCTGTCCTAGTTCTAAAGAAGAAACAGAATCAAAATCATTCCATATAGGTTCGAAATGAGGCGAGTCCCAATGGAGCCAGCTGGAAACAGAAGAGAAAGAAGACACAAAATGTGTCAGAAAATCAGTGCAATTAAAATCTTAAAAAGGAACTGAGGAGGCGTAAAGGACACTAGCAGAGGTGTTGGTAAGGGATTTAGCTATTTTAAACAATTCCTTGGGGTTAAAACCAATGTTGGGTATGGTTTAGACTAGAAAGAGCGTTTAGCATCTTGGATCGCCATGCAGTGTGAATCTAATAGGGAACAAAAGTTTGTTAGGGAATCAGTAGAACGAGTTCTACACCAGTGGCGTTCGCTGAGTCTTAGTTGTACATTCAAAGATTTAATCTCGGTGGTAAGCCATGAGGAAAAATTTGTTCTCGATTTATATTTCAAGACTAATGGAGCTACCTTATCGAGGGAGTCTCCGAGAAGCTCTGTCCAACTAGTGATGCCTTCCTCAATATTGGAAGGTCAGAAAGTACAAAAATTAGTTTTGACTATTTCACTCAATTCAACAATTTTAATAAAATCTCTAGAGGAAAATGGGGCATTAGGAACATCCTCAAATGTCCTTGAGTTTGATGGAACAGTGCTCGGTAGTGAGAAGTTGATCCAAAATTGGTCAGACCAGGGTACTGGAGTCACTGTAACCAATTTAGAACAAGTGTCCAATATAGCATTGTTGACAAAACCAAGATCTAAGATGTTGCCCAACTTATGAGTTGGGGACGAAATGATCTGTTCCCATCCTAAAGAGGATAGAGTATCACAAAAGATGGCACCTTGAGGGGAGATGGAGTTGTCACCAAACTGTCAGGCAGTTGACTTGTGGACCTGTTCAACTAGCCAATAAATCAGCTTTGTTGGATCACGATTAGAACATAACCTTCATACGCTTTCTGTGAAGCCCCTGGCTCTCGCCAGGCCTCTGAAATATGTCCCAGGTCAGGTATCACATTTAGGGCAATGACCCTTCCACAGCTATCTGGTGCATGATGGATCAGAATAAAGACCGCTAAGGATGGGAAGACAGGGAGAGACATGGATTGGGCTAAGACATGTCCAAATGTTAAAACAGCCCCTTTCAACCGCATTAATGCCCTCTGTATATGACTTGTACGCATGTATTATGGACCTAGTTAGAGATCTTAAATCCACAGATCTTGTCTCATGGTATAAGCCCAAAATGTGCCTATGCCAACTGATATAAAAAAAAAAATTAAAAAAAAAAAAAAAGATAAAATTGTTGGTTAAAATTAAAAACAAAAAAACACCCAGTCTCATGGAATCTGTTTCTTAACTGAATCCAAATCAATCCAAAGGAGACAATGACTCTGACAAAGGGGAGACAAACTCCCTGGGGGAAGGTGGAGGCGGAAGGTCACAGCCTCTGTCTAGGACCGTGGGAAGGGAACGGGATGGGGGTGTTGTGTGCCAAACTGGTTGTGGGACTGTTTGGCTGATGGATTTCAGTGAGTAAGTGCAGCCTCATGGCTTGTCTCCCTGTCTGTCTGAACCGAGTGCCTTGACTCACCACAGAAATTGAATACCACGACGGCTGCTGTCAGGCCTGCTGGGAGGATTCCAGTCTTGCCCTCCTCCCCCCCCCCCCTTCCGCCGGGCAAGGGGGGGGCAACTCAAACATGTCTTTCTATTCTGTCAAAATGTGAAAACCTATAAACCACTCCCTACTGTACAGTCAACTGCATGGGTCATCTCCCTGTACAAGTGCCGAGCCAGCACTTTCCCTGTCCTGGAGCAAAAGAGAGGGGGGTGGGGAGAGGCAGCAAGAAGGAACTCTCTCCCGCACTGAAGCAATGTCTTCCAGCTAGTGCAGGAAAAAGAAAAGAGAGGGACAGAAGAAGACAGACAAGGAAAAGAATATAAGAGACAGACAGAGGGAGAGAAAGGGAGAGAGGGGGAGGGCATGGTAGCAGGAGAGGGGGAGAGTCTGTTCTTACTGCATGGGTGCCCGCAGAGGGGGAGCAAAGGGGCTTTTCTACTTGTGGAAAGTTGGGGTGTTGTGCTAATTCCAGGCACTGTAGGGTCAATCTACCAGAGGAAGAGAAGGCTGTTTCCTCTCTGCTTCAGATCCCTAATAGTAAAGACTCTGTAACCTATACTTGTGCATAGGGCCCAGCCTAGCGACCCAGGGGGCGGCGTACAGCCACAGCCAAGCTCGACTCCCCCTGGAGGGCTCCCAGGAAAGGGGGGGGGAGCCTACTCCTTGCACAACAGCGACACCTACTGGCTGACTCAAGGGCACACGGCAGAAGGAATCGCAGCCTGGGCCAGAGGACCGACACTGCGGTGGCTGAGACAGATGAGAAAAAGTGGAATCAATAAAGGGAGGGAGACAACACCCCCCCCCCCCCCCCCCCCCCGCGCAGGTAGGAAGGCTCATGGCCAGCATAACCTCAACCAGAATCCCAAAAGAGCAGGAAGCAGCCGCTCAGTTCCCTTCTCACCCTCCGCAAAAGAGAGAGAGAGAGAGAGAGAGAGAGAGAGAGAAAGATGTTTTACTGTAATGAAGAGTGACAGCCTTTGCTGGAATACCATCAGACCTCGATTTGCAAGGATGAGTTCCAAACCCCAGACCACTCCGCTTGCCAATCTCCTCCAAACCCCGGTGACCTCGAGCACTTCAACCATCTGAGCCCGCGCCAACTCTCCGAGGCACCAGGCATGCGACGGAGTGCGTCGTATGGGGACTGCAAAAAACCACAAGAACCGCAATTAAATCGCTGGCTCAGAGAGAGAGAGAGAGAGTTGATGGGCGTTGGGAGGCTTTTTACCATAGAAAAGACTTCAGACCTCGTTCCAGGCCGTTTCCTCCCCAGGGGCGCTGGTCAGGATGCCGTGGGCAAGCCATCAAACCAGTGACCCTTCCTGGACCACATGGGATGGAGACAGGGCACATAGGAAGCCAACTTTTCAAAATAATCGGGGAGAGGGTGCTAAACTCACCAACAATGACCCCTTCTTGGCTGCGGTGAAGGAGTTTGGTCAGTATCAGGGCTACTCAGGCGCACACACAGAGCCAGCACTTATATTGCTATGACCAAGGGCAGGAACCAAAACAGCGCCAAACACACGGGCCAATACAGTAAAGTGCGCTCCAGTGGAGCTCACTGTTAGCCCGCGTTTGGCCACGCCAAGCCGCACTTTCAGAAATTAACTCCTGCCCAAAGGCACCGGGAAAGTGTACAGAAAGGCAGAAAAAACTGCTTTCCTGTACACCCTCCGACTTAATATCATAGCGATATTAAGTCGGAGGCCCCAAAAGTAAAAGAAAATTTAAAATTAAAAAAAAATTGTTAAATCTGCCCATGGCCTGCAGGTTGGAAGACGGACACTCAATTTAGCCGGCATCTGTTTTCTGAACCCGTAGCTGTCAGCCAGTAAAATTGAGCGTCGGCTGTCAAACCCGCTGACAGCCGCCGCTCCTGTCAAAAAGGAGGCGCTAGGGACGCACTAGTGTCCCTAACACCTCCTTTTACCGCGGGCTCTCATTTCCATAAATGTATTTACTGGATCGCTCGCCCGCTCTCCTGCAAAGTTTTCTGTATGGCCCGACAGAGAGCGACCAGGAGGACGAGGGAAGGAGACCTCTGGAGTTTGTGTTGGAAGGGGGAGGCAACCGGGCAGGCCGCGGAGCTCCTCCCTCCGCCAAGCGCTAGGATCACGTCCTGTGGTGTTGCACGCACCAGAGTCAGACAGGGAGGAGGCCCGGCCCGGTGCTCGGAGCGTCAGCCTCTAATAAAGGGGGCTGCGGGCAACAGCCTCCCCTGCAAACCCAGTGCCATCGCTTCGCTGGGGATGATGAACTGCAAGGCAGGGCCGTGGCATGGCAGAAGCGGCGCTGCCGAACCACCCCCAAATGAAATGCAAATAATTCGGCCGACGGGGAAGAACAAAATTATAGCAGGAAGCGCCCACCACTCCGTTCTTCTTGTTTCCCTTCCCCCCATTCCTTCTTCCAGCTGGATCGGAACCAGGAGCCTTCCTTCCCAACTATCCAGGGATCCCCCTCCACTGTTTTACATCCCCCCCCCCTGCTTTATTCCAGCCAACGGAGGGACAGTCCTCGGCTGAGGGCCGTGCGCCAGGGCTACTTCTGGGTTTCTGTGACCTCCTCCCCCCCCCCCCCCAAGGGGCTGTGAGTGCTGCCTCCGCAGCATCCCCAGCCCCGACCGACCGAGGATGCAAAAGACCTGACCCTGGAACCGAACTCGATTCCCTCCACGCGACGACTCGCCGTACTCCCCACTGCTCTCCGTTCTTTATTCCTCATTTTTATCCGATTCCTGAGCTAAATAAACCGTTGGGTGTTTTTGAGAGCTTCTCCTGCTTAGCCACTCCCACACCGTTTTGAATCTAAAGGAATGCAAGGGCGGGAGAGGAGTGAAGGGGGCGGGAGGGGTGCTGCTGCACTGATCATCATCAGAAATCTGGGTGCATTGTACAAATAGCCTACAACCCATACAGCACCACTTTCTTCCTCCCTCCAGGGATGGGTAGTGATGGTCCTGGAAGATCCCTAAGAAGGCCGGTGATGACAAAAAAAAAATACCAATAATATGCAAATTTGGATTTATAGATTGAACTACTCAGGGCAAGTTATAACTTCATGTTCGATTTATAAGTAGTTTCCATGAAAATTGCTGCATGCAAGCATTTCTCGGATTACCAGACCTGCTTTCCTCCCTCAGATCTCCCTGCAGACTTTCTCGAGGTTTGAAAGTGAGGGATCGACAGGCTCACTTATGGACAGGCTAAAAGAAACCCTGCGGTAAAAGACCCTGAAGCCCCCCTGCCCTGCCAGTCTCTTCCCTCGCCGTACAGCCCAAGCGTGCAGTCGCAGGTCGGCGGGTGCCCATGCTTCTTATCGTTAGTGTTAAATCTCGGACAATGGCGACGATACACCCCCTCCCCCGTTGTGGGCCATTATTTAATTAAGTGCATTGGGGGTGCTACCTGCTGACACGAGGCCTGATCTAAGCCCCAAAATCTCCCTCCATTGGAGATCCACGGCAGCATGGTGGCCCAGTGCCACGTCTCCTCGGCCAGGAGCTGGCGGCTCTGGCTCCTCGTCCTGGCTCGGCCACTGGCCTCCTGCGGGCTTCTCTGGGCAAGCCACGTGTCCTCCCCCGTGCCTGGGTTTACTCAGCTGTAATTGGGGCTAATAACTGCTAAATGCCAGATCCTTCCTGTAACAATACCTTGACTGTATTTGCTGGACAGGTTTTCACACTTGGCGTCTGTTACCGCCAACATTTAATCCCGTTGAACAATGCAGAATTTGCTACCTATGTTTCCCCCACTAACATCTGATAGAGTGAACTATTGAGATTGTAGGTAGAAGCAGCAGTTTTTGAGGACGGAATCACTTCCTCTTGCTCCTTTGACTCTCCGGTTCATTTGAAAACCAGGGCTGGGATCTCCCCTGCGTTTGTGGATCCGGAATTTGGCCACTAAGGTGTCGCCGTTGGGCACCAACTGGGACTCCCCCGGGTATTGAATCTGCAGCGTCCCCTAGCCCCAGCCAACCTGATGGACCGAAGCCCGGCATGGGAGTCGAACCCAGATGCTCGCCGTGCACTGCCCTCTTGGCCAGCAGGCCGGTGCCATCCCAAGAAAACTCAACGCTGTCCGTTGTTGCTCATATCAGGGATTTGGCTATCTCAATCTCCCTCCCAACCAATTTTAATAGCAATAGTTTCACAACAAAACGTTGCACCACTAATAAAACATAAAATAATAAAACGTAGATTTAAAAACATTAAATAAATAAATAAATAACAACAAAACAGGAGGAGCTTGAGAATCAGGGAAGCCAGGGTTCGAATCCCCGCTGCCACTGCTTGTGACCTTGGGCAAGTCACTTCCACCTCCATTGCCTCAGATACAAACTCAGGGGCTCATTTACTAAGCAGCGTTCGGTCGTTCACCGTGCAGTAAATGGCCCAATGCAGGGACAAGGTGCGGTATTTAAGATTCCGAGCGAGCGTTATTCTGACCTCGGCACCACAAAGATGCTAATGAGCTGATTAGCATGCAGGGGGCGGGGGGAAGCCAGTGTAATGGGGATTCCTTGAGACCCCCGGGGTCTTCGTGCCATTTTGGGGAGGGGGAGGGGTGTTGCTCAAGGCCAATTGGCCTTTTTAAGACATGGTCGTCCCACCGTCCAGGGCCACTGAGCTGTGGCATTTTACTGCTGGGGAATAACTGCGGGGTTTACTAAACTGTAGCACTCAGTACCGCAGCTTAATAAAGCCCTCGGTATTCTCCCCTCTAGGCAAAATATGAACCTCTTAGATTGTGAGACCCCTGGGGACAGGGAAATGCCTACAGCACCTGAATGTAACTCGCCTTGAACTGCCAGTGGCACCAATAACAATCCATACGCAATCAATAACAAATCATGATACTCCTTACAGAATGGCAATGCAGTTTTAACAGATCAGAGGTTTGTGATCAGGGATCGATAACGTCCCACCCTACAGAATCTCCCTGCCATTCCCCAGGGGTCCAGGGTTGTGATCTTTTGACTCATCTGTATAACACAGGGTAGAATCCCCAGCCCCCTGTCCAGATGGGCCATCCCATCAAACCTCATGGTGTGTAAGGAGCTTTGCCATGTTACTGGGTCACATTTCCTGCCAGGGCCCAGACCCCCTTGCACGATGGGTCAGCCCAGCGTCCTGTCTCCGACAGTGGCCAATCTTACGGGAAGATCCCTTCCCTGCTGCTCACTCCCACAGGTATGAGCTGGCGATCCTCACACCTGTCTGGCTAATAATTACTTATGGACCTGTCTTCTGGGAACTTGTCCAAAACATTTTTTAAACTCAGCTACATGTCCCTCGATGGTATGCTGCCTTTCTCCCTTGGCAGCTGGGCATGCCACAGAGCTCTGTCGATGCCAGCCCCATCGCCCTGGGCCAACCTGAACAGACTGGTTTTGCCACATTGCATGCAGGGAGTGGTAGTTCTTATGTCCCACAGAACAGTGGGAACTACATTTCCGTGCATGCACTGGGGCAAAGCCAGGACTGGTTCAGCCTGTTTCGGTGGAAGTGGCAGGCCCTACCTTGGTGCATTACATCCCCTGGCACAGCACTTCTGCAGAAACTCCCCATAGAAACGCAAAAGAAAACAGGAAATGTCCTCCGGGTCTCTGCTCATTTCCTCTCCCTGCTGCAATACCACAGACCTTTCTCAATCTCTGGTCCTACCCTCGCTTCCGCACCACCCAGGATCCTCAGTGCCTGGTGCCAGGCTTATTAGAAAACAGTGCATAACAGGAAGACAAAATCAACAATATTTCAGATTCCTCTGCATTGGGCATGATTCCATATTAAAGAATTATAAAGCACAGCCGCATGGGATACAAAGCGCATACAAAGACTGCTAGCCAGCGCTGTATATTGCCACGTGGGAGACCCAGGCAACTGGCATCTGCTTTTTGGGCCAGGAAAGGGAGAGAAAGAGATCAGAGATCCCAGGACGGGGCATCCAACACCCACCCTTGTGATAGGGCTCTCAATTGGCTTCAGATCCAGTCCTGGGAGCTCCCCATTCCCCTTGCAGTCTTACTTTTCTGATGGCTTGAGAAAGAACCGGACCACTGTTTCAAGCAAGGGGGAGGAACAGAACCTAGCTTTGACCTGCCTCCCCTCTCCCTCCCAAAAAAAAGGTTCTCACCCCCATGCACAATATATTTTAAGTGTCTCCTACGTGATCATTCTTAAGGAATGTGATGTTGTGTGAAGACTCTGAATGCACCATAGCTACTGGGTGAGTGTGTGTATGTCCTAATTATCCCTGGGCTGGACTCCCAGCAGCCAACAGTCAGGGATGCACTGGTGTAGGTCATTCATAATCCTACAAATTGGTTCCACGTGTCTTCGTTACAGTTAATCAGTCGCCCGTCAGAGCTGCCAAGTTACAGAGTTCCAGGAAAGAGTTTTTTTTTTTTGGCCCAGTCCTGGTTTTGAACTTACATCCCGGTGCATTGTGGGGTTTGTAGTCCCCGATTCTAGCCACTGAGGTAAGCACTGCTAGAATGCATCAGGATTGGGGCTGTCAGAAAACCAGGCCTGGCCCGAACTGTATCTCCAGGAACCGGGTCACCGGGCAGCTGAACTGCAGATTTCTCACTTTTGGGCAGTTTCCCTGAGGCTTGTCCAGTAATGCTTTGAGTTTTATTGTTATTTTAACTGCAACGTATGTTATGTTTTTTTTGTTTTGATGATTATTATATGTATTTTGTTATTTATTGCTTTTATTCCGGAAATCTCTTTGATTGTATGAAAAGGAAATGTACAAAAAATAAACTGAACTTAATCTTGTACCCTATTTTTTTTTTTTTTTTTAATACCCAGCAGCTCCTGCAAAGCCTTCTGGGATCTGGAGAGAATTTTCATGTTCTTGTTATTTGTTTCATATTGAAAACGTACCATAAACTCCATAAAGCTAGGGCCCTGGTGTCGTAAAACCAGGCAGCCTCCGCCATCCCCACGATCCCGCCCATCGGCCAAACAAAGACACGCTCCCTCCCTCCCCCGAGTCCCTGCAAACAGAAAAAATAACCTTTGCTATCATAGCTTTGCACAACTCGACTGTAAAGCTGCTCTTGTGTTAACAGGCAGCCCTGCATGGCTGGGCGGCTCGCCCCTGCTTCCCTGTGAGTTTGCCTGGGAGGATACCAGACTAGCAATTGGGTATAATTTGTGACCTCAGTGTTTAGAAGGCTGAGTACCTTTAACCACACTCACCCACAATATATACAGGGGCAGGGGTAGGCCACTCTGGGCCTCGCGTGCCACAACCAGGTTGGGTTTCAGGATACACACAATGAATATGCATGAGAGAGATTTGCATGCACTGCAACACAGTGATCCGGGAAACTACAGACTGGTAAGCCTGATGTCAGTACTGGAAAAAATAATCAAAAGGATTCCAAAGAACAAAATTACTGAAGATATAGTCATAGTTTAATGGGACAAAGTCAACATGGATTTAACCGTACGAAGTCTTACCTCACCAATCTGCTACAATGTTTTTGAGGGTATAAATAAACATGTGGATAAAGGTGAGCGAGCTGATATAGTGTACCTGGATTTCCAGAAAGCATTTGACAAAGTCTCTCATGAGAAGATGAAAGAAATACAAAATTCATGAGATAGGGTGCACTGTCCTATTGCGGATTGCAAACTGGTTAAAAGACAGAAAACAGAGAGCAGGGCTAAATGGTAAATTTTCCCAATGGAGAATGGTGCTTTTTAATATATTTATAAATGACCTGCAAATAGGAACAACAAGTGAGGTGATCAAATCCAAAGATGTTAATCAAAGAGGATTGTGAGAAACTGCAAGAGGACATTGCAAGACTGGGAGACTGGGCATGCAAACGGCAAATTAAATTTAATGTGGACAAGTGCAAAGTGATGCACTTAGGGAAGAGAAACCTAAATTATAGCTACACAATGCAAGGTTCCATATTAGGAGTCACCACTCAGAAAAAGAATCTAGGCGTCATCATTGAAAATATGTTGAAATCTTCTGCTCTGTGTGCAGCAACATCCAAGAAACCAAACAGAATGCTAGGGATTATTCGGAAAGAAATGGAGAATAAAGCAGAGAATATCATAATGCCTGTATGTCACTCCATGGTGCAACCTCATCTTGAGTATTGTGTGCAGTTCTGGTCACCACATCTCAAGAAAGATCTAGCAGAATTAGAAAAGGTACAGAAGGGGGTGAATAAAATAATAAAAGGGATGTAACGACTCCCCTATGAGGAAAAGCTAAGGAGGTTAGGACTCTTTAGTTTGGAGAAGAGACAGCTGAAGGGAGATATGATAGAGGTTTATAAACAATGAATGGAGCAGAACGGGTAGACACAGATCGGTTGTTTACTTTTTCCAAGAGTACAAAGACTAGGGGGACACACAATGAATTTGCGTTTAAGACAAATAGGAGAAAATATATTTTTTTACTCAGCACATAGTTAAACTCCGGAATTCATTGCCAGAGGAGGTGGTAAAAGGTTTAGACAAGTTTCTGAATGTTCATAATGCATTATTAAAGCAAACTTGGGGAAATCCATTGCTTATCCCTGGGAATAGAATCTATTGACCTTTTGGGATCCTGAAGGTATTTGTGACCTGGATTGGAAACAGGATACTGAGCTTGATGGACCTTTGATCTGACCTGGTATAACAAATCTTGTGTGTTCTCTTTCTCATACACATACACACATCTATGTGTTAATATGAAAAAGCACATTATATCATGCACATCAAAATCTGAGGCATGCTGGAGTTTCCTTTTTTTTGCTGTATTTTTTAACTTTAAAAAAAGGAGCTCTGTACCTGACCCAGGTCCACCCTGAGAGGTCTCTCCAGTCTTGGTTTTGCCCCATTGCATTTATGGTAGTTCCAGTTTGGCCAGGCAAGGCAGGATCACCCTATGCTTCTCAGGATGGACCTGGGTCGGAGGGCAACTCTGTTTATATATAGGGTTAACCAACTGGCTCCCTATTTTATTCAGGACAGACAGATCCAGTCCTGGTTTTACTCCAAATGCATGCTGGGACTTATAGTTCTGCTTTTCATGGGAAACATGAGCAAATCCATGCATGCACTGGGGCAAAACTAGGGCTGTCCAATCCTAGTTAGAAGCAGCATTTTAACATTCTTTAAATCACAAAACTATTTAACACATAATGACGATGAAAACAAATGATCGAACCAGGAAATGTGTCATGTCCAGGAACTAGAAGCTAAAACCCATCTAAAAACAGAACACCATTACAATACCCAGGAAATGAAAAATGCCCTTCAGCTGCAGCTGTTACTACTCACCACTAGAAGGGGTGCCTTACAACATCTGTAAAAACCAAAGTCAGCAATTGGGCAGAGAGCATCATGTGACCCTGCACCAAGGGCAAGGTGGAAGCCCATAGGTGCAATACTGGAGTGGGGCTAAAACCAGAACTAGCTCTGTTCCTTCCTTTTGATATGGAGCCACTAGGTTGTCCTACCCATCAGGAAAATCCTTTAATAATATGTAGTCTTAAGTAATTACTTAGCCTTTCACTTATTGGCTGCTGCTTCTTTTTTATTGTGGTCAATCGATACTATTTTAGGGTCTAGTCTTTTTTTAAAACTGGATTTAAAGAGAGATTTTCATGATTATTATGTATTTATCATTAGGCTTATTATTCTGTTGATGTGCAATTGTATTGTTTTAGTTTGCTTTTAAATACTATGTAGATTTTTTTTATGTTTAGAGAGATGTATTGAAAACAGATTGGGCCCAAATGTCCTGAAGGGTTTGTAGTTATTAACAGGGACAGGAGGAGGGATTATTGCCCAGAGAATAAGAATAATCACTGCTATGCACGCCTCAGTGCTTCTGTTATTCTAAAGAAATAATAGATTTGGATGTAAAAGGAAGGAGAAGTGGGAATAAGACAATCAGAAGACTGCACTGAGCTAAGAAGCAGCCAAATTGTTCACCACTGTAGCGCTAACAGTGTTGAGATACTAAATGGTTAGCAAAATGCTTTTCACCTACACCAACAGAAACTTTCTGCATCACGTTCCCAGTGGTTTGATTTGTATTTGTTATTTGGAGAGAACCTCTCTCGTTTCCTGTCTCTTCCTACTGTGCTCTGGGGTCGCCTGGCTTCATTCTCCATTTCTTCCCAACGGGTCTAACCCCGCATTTCCCACCCAAGGATTCCTGCGCTCATCGCTGCGGACCAGCCAGTAAGAGCTCATGTCCCTAATACAGGAAAAGCGTGGATTCAAGTGTCAAAACAATCTGAGATGCACTCTGGTGGCCCTATTTAAAGTAGATCCACAAATAAATAAAAACCGAGGCACGGTTGTTTCTTTATTTGCTCCCGGTTATGTGCAATTCGTTAACACTAAGTCGCTTCCATACCACATCCAGCGCATTGGCAGCCCACCCCACTCAAAGGTGGCTCCGTGCGTACCGGGTGCGGGGCTTTTATTGCCGTTACCGTAGGGCCACTGCAGGGTTAATGCCAGGAATATTCAATAAGACGCGAGTCTGAACGAATTAAATTAAACTAAAAGCTATTTCGCCCCAGAGGCCCTAAGAGGCGCGCAGTGCCCGGGGGGGGGAACCCGAGGTATCTCCCCTCTCTTTCGTTCTGACTGCAGCTAGTGAGGGCCATGGGACAAGGCTGCCGGAAGTTCCACCCGCCTGATCGCTGACGTCATCTCTCCGCGACCGACGCGAAAGGAGCGTGTCAAAGGGAGCTGCACCTTTATGAGAACCGAGGAGGAAGAGAAGGGGAAAGGGTTTCTTTTCTCTACTCTCCAGGGTTTCTAAGTATTGCTAGTTTGAGGTGCTAGGTTGCTGCAGGACAAAGTGTTTGTCTTTACCAAACTGGATTAGACACCATAAATCTCGCTCCCACGGTTTCATTGCAATTCCATTTCATCTTCTACATCCCCGTGGGTGGGGTGGATCAATGGGAGATCGATTGTGATCAATTGACAATGAACGCATGGCCACCATGTCCAGTCCCAGAGTATGAGGAAGGCCATGTAGGCTTCTGGTCTTGACAGCTGATTATATTTTGATCAAAGCATGCCGCGCCTGCTTCCGGGCTTGTTAACGGGCAAGTAGCCAGGACAGTCAGTATCGCACAAGAGTGCCTGTCTTTGACCTGGCACTGCTCTGGTTGGTGGATTGTGAGAAGATGCTCCTACCTCACTGTTTGAGGTGTGTTTATTCAGTAAGGGGGATCGGATCATTCTGTGTGATTGGGGGTCAAGTCTTGGTTTGCCCAGTTGCTTTCTGGGAGGTGTAGTCCTTACTCTTTTAGTTAAATATATATTTTTTTTTTTTAGGAGAGATTGTAACTACAAATTTGTATATGCAAGTAGGTGCAAACTCAGGCGTTGCGCTGCCTTTCCCAAATGACCTGGAGTCATTATGTAATCCTATCATTCCCAGCTCTCAATCTACCCTAGTTTCATGAGTGACACTACCCATCCCGGATCATGCTGGGGCTTGCCTTCGTCTCTGCTTTTAAAATGATACAGGAATGACTGGGAGTACCAGTATGCTGTATGGGAGTTAAGCAGCCACAGGAGGGGCTGATCTCAGTAAGGTTAGAAAAGAGCCTTGACTACAGACAAGCTTCCGGACAGAGAAGATTCATGAAATGAAAGGGGGGGCGGTAGTTGTCTCCAGGGAGGTCCACACTGTACACCTGGGCAGGGGTGATGGGGAACTTTAGCCATTGGAGGCAACAACAGTTTCTTGGGAATCGTTCCTGCTGAAGGCAAAGATGTGGAGAATGCCTAAGAAGGAGAGAAGAAGAAAGAAAGATGGATGAGTGACAGATTATGTAATATCGTGACAGCGTTAGATTAAAAAGGAGAATAGTGGGAGAAAGACTATGTGCTGAACAGAAAACAAGGTGTGCAGAATAGTTCCGGTTTATAGTCCCAGCTCCCCACATTACAGTCAGCAATTCCCTCTGTCTGACCCCAAACGATAGCTCCCTGTACCTCACACTACAGTTAGCACTCTCTGTGTCTGGCCCGAGTGATAACTCCTGTTACACTCACTGTGTCATTTGGTTTAAGACATAGGGAGTGCTGGCTGTTGTGTGTAGTACGAGGGATAGAGACCTGTCATTTGTGATGAGTCATAGGGACTGCTGACAAATGTGAGTGGTGAGGATCTGTCAGTCGATGTAAGACACAGGGGTTGCTGACTGTAGTGTCTGGGGTGGGAGCTATCTTTTGGCATAAAACATGTGACCCTTGAGATGACGCCATGTAATCTAGTGAGTCAAATTCCCATCACAGGAGCAGACAGAAGGATGCAGAGAGAGATGCGTTTAGGGCAGCTGGAGCTCAGCTCCCCAGAGTAATCTGCCAGGGCCTGGCACCAAGGTGTGTCTGAGGGCCCTGTTGTGTTTATGCTGGAGCCGAGCAGAGCTTGAACAATAAGCTGCTTCACAGGGTCGTGCCGCAGTGTTTTCGGCGGCCTGTGCTGTGACAATGGTGGATGTGTGGTGCTGCAGGAGGGGCTGCCTCCTGAGGTGGCGTTTCCTGAAAGATGGCGGGCCAGAGCCAGGGCTTGACTGTTAGCCTAGGAGCACTGCCAGACCAATGTTATTGCAGAGTTGGCTCCCAGGACCTGTTTCTAAGAATCCATGGGAACTGGCATGAAATAGAAGGGAAGGAAAGATGCTATAATTGGGAAAATGGTTATAAAATACAAATTAACGGAATGGAGGTAAAGAACAAGGGAGACAGAGCAAGAGAGGAATCCTATCGTGAGAAGTGATAGGAGGGGGAGAGGCCGCACGAGAGGGATCCTGGGGCAGAAGCAATGGGAGGGGGAGAGACAGCACGAGAGGGATTCAAGGGGGAGAAGGATCCCAAAGAGAGAAGCGATGGGAGGGGGAGAGACCGCACAAAAGGGATCTCAGGGAGAGAAGTGATGGGAGAGACCACGAGAGGGATCCCAGGGAGAGAAGGGATGGGAGGGGGAGAGACCACAGGAGAGGGATCCCAGGAGAGAAGCAATGGGAGGGGGAGAGACCGCACGAGAGGGATCCCAGGGAGAGAAGCGATGGGAGGGGGAGAGACCACAGGAGAGGGATCCCAGGAGAGAAGCAATGGGAGGAGGAGAGACCGCACGAGAGGGATCCCAGGGAGAGAAGGGATGGGAGGGGAGAGACCACAGGAGAGGGATCCCAGGAGAGAAGCAATGGGAGGGGGAGAAACCGCATGAGAGGGATCCCAGGGAGAGAAGCGATGGGAGGGGGAGAGACCGCACGAGAGGGATCCCAGGGAGAGAAGCGATGGAAGGGGGGAGAGACCGCACGAGAGGGTTCCCAGGGAGAGAAGGGATGGAAGGGGGAGAGACCGCACGAGAGGGATCCCAGGGAGAGAAGCGATGGAAGGGGGAGAGCCCGCATGAGAGGGATCCCAGGGAGAGAAGCGATGGGAGGGGGAGAGACCACAGGAGAGGGATCCCAGGAGAGAAGCAATGGGAGGGGGGGAGACCACAGGAGAGGGATCCCAGGAGAGAAGCAATGGGAGGGGGAGAGACCACAGGAGAGGGATCCCAGGAAAGAAGCGATGGGAGGGGGAGAGACCGCACAAAAGGGATCTCAGGGAGAGAAGTGATGGGAGAGACCACGAGAGGGATCCCAGGGAGATAAGCGATGGGAGGGGGAGAGACCACAGGAGAGGGATCCCAGGAGAGAAGCAATGGGAGGGGGGAGAGGACCGCACGAGAGGGATCCCAGGGAGAGAAGGGATGGGAGGGGGAGAGACCACAGGAGAGGGATCCCAGGAGAGAAGCAATGGGAGGAGGAGAGACCGCACGAGAGGGATCCCAGGGAGAGAAGGGATGGGAGGGGGAGAGACCACAGGAGAGGGATCCCAGGAGAGAAGCAATGGGAGGGGGAGAGACCGCACGAGAGGGATCCCAGGGAGAGAAGGGATGGGAGGGGAGAGAGACCACAGGAGAGGGATCCCAGGAGAGAAGGAATGGGAGGAGGAGAGACCGCACGAGAGGGATCCCAGGGAGAGAAGGGATGGGAGGGGGAGAGACCACAGGAGAGGGATCCCAGGAGAGAAGCAATGGGAGGAGGAGAGACCGCACGAGAGGGATCCCAGGGAGAGAAGCGATGGGAGGGGGAGAGACCACAGGAGAGGGATCCCAGGAGAGAAGCAATGGGAGGAGGAGAGGGCCGCACGAGAGGGATCCCAGGGAGAGAAGGGATGGGAGGGGGAGAGACCACAGGAGAGGGTTCCCAGGGAGAGAAGCGATGGAAGGGGGAGAGACCGCATGAGAGGGATCCCAGGGAGAGAAGCGATGGGAGGGGGGAGAGACCACAGGAGAGGGATCCCAGGAGAGAAGCAATGGGAGGGGGAGAGACCGCACGAGAGGGATCCCAGGGAGAGAAGGGATGGGAGGGGAGAGACCACAGGAGAGGGATCCCAGGAGAGAAGCAATGGGAGGGGGAGAAACCGCATGAGAGGGATCCCAGGGAGAGAAGCGATGGAAGGGGGAGAGACCACAGGAGAGGGATCCCAGGAGAGAAGCAATGGGAGGGGGAGAGACCGCACGAGAGGGATCCCAGGGAGAGAAGGGATGGGAGGGGGAGACCACAGGAGAGGGATCCCAGGAGAGAAGCAATGGGAGGGGGAGAAACCGCATGAGAGGGATCCCAGGGAGAGAAGCGATGGAAGGGGGAGATACCGCACGAGAGGGATCCCAGGGAGAGAAGCGATGGAAGGGGGGAGAGACCGCACGAGAGGGTTCCCAGGGAGAGAAGCGATGGAAGGGGGAGAGACCGCATGAGAGGGATCCCAGGGAGAGAAGCGATGGGAGGGGGAGAGACCACAGGAGAGAAGCAATGGGAGGAGGAGAGACCGCACGAGAGGGATCCCAGGGAGAGAAGCGATGGGAGGGGGAGAGACCACAGGAGAGGGATCCCAGGAGAGAAGCAATGGGAGGGGGAGAGACCGCACGAGAGAGATCCCAGGGAGAGAAGGGATGGGAGGGGAGAGACCACAGGAGAGGGATCCCAGGAGAGAAGCAATGGGAGGAGGAGAGACCGCACGAGAGGGATCCCAGGGAGAGAAGGGATGGGAGGGGGAGAGACCGCACGAGAGGGATCCCAGGGAGAGAAGGGATGGGAGGGGGAGAGACAGTACGAGAGGGATCCCAAGGAGAGAAGGGATGGGAGGGGGAGAGACAGTACGAGAGGGATCCCAGGGAGAGAAGCCATGGGAGGGGGAGAGACCACAGGAGAGGGATCCCAGGGAGAGAAGCGATGGGAGGGGGAGAGACCACAGGAGAGGGATCCCAGGGAGAGAAGGGATGGGAGGGGAGAGACCACAGGAGAGGGATCCCAGGAGAGAAGCAATGGGAGGGGGAGAGACCGCACGAGAGGGATCCCAGGGAGAGAAGCGATGGGAGGGGGAGAGACCACAGGAGAGGGATCCCAGGAGAGAAGCAATGGGAGGGGGAGAGACCGCACGAGAGGGATCCCAGGGAGAGAAGGGATGGGAGGGGAGAGACCACAGGAGAGGGATCCCAGGAGAGAAGCAATGGGAGGGGGAGAGACCGCACGAGAGGGATCCCAGGGAGAGAAGCGATGGGAGGGGGAGAGACCGCACGAGAGGGATCCCAGGGAGAGAAGCGGTGCTACGCAATTCAAGTCACCTGCAGCAGCAGTAAGTATCACCCCAATCCAGCCCAGGATATAGGACCAGGAAAAGCGCCAGTCAGCATAGCGTTTGCCAAAGAAATTCACAGTCACTCCCGTGTACACCGACACCGCCAGGAGAGCGAAGAAACCTGAAAGAGGAAAGTGTAGATTGCGCCTGGAAATCTCATCCTGCTAGTTTGGCTTTCAGCTCAGTCAGAACCGACCTTTATTGGGTTATGGTGCCGAGATTCATTTGCAGTGAGCCGGGGTTCCTCCCCTGCCATTGCAGCGATAGCCCTGGGACCAGGGGCCGTGCACCGTCCCTCCCCCTCCAGAACCCTGCAGTCATGAGCCCCATGTCCAGCCATTAGTGTCGGCAATGACTGGGACTCCCTCTTCACTCCTTTACCAGGGGCCATGAATGCTGCCTCTGCAGCATCCCCAGTCCCAGCTGACCTGGGAATCACATCCAGGGTCCTGCGAATGGTAGTACATGGCCACTGAAAGGCTGGGCTGAGACCCGGTGTAACTCATCTCGCTGATACAGCATGGAGGAGAGGGAAATGACTTGATCCAGGGAAGAGTTATCCGATCAGCCCCTACCCAGATCCTGAATCTCAGCACTTGGAACCACTAAATGAGGTGAAAAAACCATCCAAAGTAGAGAATGTTTTCAAACTGCAATCTCAGGTCACCTCACTGCTTTTCATAACTGCAATTACTGCAAACTGTGGAACACAGCAGCCTCGTCAATGCTGTGTGCACCTGAGCACCACTGTACCGTGTGAGAGGAGGAAGGATTATTGTGCGAAGGGGGAAGATCATCGATGCTGTGTGCGCCTCAACACTGCTGGGTAATGTAAGTAAGAATATTGTGGAAGGGATGAGGATCGTCAGTGCTGTGTGTTCCTCAGTGCTGCTTTATAGCTTGAGAGGAGGAGGAGGAGGAGGGAAGGGCACCTTAGCCTGTAGCCCAATAATAATCTCGGGCAAGGGATTAATAAGAGTCTGTTGGTAATGCCCTGACCAGGCTATTTCAGAAAGGCACTGAAGTAACCAGTGTGGAGCAGCAGTCTCAGCCCTAGCACAGCAGTGGTATGACCGCCTAAGGCTGCCAAAAAAAGGCGACAAGGCCTGGAATGGCCTATCAGCGAACCTGGATCTACGCACATAGGGTGTGAAACAGTTCCACCTTAAGTCGGCGCCACCCGCGTCTTTCTCCAGGTGTAGTCCCCACACTAGGTCACTGTGAGAATCGCCACTGGAGCCGGGAGCCAAGCTCCAGGGGCAGCACTGCCTTGCAAGCCTTGAACGTTTGCCTGGGGAGGGCAAGAAAGGGAAGGGCCTGGAACCAGCACTGAGTCGCTGCTTAGGGGCAAAAGCAGAGGAGAAAATCCATCCCTGCCTACAAGTAGAGATGGTGGAGGCCTTTACTGTTAACAGATTTTGGGCCTGCTTCGGTCAGATACTGCGGGCATCGCTAGGAAAGCGGGTGAGAGGCCTGGGAAAGGAACCTGGTGTTGGTTTAGATGTGAGAATTTATATGTGCAAAAGTGTAGGTCAGGGCGTCCCAAACCTGTCCTGGCAACCCCACAGGCAATCAGATGTTCAGGATCTCCACCGTGCATGTGCAGGAGACAAATTTGGGTCTTCAATGCATGCAGATTTATCTTCTGCATCTTCCCGGTGGAGATCCTGAAAACCCGACTGACCCTAGGTCAGTTTAGGGAAGCCCCCTGCTTTAGGCTAACAACGATGGACCCTCTGCACTTTCCGTGAGGCGACGGTGCCTCCTACTTACCAGCCACCAGCAGGGTGATACCCGCGGACCGCAGTCTTGGAGACTTCGCACCACCAGAGAAGGCTGTGAGTGCGAGGATGATGCTGGCAAAACAGGAGAGGATGGAGAGCAGCATGAAGGCCCGGGTGGCATCCCAGAAGGCTGGAAGGAGAGGAAAGAAGTCATGTAATGGGGGTCAGAGATAACAAGGAGTCTCTCAGGCTGTGCTTAAACTGTGTTCACGCCTAGAGCCAGAATGAGCTCACAATCCCTGAGCCAGGGTGATTCCTACTAGGCCACGGAGTTCTTCTACCAGCCAATTAAACAGATTTTGACTTGGACCTTGGGCACTCTTCCTTCTGCTAAGGAAACTCCCTCTCTGACCCAGTTGCACACGATCACAGTAAAAATCAAGCTTAGCGCCTCACTCTTCCAGCTGTGTTGCTTTGTTCTGTGCACGATACACATAGGCAACAGGAAGGCTGCTTAATACAGATTCTTCCAACACCGATCAGGTTGCTAGGACAGGTTTAAATTCCTATATGGAAAGCAGCCCCACCTTCTTTCTCCCTTTTCCAGTGTCATACCTGAGCTCTCTACCTTCCTCCTGCCCTCCACATCTGTCACAAGCGTATCCAAGCTCTGCGGAGGGCTGGCCTAGTGATGGGAGCAGCGGGCAGGGTTCAAATCGGAGTTGCGCAATGCCCGCTGCTGCACTGACAGGCCCACAGGACTCACGTCCAGGATATTATATGTAGGCCTCAGGGGTGAAGAATCCAACCGGGGTTAGGGTTGCCCACTGGCCTGCATCTGGCTGACCTGGCCGATTGTAATGAAGGAATGCCGGCAGCCAGCAGGACCTTTAAACCAGCAGTGTAAGTGCTATTATTCTGCCTGCTGGCTGTCCTCTCTCTCTCCTCCCTGACCCTCCCCCTGTGGAGCAGTTCTTAAAGCAAGGGGTCAGTCCAAAGTCCAACTGCAGTGGTGGTGACAGCAATAAGTGATGAAGACTTGCAGGCTTGGGACAGAGTCCACACAGGCTCCACCTTCAGGCCCCACAGCCGCTCTTTCCCCCTCTGGCTTCCCTGCAGGAGGGTGTGGTCTGGGACCGGAGCATGGGCTGCTTTTTCTGAGCGTGTGCAGGAAAGGTTTTCCTTTTTTTTTTTACTGTGGGATTTTGGGCTATTTTTTTTGGGGTGTGTGCATTTATTTTGGACTGCTTTCCAGAAGGGGGCTGTGGTAGCTGGAAGGCTTATTTCTAGTGGTGCTTTGTTGTGTCTTCCTGACAAACTGGTGCCAATTTGAAGCTTGAGGGTGAAATGGTGGGAGCTGCATCTGGCGGGAGGGGAAGGGGAAGTGAGTATCAGACAGCCTAAGTTTGCTCATTTTAAAAAGTCAGAGAGATGAATATTACAAGTGGACACTTCTCTATCCATCTTACTTCTCCCATCAAAAGAAAATAAAAGACTAAATATAGTCTATGGCTTATTCTAGAGAGACCTACAGATCGCTGTTGACTAAGGATCATCGATATCAAAGAGGGTGGCTTTTCGGTGCAGTGGCAGGTGGCTGTCTCTTGCAGTTCAGGCTTCCCTTTCTCATGTGAACTCCCTGAAAGGCTGCCAGGTATCCCTGGGTGAGAACCACTACCACCTGCAATGCCGTGTCCTATGGCAAAATAGTGCTGTTAGTTTCACTCAAAAATACAGCACTGTTTTCAGTGCTGAAGGGAACAGAGCTGTCAGTGCTAACGGTAGCACCTTATAAACGAGCCCCGGGCTATTCTATCCAAGGGTGATCCGCAGTGCCGGTATAGTGCAATAGCAAGCAATACAACTGCATTGGGCTCCGCCATTCCTGGGATCCCGAGTGGGCCGACTGCAAATTGCAGGAAGATACAGCTCCGAAGGCAACTTGCATCACTGTTCTGCTGCTACTTTCGCCCTGCCGGGGTCTTAAATGCTTTCTTTGCTCTGCCACCTCATTTCCACCCTGCGGGGCTTGAAGAAGGAAAGCTGCTTGTTTTACTACCCCTGAGCAGGAAGGGAACAGCAGTATTTAATGCCCTAGGGGGGGGTCAGGTCCCCAACCTGGGCTTGCTTCTAATACATCTCGATTGGCGCAGCTCTGCCCAGCTCTCAGATGAACCTTATGTTACGGCAACAGTGAACATGACAACCTTGATTTTTTAGACATTTCTAGCAATAGTTTCTCACTTTTTTTATATACATTGTTAATTTTGTAAATCTGTCTGCATGCAATGCAGGAATTTGTGTAAAATCGTGCATAATGAAAATTGTTTTTGCAACTTTTAAGTTCTGGGCTAGATTTGGTGATTGATTGGGCTCTAACCATTTTTGGCATCTGGCAACCCTGTGGCTAAGTCACTAGCGTGTGCTCCTTCATAGTCTGTGCTGCTGCTGCTGCCTGGGCAGTTGGACCTCAGACCAGCCCCCGTTTCAAGACCAAAAAGGTTCATGGGGATGGGGAAGCTGTGAAGGGGAGAACGTTAGGGCGGGGTTGGGAGGTTGCAAAGGGGGGAAAGGTTCAGCTGGAAGGGATGGGTGACGGAGAGAGGAGGACCTCCTGGCCATCTTTTAAATGTTTGAAAAAGTTGGCGACCCTAGCTGGGGGTCGAGGTCATTAACCTCCCTGCAGCTTACATAGACTGTGCAGGAAGCTTGGCTGCTCTGGATGCAGCCTGACAGAGATCCATCCGCTTCATATCCAATGTCTACCAGGGCTCTCCTGCCACCTACTGGAGCCCGCTGGGTACACTCCCTGCGACAGTATTATTGTGTACCAGCATGACCAGTAAGGGGGTTACATTCACGGACACACATCCCTGCCTTGCAGTACCAGGCACAGACATCCACGCTGCTACACACACAGTATCACCATCCTCCGGACCCACCCATAACAGCCCGTATCATCACCAGATGCTCACGGCCTATCACACACTCATACACAAACACCCAGTATCACCAGCACGCACTTACACACACAAATAATGCCTAGTATCACTAGCACACGTGCGCGCACACACACACAGAGTATCACAAACATGACAGCCACCCTCACATCGCACATACACAGTATCAGACACAATCCAATGTCATTGGCTTACACGCCCTCGTATCACAGAAACACATGTACAGTAACGCCCAGCCACCACCAGCCAGAGCTTTATTTAAACCCATGATCCTGGATCCTTACTCCCCTGTGCCTAGGTCCCTGAAATGAATGTCACACCTAACACCACCTGCCCCGCGTCCCGTCCCTGGAGATACCGTTTCCATTTCTTTTCCATTAACAGAAACTTTGGCCTGCATAATTTCAACAGGATGCTTGCCGAACAGTGACACCTTATATCATTTGCAAATTTTACTGCGGGCCAGGATTGGGAAGCTGCAGGAAGAGCATTCCTGATCCCTGGGATGGAGGAAGGTCCTGGATGTCATTTTGCAGCTAATCAGTGGTCAACCCTGAAAGTTCGATCCAGTTCTGGTTTTGCCCCAGTGCATCTATGGACGTGTAGTTCCCTGCCTACTACAGGAATTGGCACTACAAGTCCATAGATTCAATGAGGGTCAAACCCAGGAAATGCTCAGCCTGTCAGGGTTGATCTGGGTGAGGTGGCAGCCCTAGGTCCTTGGCTCCAATGAGAGCCTCGATCTGTCCTTGGCCACAGACCGTCACTGGAAAGGACAGGCTTTGAGCAGGAGGGGGATCTAAAGGAATTGGAAAGCCAGTAACTGTACATGAAGACTCATGGTCTTTGATATTAAAGGCTACTGGAGCCAGAAACACAGTACCGAGCCACAGTAGCCACTATTATATGCTGCTACCCCCACATGTAATTCCCCCAAATCCATGGAAACAACCTGGTCACAGATGACCTCATATAAAATGGAACCTGACATCACAGCCAGCATGGACCAATCAGATCTCGTGTATCTCTGTGGCTAACATGGCTGTCACCAGGGGGTCCGGGGTTGAGGGATAGAATCAGGGAGTGGACTGCTTAAGGCAGGGATGGCCAACTCCAGTCAGCGAGAGCCACAAACGGGCCACGTTTTCAGGACAGCCTCAATGAATAAGCATGAGCTACATCTGCATACAGTAAAGGCAGAATATGCAAATCTCCCTCATGCATATTCATTGTGGCTATCCTGAAAACTTGGCTTGTTTGTGGCTCTCGAGGACTGGGTCTGGTCACCCCGACTGAAGAAACTTGAATGATAAGAGCCTTGCAGGCAGGTTTTGAATTGCAGGAGGGTGACCGTTATCTTTTCCCACGTGTGCTCTGCGAAATGCGGCACAGAGCGGGGGCCGTGGTATTCTTTCCCCGGGTTTTCTGTGTGACCGCGGTGCGGCTCCCCCCCCCCCCTGGCGAGAGAGCGGCGTGGCTTCTTACCGATGGTGATGGTGTGGGCGTGGCACTTCCCAGCCACGCAGAACCGCCACAGCCCCTGGTTGCTCGGGCTGCCCGCGTGGCGGTACTGCATCCAGAAGTCGGTGGCCGTGGCGACAATGAGGAGGACCAGGCCGGAGACGGCGCACAGCAGCCCGCCTCCCATCAAAGCGTTCATCCTTGGCAGGGCTCCCAGGCAGAGCTGTCCCTTTCCTGAAAAGGAGAAGGCGGTCAGGGACCTTGTTAAAAGGCAGTGGCCCAGCAGTGCCAGCTCAGAGTCCTGGCAGGCAGCCACAGCCTGATTCAGAGTTCGGCATTCCTTTCTGCCAGGGAGGCCATCTGTAACCTTCCTGACACATTTTGGTGCCTTTATTGCCCTGCGGCCTCTTAAAAAGGGGCCATAGGGCCAAAACCCCTCTCGCTATTTCAATATTTTGAGTGTGGAAGAGGATTGAGGAAGGGTCCAACAAGGAACATCAACATTATTATCCTTCTATAGCCACTGAAATTGCACAGGGGAAATGCAATGCAAGACTGATGCGAGTCATGCAGGTGCAATAGGTAAGGCAGGTCCTTACCCCAGAGAGCTTATGATCTGATTGGAAAAGGCCAAGGCTAAGCAAATGCTAGGGAGGGACAAGGAAGTAAAACTCAGAGGTTTCCAAGAGATTAGTGTTAATAGAGCACTGATGGAAGGCTGGCTCCAAATTAGGATCCCAAAAAGTCTTTTTTCACTTATGCTTTGTTAAGACATTATATGCATTGTGTTGTTTGGATTATGAATCAGTAAAGACAAATGAATTGAAATATGTGTGACAATAATTGGAGTTTGATGCACACCCCTTCCCAACTCTTCTCTCACACACACACACTCCCAGCTTCCCCTCCACACACACACACATCCCCAGCTTCCCCTCCATACACACACACACACACACACACATCCCCAGCTTCCCCTCCACACACACACACACACACACACATCCCCAGCTTCCCCTCCACACACACACACACACATACACACACACCCAGCTTCCCCTCCACACACACACACACACACATCCCCAGCTTCCCCTCCACACACACACACACACACACACACACACATACACACACACCCAGCTTCCCCTCCACACACACACACATCCCCAGCTTCCCCTAACTCTTCCCCTCCACACACACACACTCCCAGCTCCCTGTGTTGTACAATTTCTCAATGTTCAGCCAAAAGGCAAGAATGGAGCATGCAGACCTCAGGGATCAGACCCTACTCTTGGAATTCATCCAAAAAGCCTGAGAAGCAATGCACAGCAAATCCAGAGCATAGCAGCAGAGAGCCTGTGGGAGGTGCAGGACCACCTCAGTGGCTGCCAGATTTCAGCTGTTTATTATTATTATTGTTATATACCAACAATGGATCTGTGATATCACACTGGTTTACATTCAAGTACTGGAAATATTTCCCTATCCCCAGAGGGCTTACAATCTAAGTTGTTGTACCTGAGGCAACGGAGGGTAAAGTGACTTGCCCAAGGTCACAAGGAACGACAGCAGGACTTGAACCCTGGACTCCTGGTTTGTAGTGCACTGCTCTAACCACTAGGCTATTCCTCCTCACTCTGTTTGGCTCCTGTTGTGAACTTCCACACCGTGGTAATTCACGCAGGCAGAAGCTGAGATGACAGACATATAAATACCTGCACAAGAGGCAGGCCTCTTTCAAAGGAGAGGAGGCCCTAGAACGAGAGTAAAAAGCAGGTAGCCTCAGCAGTAATTTTAGGAAATACTGCTTTATAGAGAGGGTGGTGGATGCGTGGGACAGCCTCCCAGTGCAGGTGCTGGAGACAGGAACGGTTATCTGGTTTCAGGAAAGCATAGCATACGCAGGGGGAATCTCCGAGGGCGTGGGAGGGATTGTAGAGTTGGCGTGGACGGTCTTTTCCTGCCGCCACGTTTCCGTGTTTCACTGAAGCAGGTCCTGGGAGCCTCGGCAACCCAAAGCCAGTCTCCGACCAGTTCCAAAAGGGGCATTGCGTGCGGCTTGCAGGCCATTCCTCATGCAGCTCTGAACTGGCTCCCCGGCTGCTTGGGTCAGAAAGCCACACGGGAAACCTCACTGGCAGAATCCCGAATGACAGAATTTAGACTGGAAAGTGCAGAATTCTGACTGAGGAGGTGCAAGGAGTGGCCATGACCACAGAATTCACTTACAAACTGACAGCAATGTCTTTATCCTCAATCAAACAGTTACTCACACATTTTAAACTAATATTAAACGTCAACAAAACGGAAGTCGTTCTTTTGGACAGAAGACCAACCATTGGTACGCCGCCACCCTTAAAACTTGAGAATCAATCAACTGCATTAACGCCAGTATCACATGTTCGCGACCTTGGGGGTCACCATTGACTGTGAACTAAATTTAAAAAAAAAAACACATTTCGCTGAGATTAAAAGAAGGATACCATAAAACTCAAACGCTAAAACGGTTAGACCCATCCGATTTTAGAATGGTCCTGCAGTTACTTAATTTTACCAGCATTGATTATTGTAATTCACTTCTGCTAGGCTTACCATCATCCACCATTCGGCCACTACAAATTCTACAGAATACTGCAGCCCGAATTTTAACAGGAACTAAGAAACATGACCACATAACTCCCACTTTAATTGTCACTGCATTGGCCACCAATAAAATATCCAATAGAGTTCAAGAGTCTATGCATTCTGCATAAGATCACATAGGGGAAACAAAGGGACTGGTTTTCGACTCCATACCCCCCCCCCCCAAAAGAAACCTTCGCTCTGCCAATAAAGGTCTCCTCTCTATCCCTTCCGTTCATACCGTCAAGTACGAGAACGCGCACTGTCACTGGCCGGACCTAAAATCTGGAACTCTCTCCCAACAGAGATACGTCCGTGGTCTGAGCTAAAAAATCATTTAGAAAAGAAGTGAAAACCTGGCTGAGCGAATCCTGATAGAAACAGTACTGGTGGTAGAGGGAGACAAGGAGGATTTCCCCACTGGGATCCTGCAAATGAGATCCAGAGGTACAGAGAAGGAAATGGGTATAACCAATGACTTTTGGGAGTGGTGCAAATTAGGGCAGGAACAGCAGATCCCATGTTGACAATACAAATTAACAAACAACCTTATACTTTTCTATTGGATTCAGGGGCAACCAAATCTGTGATTACCAGACTTCCCGAGGGTGTTGCATTGTCAGATGAAACTATCTGTACTATAGGATTTAATGGACAGAATAAGCTAGTACAGAGAACAGAAAAAACTAGTGTGCAGTTAGAAGGAAAAGAAGTGATGAGTCAGTTTTTGTATGCTCCAGATTGTCCAGTAAATTTGTTAGGAAGGGATTTGTTACAAGCCTTAGAAATATCATGAAGGCCTAGCAGGATGCAACATAACTCATAATCTGCATCGACCTATCTTTTTAACTTTACATGCCCTACAATTACCCTCGCTTTTACAGTACTATCTGAGTATACATTGTTTTAAGATGTATATATATTTTAGTTGTTGACTTTGATTGTTAGTATTTGCTTGTAAAGTATATTGTTTTTCTGTTTTCCTGTTTTTACAAACTTATGTAAAGCGTTGTGATGGTCCCGAACGAAGGTATATACAAAATTATTAAATAAATAAATGAGCTGAGCTGAGCTCTGGGCAACCTGTTCAGCCTTGCTCTGGCTTTCCCGGGCTGGCAGCTCATGTTACATAGCTGCGTTGTCCCAGTTTTTTCTAGGTTGCAGTCCACCTAACCATTAGCATGCTCTCCCCCTCCCCCATTTTCCCTGGCAGGGGGGGGGGGTTTCACTAACAAACCAGAAGCCATAGGGCTTCTTACGTCTTTCTGAGCAGCCGCAAGATGAAGGGGACAGGGTGAAGGTGAGGGTTTGCTGGCTCGTCCTCACAAGGTGACAGCCCTTCCTCTCCACGAACGTCTCTTATGATTCACTTATTGCAACCCCAGCACTGGTCAAGTCATTCTCTGCTTTTTCTTTTCTGACCTGAAGACGAGTGCATTGGCTCTGGAAAAGCTCGTCAAGGAAGAAGTTTGTCCCGTAAAAAACGGATCACCTGCTGCGCCGATATTTGTTTTTAATGTCAGTCTTTCATTTCTGTGCAGCCACAAGATGTCAGCACTGTCACAGCGAAGAGAACAGAATTACCCATTGGGAGGAAAGATTATCTTCTAAATACGGGTGTCCAGAGGTAATTTCTGGCATGCCCTTGGCTGCTTGTGCCAGGATGACCACTGGCTACCAGTTTGGAGGGGAGGTGGCCCAGGAAAGCCTCATGGTTTAGACATCTCCAGTTATAACCAGTGAAAGTTGCAAAAATCTTACTGGGAGACCTTCGGAATCTGCCAGGCTTACAGCTTTTTTATTTATTTATTTATTTTAAGTGACTAACACGGCTTCCTTCTGCTTCTTTGGGCTCAACCAGAACCAGCTACTGTGGTGCCACTCAACTTAACACACCAGGGGCTGTGGGTGCTGCCTCCGCAGCATTGCCAGCCAGTCCAGGGAACGGAAGAACTGGGCCAGGAATGGCCCGCGGGGCCACACGCAGGAATGGCCAAGCAGGCTGGCCCTGACTTGCAGGGGTCATCATTCATTAGGTTTACATAGGTATCCCTCTGTAGTCAGTGATGGCTTTTTTGTTAATTATGATTTCAGGAGCTGGTGCTTAGGCAGGCCAGGATGCCTGTTACACAGCTGCATGTAAGGGTCCCTAAATTTCCTCCCTGAACTTGGCGTCCTTTTTAACCAAAGACAGGTTAGGAATGGTACAATCCATTTGGTACGAGTAACCCCAGGGGAGGCGCCAGAATGGATCATGGCGAGAGCAATTAAGACACCCCCCAGAGTGTTCTGGAAAGTTCTGTCAGAGCGGGAGCCTACGACCTTGGGGGTAATGTCACCACCTGGGGTTAATTTTGCGCCCGGCTTGACTGGAATGACCCTCGCTCATAAATCGATATCTCGGCTTCAGGACGCCAAGTTTAGGGAGGGAATTTAGGGACCCTTACAGGCAGCGCGGCATCAGTGGTGTGTCCAGGGAGCAGCCACACGACCACAGGAAGGAGCTCGGGAGTGATGAGGAGAAGGCTGAATAGGTGTATTTGGTCCAAGCTGTAGTGGTGGACTGGAGCACAAGCAGATAGGGACTTTTCCCAGGGAGGAAAAAAAATCCTTCTGTTTGCTCCACCTTGGTTCTCCAGAAGGGGGCGCTGACAATCTGTCTCCACCTGCTGTGGTTTCGGTGCCGAGGAGTTTTCTCCCTTATTCAGTTAGGGGTGGATTTTATAAATCTACGCCCACGCGTACTTTTGTTCGCGCACCAGGCGTAAACAAAAGTATGTGGGATTTTATAAGATATGCGCAGCTACGCGCGTATCTTATAAAATCCGGGGTCGGCACGCGCAAGGGGGTGCACATTTGTGCACCTTGTGCGCGCCGCCCGTTCCCTCCGAGGCCGCTCCGAAATCCACCCCCCCCCCCCCCCCGCACCTTTCCCTCCCTAAACCCCCCCCCCCAGCCCTATCTAAATCCCCCTACCTGTGTTTTAAAAGTTACGCCTGCCGCGCCAGCGGGCTGCTGGCGCGTGATTCCCCAGCCTGGGACCTGTTTCAGAGACCTCGGGCACGCCCCGAATGTCGCGTCGGCCCTGACACGCCCCCCTATTGAAGCTCCGGGACATACGCGCGTCCCGGGGCTTGCGCGCATCGCCGAGCCTATGCAAAATAGGCTCAGCACGCGCAGGGGGGGGTTTTAAAAGGGTTACGCGCATTTCTGTGCAGCCACAGGATGTCAGCACTGTCACAGCGAAGAGAACAGAATTACCCTCGGGAGGTAAGATTATCTTCTAAATACGGCTGTCCAGAAGTGATTTCTGGCATGCCCTTGGCTGCTTGTGCCAGGATGACCACTGGCTACCAGTTTGGAGGGGAGGTGGCCCAGGAAAGACTCACGTTTACACATCTCCAGTTATAACCAGTGAAAGAGCCTGCCCCAGAGCACGCAGCAGCCCTACAGCCTGCCCACGAGGAGACCCTGGGTCAGGCAGCAACAGGATCCTGCGACCATGCAGTGTGCGGCTGTAACGCGCAAGAGGCACATTCATCTCCTAAGATGGGCACTGTGTGTCACATTAGCGCTACTGAAGAACTGGATTGTTGAGTAAATCTATTTAATGTAACCCCCCCCCCCTCTGCGAATCCAGAGTGATTTGTTCAGGTCCAGCTGTTAAACCCTCCCAAGGGACCCTAGAGCATGATCTCCCCCCCCCCCCCCGCTCGGGAGTAGACCCAGCACCTCAGCAAATCCCCCGTTTCCGGTCAGGACACAGTGGCGGTGGGGGGTGGGCCCACATCTCCCTTACGACTGAAACAAGATCGGGTTCACCAGCTTCAAACATCTTCTGCTGCTTTCCATGTTACATTCACTCAGGGCCTACGATCCCTCCTCAGTAACCTGCGTCCATTCTGCTCTATTTAAAGCCCCCCCCCCCCCCCCCCCGTGTGCTGCTGATGCTTGGTGGTGTTCCGGATGGACAGTTTGTAAAAATGATGCCGACGTCCCTCGAAGCTTAGGACCCAGCAGATGTTTCCAGGCGGCCACGGGTTTGCGCCAGCCTCAGACATCTTCCTGCGCCAATGATAGCAAACCCGTAAAAGAAATAATCACGGACGGACCCAGCTGGGGAGGGGGGAGGGAAGCCTACAGGAATGTGCATAAAACAACAACAACCACCCACCTTCACGGCGTGGAGGTGAAGCTGCCCATGGCCGAATGGAGAACTGGAACGAAAGGCAAGAAATCTGATTTGCAAGCTGGGACGTTCGTGAGACTCAGGAGTATGGAAGCCCGGGCTCAGGGGGCATTTTATATACTGCTGCCCTCCCCCCCGCCCGTTGGTGAGTGACCGGTGGAAACGTCCAGCGGCTTCAGGCCTCGTGCCTTCGCCGCTCTGATCTGCTGATGCAGGACGGGGCCCCTAGGCGACTTTGCGCTTTCATTGTCAGGGGAATTAAGCAAGGAAAGCAGATAGCAGGGGCCCGGGATTAACTCCCTCATTCTTCCCGCAGGCTACTGTTTTCCACCGCATCTGAACCAAATCCAAACCGGGGGGTGGGGGATAAAAGAATCGACACGAGGAGGTGAAGCACACACTGGCGGGGGGGAGGGGGGAACAGGGCCCACAGATTACATTGGAGGGACAGAGAGACAGGAGAAACAGCAACATCGGCGAACCTTTCTGTAGCGAGGGCTGATGGGCCCAGGGGTAGCTACCATGGCGGGGCAGAGCCGCCCCCCCCCCCCCCCCCCGGAGTGCAGAGGCTGGAGGGGGGTTGCCCTAACTCTGGCACGCCGTAGCTCACGGACGACCGCCCCTCCCACCCTTGACCACGCGACAACAGAGTAGGTAAGCCAAGATAACTTTTATTAAGTGGAAGAAACGGCCACAGCCAGCATTTAACATTATAACCTTATTACTTTATATTGCAGCAGCTTAAACAATTGGCATTAGCTAAATGCCACGCCCTCACCGGTACCTTGCTTGTTCTTCCCACCCCAATGCTTTTTTGGAGATGGCAGCCCTCCATCCTTCCGCTCCGTGAAGGTGGTACACCATTGGCACCCCGCTCCGTGAATGCCAATCCCGCCTTCCGCTCCGTGAAGGGGAACACCCGCCACTGGCATCCCGCTCCGTGAACGCCTCCGTGGCTACTGCCGCTCCGTGCAGTATCCTGCCGCCTCCTCCCACCCCTGGCCTTGCGGGCCGCGATTATTGCTTATGCCAGGCCTTCATTGGGCCACCCCCAGACCGGCCATTATCTCGGTCTCCGCCATGCTTAGTTATATCCATGCCCCCGCTTTCCCCCTATGCAAAGTCCTTGGTGCTGTGCTCCTCCCCCTCCCCCTCCCCCTCCCCCAACACCAAAAACTTCCCCCCTATGCAGCGACACATCCCCTTATGCTCCGGTGAGGGCACCCGCTGTTCCTTTTGTTATGGCTGTGACAACTTATCCCCCCAATCCCAGTATCCCCTTGCACTGTGGGGTGGTGGGAGGGTTGCTCTCGCTTCCAGGCTGCAAATGTGCTCCCCCCACCCCGCCCTACCTCTAAGTACCCGAGCTCGGAGACGCCGCCCTTCCTTGTCTCATTGGCTCATGCCCAGGTTTGAACTGGCCCCTAATCCCATTGTCCGCCCCTCTCCGCACCTAGGCTGTGCCCCCCTCCCCCCTCCCTCTTGCCTGCCGCACGTCTGCCCAGTTATACGGCCCATGCCTCGAGAGGCGGGCCTCCTTTATTCGTGATCTCCCCAAGGACAGTCCTATCTGTAGTGTCCTCAACCAAGGACGGCTACGATTCCTGATGAACAGCAAAAGCCTGCGCCGAAATCAGATTGGGTTCCTCTCAAAGCCATGAACCACAGATGAACAAACAAGGAAAAAAATAAAGCACCCCCTCAGGAAGAGTATCTAAATGACCTTGAAAAAAGCACCATCCCCTCAGGAAGAGTATCTAAATGACCTTGAAAAAAGCACCATCCCCTCAGGAAGAGTATCTAAATGACCTTGAAAAAAAGCACCATCCCCTCAGGAAGAGTATCTAAATGACCTTAAAAAAGCACCATCCCCTCAGGAAGAGTATCTAAATGACCTTAAAAAAGCACCCCCCCAGGAAGAGTATCTAAATGACCTTGAAAAAAGCACCATCCCCTCAGGAAGAATATCTAAATGACCTTGAAAAAAAGCACCATCCCCTCAGGAAGAGTATCTAAATGACCTTAAAAAAGCACCATCCCCTCAGGAAGAGTATCTAAATGACCTTAAAAAAGCACCCCCCCAGGAAGAGTATCTAAATGACCTTGAAAAAAGCACCATCCCCTCAGGAAGAATATCTAAATGACCTTGAAAAAAAGCACCATCCCCTCAGGAAGAGTATCTAAATGACCTTAAAAAAGCACCATCCCCTCAGGAAGAATATCTAAATGACCTTAAAAAAGCACCCCCCCAGGAAGAGTATCTAAATGACCTTGAAAAAAAGCACCATCCCCTCAGGAAGAGTATCTAAATGACCTTAAAAAAGCACCCCCCCAGGAAGAGTATCTAAATGACCTTGAAAAAAAGCACCATCCCCTCAGGAAGAATATCTAAATGACCTTAAAAAAGCACCCCCCAGGAAGAGTATCTAAATGACCTTGAAAAAAAGCACCATCCCCTCAGGAAGAGTATCTAAATGACCTTAAAAAAGCACCATCCCCTCAGGAAGAGTATCTAAATGACCTTAAAAAAGCACCCCCCAGGAAGAGTATCTAAATGACCTTGAAAAAAAGCACCATCCCCTCAGGAAGAATATCTAAATGACCTTGAAAAAAAGCACCATCCCCTCAGGAAGAGTATCTAAATGACCTTAAAAAAGCACCATCCCCTCAGGAAGAGTATCTAAATGACCTTAAAAAAGCACCCCCCCAGGAAGAGTATCTAAATGACCTTGAAAAAAAGCACCATCCCCTCAGGAAGAATATCTAAATGACCTTAAAAAAGCACCCCCCAGGAAGAGTATCTAAATGACCTTGAAAAAAAGCACCATCCCCTCAGGAAGAGTATCTAAATGACCTTTAAAAAAGCACCCCCCCAGGAAGAGTATCTAAATGACCTTGAAAAAAAGCACCATCCCCTCAGGAAGAGTATCTAAATGACCTTAAAAAATCACCCCCCCAGGAAGAGTATCTAAATGAACTTGAAAAAAAGCACCATCCCCTCAGGAAGAGTATCTAAATGACCTTAAAAAAGCACCCCCCCAGGAAGAGTATCTAAATGACCTTGAAAAAAGCACCATCCCCTCAGGAAGAGTATCTAAATGACCTTAAAAAAAAAGCACCATCCCCTCAGGAAGAGTATCTAAATGACCTTGAAAAAAAAGCACCATCCCCTCAGGAAGAGTATCTAAATGACCTTAAAAAAGCACCCCCCAGAAAGAGTATCTAAATGACCTTAAAAAAGCACCCCCCCAGGAAGAGTATCTAAATGACCTTGAAAAAAAGCACCATCCCCTCAGGAAGAGTATCTAAATGACCTTAAAAAAGCACCCCCCCAGGAAGAGTATCTAAATGACCTTGAAAAAAAGCACCATCCCCTCAGGAAGAGTATCTAAATGACCTTGAAAAAAAGCACCATCCCCTCAGGAAGAGTATCTAAATGACCTTAAAAAAAAAGCACCATCCCCTCAGGAAGAGTATCTAAATGACCTTGAAAAAAAAGCACCATCCCCTCAGGAAGAGTATCTAAATGACCTTAAAAAAGCACCCCCCCCAGAAAGAGTATCTAAATGACCTTAAAAAAGCACCCCCCCAGGAAGAGTATCTAAATGACCTTGAAAAAAAGCACCATCCCCTCAGGAAGAGTATCTAAATGACCTTAAAAAAGCACCCCCCCAGGAAGAGTATCTAAATGACCTTGAAAAAGCACACCCCCCCAGGAAGAGTATCTAAATGACCTTAAAAAAAAGCACCATCCCCTCAGGAAGAGTATCTAAATGACCTTAAAAAAGCACCCCCCCAGGAAGAGTATCTAAATTACCTTAAAAAAGCACCCCCCCAGGAAGAGTATCTAAATGACCTTGAAAAAAAGCACCATCCCAGGAAGAGTATCTAAATGACCTTGAAAAAAAGCACCATCCCCTCAGGAAGAGTATCTAAATGACCTTAAAAAAGCACCCCCCCCCCAGAAGGAGTATCTAAATGACCTTAAAAAAGCACCCCCCCAGGAAGAGTATCTAAATGACCTTGAAAAAAAAGCACCATCCCCTCAGGAAGAGTATCTAAATGACCTTAAAAAAGCACCCCCCCAGGAAGAGTATCTAAATGACCTTGAAAAAGCACCCCCCCCCAGGAAGAGTATCTAAATGACCTTAAAAAAAAGCACCATCCCCTCAGGAAGAGTATCTAAATGACCTTAAAAAAGCACCCCCCCAGGAAGAGTATCTAAATTACCTTAAAAAAGCACCCCCCCCAGGAAGAGTATCTAAATGACCTTAAGAAAAAGCACCCCCCCAGGAAGAGTATCTAAATGACCTTGAAAAAAAGCACCATCCCCTCAGGAAGAGTATCTAAATGACCTTGAAAAAAAGGCAGCCCAGCTTCAGCTATGAATTTGGGGAGAATTAAATCCCTGTATTCGCCCTCTAGGCAGACGGCATCAGAAGGAGTGAGGGGTGAAGGGGGTGGGGGGTTGTAGCCTGAGCTCCACCCCCTCTTCAAAGGCAGTACTACATACAATAAAGAAAGCCTTAGCCAGTAAAACTGCTATTTAGAATATTCAATAGCATCATTCAGCCAATTCTTCTGTAAAGGAATGTGAAGTTTGGGCCCATAATTATCCCCAAACAATACAGAATGGTGCAGAACGCCAAGAGTAATCCTATACCTCCAGTTCTGCAAACAGACAGACACTGCGTCCACAGAAACTCCCCCAACAATGGGTGAAGAGAGAAATCTATAACGTTTCCCCTTACTACTCACTGTACAATAAAAGGATATTCAAATTCTAGTGCCATCTCAGTGACAGCAACACAAACGCCCTCCACTACCAGGCTCTTTGTGATACAACCCAAAACCCTGCCAAAAATAAAACCACACACACTTGGCACTTCTGAGGCAAACCTGCCATACCAAAACAGCACTAATGGCCAGGACTCAAACAGCAACAACCCTAAGATAAGTCAGTGCTGCAGGTATTACGCTGGGCCCTAGTATGCCAACACCTCTTCTACTGGGAAAAGAGTCAGGCCGAGGCATTAAGGTGCATTCGGCTGACTGCACAGTTGTACCTGCATTGGAATGCACGTTTTGTGCGTGCAAGTCATACTGCGGATGCAAAATGCGCATGAAAGACTGCGTTCAGCTTAGCGTCCTCGCGTGGAAATCCCATTGCGAATAAGAATTTTAAAACATTACCCCCTCTCCCCTCCCCGTGCAGAGAGATGCGGGGCCTAACCCGGGTTTTGTTAGCACCAGAAAGGTTACTCCTGGTTCAGGGATGGAGTAAAGTTTCCTGCGCACAACAAAAGACCGGTTTTATTATTTTTTTTATGAGAGGAATCTCCCGGGGATGGGGGGAGACGTGTCTCCAGTTCCAGAGTCTTTTGGTGGAGCTCTGTTTTGTCTTTTGCTTTCCCAGAGAACCTGACACAATGGATAAAAAGAAGTCTGGGGTGAGATAGACATGAAAATGTAAAAAATTTTAATTAAAATACAAAAAAAAATTAAATTAAAAAAAAAAAAAAAGAGAACTGTGGTGCTGCAGCTCTCCTATTTCGCCATACCTTTGTGTGTGTGTTTCTCTCTCTCGTTGGACTGACTTCTCCCCTCTTACTTCTACATCTCTTCTGAGCTAAAATGTGCATTCAGGGCTCAGTTTGAACGCAGAGTTTTCTGCACCGGTCTGAGAAGGAGCCAGACTGCTGGAGATCCCTGCACAGAGGCGACACGCTACCCCTCACCTCAGTCGCCCGCGCGGAAACACAGACCGAAACCGAGCAGATTATAGACATGGAAATCTGCAGACACAAACTGAACGGGAAACTGCCAGGACTCCGCTTGCAGGGCAACAGTGGAGAAACAGAAAGAGAGAAGCCTTTCTCCCTGGACCGTGCAAAATACAGGAGGCAGACGAAAGGTGCACGTTTGCCGGAGCCGGCAGAGGACACCCAAGACTTCCCACAAACCAATGAGCAGCACAAGCTCCGTATAATCTTATAGAAACATAGAAATGCCGGCAGAAGAAGACCAAACGGCCCATCCAGTCTGCCCAGCAAGCTATGCACTTTTTTTTCTCTCTCTCATACTTATCTGTTACTCTTGGCCTTTAGTAACCTTTTTGGTTCTATTTCCCTTCCACCCCCACCATTAATGTAACTGTTTGGTTCTATTTCCCTTCCACCCCTGCCATTAATGTAGATAGCAGTGCTGGGACTGCTTCTAAGTGAAGTATTAACGTAACCTTTTAGTTCTATTTCCCTTCCACCCCCGCTATTAATGTAACCGTTTGGTTCTATTTCCCTTCCACCCCCACCATTAATGTAGAGAGCAGTGCTTGACTGCTTCTAAGTGAAGTATCTAGCTTAATTGGTTAGGGGTAGTAACCGCCGCAATAAGCAAGCTACTCCCACGCTTATTTGTTTAGCCAGCCTTTGCAATTCAGTCCTTGTTGGTTGTTGTCGGAATATAAAAATCATCTTTTCTTCATTCCCCCCTGCCGTTGAAGCAGAGAGCTTCTCTGGATATGTATTGAAAGTGAAGTATCAGGCTTAATTGATTCGGGTAGTAACTGCCGTAGAAAGCAAGCTACACCCATGCTTATTTGTTTACCCAGACTGTGGAATTCAGTCCTTGTTGGTTGTTGTCGGAATATAAAAATAATCTTTTCTTCATTCCCCCTGCCGTTGAAGCAGAGAGCAACACTGGATATGCATTGAAAATTATCTTTTCTTCATTCCTCCTGTTGTTGAAGCAGACAGCAACACTGGATATGCATTGAAAATCATCTTTTCTTCATTCCTCCCAGCTGTTGAAGCAGAGAGCTACACTGGATATGGATATGCATTGAAAGTGAAGCATCAGGCTTGTTTGGTTTGGGGTAGTAACCGCCGTAACAAGCAAGCTACACCCATGCTTATTTGTTTACCCAGACTATGTAAGTCAGTCCTTGTTGGTTGTTGTCTGAATATAAAATCATCTTTTCTTCATCCCCCCTGCCGTCGAAGCAGAGAGCTACACTGGATATGCATTGAATGTGAAGTATCAGGCTTATTTGGTTTGGGGTAGTAACCACCATAACAAGCAAGCTACTCCCCACATTTTTTGTGAATGCAAATCCTTTTTTTCACATTTCCTCTTGCCGCTGAAGCATAGAGCACTGTCGGCGTCGCATTTACCGTGTGAACATTTATTGAATAAGGGTATTAATAGGAGCTGTTCCATCCCCTTTATCATTTTGGTTGCCCTTCTCTGTACCTTCTCCATCGCAATTATTTTATTTATTTATTTATTTAAGGTTTTTTCTATACCGGCATTCATGATAAGATCATATCATGCCGGTTTACATATAACAGGGGGTGCGATCAGAACTGTACACAGTAGTCAAGGTGCGGTCTCACCATGGAGCGATCCAGAGGCATTATGACATTGTTTTATTCACCATTCCCTTCCTAATAATTCCCAACATTCTGTTTGCTTTTTTGACTGCTGCAGCACTCTGAGCCAACGATTTCAATGTATTATCCACTATGATGCCTAGATCTCTTTCCTGGGTAGTAGCTCCTAATATGGAACCTGACATCATATAACAACAGCATGAATTATTTTTCCCTATATGCAACACCTTGCACTTATCCACATTACATTTAATCTGCCATTTCGATGCCCAATTTTCCAGCCTCACAAGGTCTTCCTGCAATTTATCACAAACCGCTTATGATTTAACTACTCTGAATAATTTTGTATCATCCGCAAAATTGATTACCTCACTCGTCATATTCCTTTCCAGATCATTTATAAATATATTGAAAAGTAAGGGTCCCAAAACAGATCCCTGAGGCACTCCACTGCCCACTCCCTTCCACTGAGAAAATTGTCCATTTAATCCTGCTCTCTGTTTCCTGTCTTTTAACCAGTTTGTAATCCACAAAAGGACATCGCCTCCTATCCCATGACTTTTTAGTTTTCTGAGAAGCCTCTCATGAGGGACTTTGTCAAACACCTTCTGAAAATCCAAATACACTACATCTACCCGTCTACCGGGTCACCTTAATCCTCATGTTTATTAACCCCTTCAAAAAAGTGACGCAGATTTGTGAGGCGTGACTTGCCTTGGGTAAAGCCATGCTCACTTTGTTCCATTAAACCATATCTTTCTATATGTTCTGTGATTTTGATCTTTAGAACACTTTCCACTATTTTTCCCGGCACTGAAGTCAGGCTAACCGGTCTGTAGTTTCCTGGATCGCCCCTGGAGCCCTTGTCGAAAAGTTCCAGCTCTGCTCTTCTCCTGTGCCACTGCCCTCCCCCAAAATAACCATTGCTTCCCAACTATTCCTTGCAATTTATTCCATATAAGTAAAGTTTCTTGTGCCCTCCTATTATTAATCTGTTGCAAGGAGTTGGCAATCTGTTAGTAAAGCTCTGATGTTAAAGCTGGGAATTAGCAATCTGTTATAGAGCTCTGTTGTTAAAGCTGAGATAGCAATGTGTTATTAACGGAGTTGCTGGATATTGCACTCTGTTATTATTTAGAATAGTTGTGGGTGGAGCCTTGGACCAGTGGCAGGTGACCACGCCCTCAGGGGAATTCCCGAGAGGGGCCACTGGTCAGGCTTAGTGTAGGAGACAGACACACATTAGTTCTTTTATTAGACAGTATATTAAACCACCAGAGGTGGCAGTAGTGAGCTGGAAGCACCTGGCTGGGCTGTAGTCCCTCAAGTACTGGAACAGCGATCCCAAAGGGGCTGAGCTGTAGAGAAACTAAGAAAGTGAGTAGGCAAGACATGCACAGTTCAGGAACAAGTCCTTGATGGTAACACTCACACAATACTCTCTTGAGGCAGCCCAGGCAATAGTATGCATTAGGTCCTTGAGGAGCGAGTACCTGGTCCCAGGGAAAGCTCTGAGAGATAGATGGAAACTCACTAATGTTGTAAGCAGCGATGACTTCTTAGCAGAAGTGGCATTCAGGAGCTGGTCCGGGACGTGGGCCCTCGAGGAGCGAGTACTGGTTCCAGCCTGCGACCTGAGATGAAAAAGAGAAGGCGAGGCCCCCGAGGAGCGGGTACCTCTAGTGGCTAGGTTTGCAGAGAGCGAATCCCATCCGCAGCAACCTGGAGGAAGCAAACTCCTGACGTCATCTCAGGGGGACACCCCTGAGGTTCGCGCCAATGTCGGTCCATCAGTCGGGCCGTGCGCGCGCCCTTAGGAATCTGGTCAACATGGCGGCTTGCAGCGTCGAGCCGGTCCGGGAACGCCGGAGGAGAACGGCCATGAGATACCGCAGCAGCTAGCCTTCCATCAACCGCGCAGGGAGTTGCCAACGAGGTAAGGTGGGCGGAGCAGAGACATCGGACAGCGACAGACACAACACCTCCTAAGCTCCCGCGTCTCCCCTATGCCTTTCCTACGGGAAAATTCTCCACTTTGCCTCCCCCTCCAGTGCTCCCCCCCCCCCCCCCACCACTCACTCCCAAACTTTGACAACCAGAACGAGAACGTGTCCGCCCAGGACCCACACCCCCCCTCTGATTCAGCTCAGTCAATCCGTTCTAAAGTTATTAAAGGCGTAGGGGAGGAGGCAGACACACAAGCACGCAGACGTTCAGCGTCGTCCGATGCCCCCTCTCTTCAATCCCATCCCAGGATAAAAGAAAAATGTTCTAGAGCACCACACCTTTTCTTTAAAGCACACTAAAGTCACAGAAATGTTTGTACATTCACAGCTTTGCACAGGGCTAGACAGGTCATTACGCTTCCCCATGCCGGCGGCAGGTTGTATATTGGATGTACTGTTTGAGCCTTTCTACCGTCACTTGCTCCCTTTCCATAATTAAACTCAGCTTTCAGCATTTCTTCTGTACCCCACCCATATCAGGCCATACCGGTGCACCCGCAGCCATCCCTGGGCGCCATTCCAGTTCAATAGCGCCCTTGTGGGGGAGGGTGTGACACACGACCTAGTGCTCACTAACAGGGATAATGTCTCCCATGTCAGGGTAGGGACCCACCTGAGCACCAGCGATCAGACATTATGGTTCGATAACGCAAACAGCATACAGAGAAGGCACACCAAGCCCCGGGCTTTGAATTAAAAAAAAAAAGGACTTTGTCAAAATGGGGATGAACCTGGAGGAAGAACTGGAAGACTGGGAGAAACTTGGGCGGGTGATACCAAGATCTGCAATAGAGTAGACATGCCTGAAGGAGTAGGGAGAATGAAAAGTGATTTAAGAAAGCTTGAAGAATTGGTGAACACTTGGTAACTGGGATTTAATGTCAAGAAGTGCAGAGTCCTGGGGTGCAGTAATCTAAAAGAGTTGTATGTGATGAGGGATGAAAGACTAATGCGCACAGACTAGGAGAGGGACCTTGAGGTGATAGTGTCTGTGATCTGAAGATGGTGAGGCAATGTGACAAGGCGATAGCTAAAGTCAGAAGAATGCTGGGCTGCATAGAGAGAGGAATAACCAGCAGGAAAAAGGAGGTGGTGATGCCCTTGTACAGGTCCTTGGTGAGGCCTCACCTGGAGTACTGTGTTCAGTTCTGGAGCCCGTATCTCAAAAGGGATGGAGGTGGTCCAGAGAAGGGCGACCAAAATGGTGTGGGGGTCAGTATCGGAAGACCTATGAGGAGAGGCTGAAGGATCTGAATATGTACAGCCTGGAAGAGAGGAGGTGCAGGGGAGACGGGGTACAGATCGTCAGATACCTGAAAGGTTTTAATGGTGTACAAACATCAAACCTTTTCTGTTGGAAAGAAATCAGTAGAACTAGGGATCATGAAATGAAACTCCAGGGAGGACGACTCAGAACCAATGTCAGGAAATATTTCTTCACAGAGAGGGTGGTGGATGCTTGGAATGCCCTTCCGGAAGTGGTGGCGAGGACAAAAACAGTAAACAAATTTAAAAGAGCATGGGATAAATACTGTGGATCCCTAAAAGCTAGAGGTTGGAAATGAAGAAAAGGGTGCATGGGGGTAACCTGCATGGAGCGGCAGTTACTACCCTTAACCAATAAGCCTTGATGCTTTTAATGCAACTGCAATTTCACTCTCCACTTTGGCAGTGGGAGGGGTGGAAGGGGAATTGAATTCAGATGACAGCCAACATGACCCTGATTTATACAGTCAGGGGTACTGATACCCTGCCATTAGGGATAAAGCACATGACTGCTTCTACGGCCAAGTTCAAAAGCAAAGCACATTCAAGCAGCACTGTCTGAATTATCAAGAAGCTATTCACCTCGCAAAAATGTTACCAGCAGGAATTTTGTTATGGGTTTGACAGTTTTGATTGTAACTAGTACTACCCTTAACATAAGCCTTAGGGGGTAACCAGCAGGAAGCGGCAGTCACTACTATAAGCAACTTGCTGGTCAGACTGGATGGACCATTTGATCTTTTTGGGCCAACATTACTATGTTGTCCACAAGTCCCTCAGAAGGTGATACTTCACATCAATGTGCTTGGTGCAAGAATTCACCTCAGTTTGTGCCAAAGTTATGGTTCATACATGTTGACTCCCGCTGTCCGATAGTAATTGGCTTAGCCAAATTATTTCCCAACACTCTTGGGCTGCTGCAATGTATTCCGCTTTGGTGGATGAGAGTTGCCACTGTTGATAGCTCTTTGCTAGCCCAAGTGATGATTCCACCTGTGAACTGAAAAAATTGCCCGGTGGTAGACTTTCAGTCTGTTACATCACTAGCCCAGTCTGCATCCACCTAGCCAATGAGCTCTGGGTTCTTAGCTGCTGGCTCCTTTAACTTTTTGTGAATTGTGGCCTTTAGGTATCGCATAAGCCTTTCACTTTTCAACTTCATGTCTGGGCAAGGTCTCAATGTCCCAGGTCGAAGGTTCTGGTGTCTCTTGTTCTCGAGCCACATACGAGAGTCTGCGAGCTGGTACACTCTTTTGTTGTCTGGGTGGACCATCGGCATATGAACCCCTTCGCATCATCTGGACTGTTCAAAGTCTCCTTCACCACAGTCTCATCTGAATCCACATATTGCCTTATTTATGTGTACCATCTCTTTCGGGCTTGTAAGGGTCACGATGTTTGACAAGGACATCGCATTGAAGAACATGCTCCAGCTTACTGTCACCTTGTCCGTTCCAGCAATAGGATCCTATATCCCTTGGTCTGTTCACTGTATACCAACAGCATGCCCTATATAGCTCTGTCTACCATGTTGGAGCACTTCTCACTCAGGATATGCATATACGTTTTGCAGCCAAATGCCCTCAGCTGATGTACATGAGGTTTTCTGCCATGCTACATTTCGTGCAGTGTCACCTCATTTGCTTTTGTTGGCAGCAGGCTGTAGCTAATTTGCAGTCATCAGTGTCTCACTCCAGAACTTGTCAGGAAGGTTGGCATTCAGCAGCATGCTCCTTGCCAACTCCATCAGCGTGTGGTTCTTCCTCTTGGCTACACCATTCTGTTCAGGAGTGTAGGGCACTGTGGTCTGACACTTGATCCCTTGTCATTTGAGGTACATTTGAGTTGCCCTATTCATGTATTCTCCTCCAGTGTCTGTGCAGATGGTTCCATGTTTACTCTTGTCACTGCCACCTTAAGATTCTCCAGTGTTTAATTTTTGTTTGTCACGAGCTAAGTCTTTGTCTACTTGGAGCAATCATCAATGAAGGTCAGGAAATATCTGTTTCCAGAAGAGGTTGCTGTCTTCATTGGTCCACACAGATCACTGTGGATTAACTCCCGTGACTGACTTGCTCAGTGGTGACTTGTCCTCGGCAGCACTGCACGTGTCGCTTTGCTTTTGAAAATTGTTTGTCAGACGCTTCACTGATAATACACCTCCCTTTAAGTCTGGTATATACAGCACATCTTTCATGAGTTTTCTGTGCCTGTGCCCAGCACTGTAGTCAATGTCTGTGAAAAGAAATCTTTAGTACTTGTCATGTGGCTGGTTGCACCCAAATCAATACACCAATCTCCCACATTAACTTTCCTCTGAATTTAAAACTACAGCTCCACAGCTGAATAACCAGCAGGAAAAAAAAAAAAAAAGTGATAATGCCCTTGTACGGGTCCTTGGTGAGGCTTCACCTGGAGTACCGTGTTCAGTTCCAGCAGCCCGTATCTCAAAGGAGACAGGGATAGGATGGAGGTGGTCCAAAGAAGGGCGACCAAAATGGTGTGGGGGTCTGTTATCGGAAGACTTCATGAGGAGAGGCTGAAGGATCTGAATATGTACAGCCTGGAGGAGAGGAGGTGCAGGGGAGACAGGGTACAGACCTTCAGATACCTGAAAGGTTTTAATGATGTACGATCCTCGAACCTTTTCCATTGGAAAGCAAACAGTAGAACTAGAAGTCATGAAATGAAACTCCAGGAGGAACGACTCAGCTTCAGAATTACTTTTCACAGTTTTAATGATTTTCTTTGACTCTCTGGTTCTTCCAGGCTGACAATGGTGTGCAGTCAGGAGCTTCAAGGGATTCAGTGAATCCTTTAATACATCGGATCAGGCAAGGAACAGCCAAACCCTGCCTGATCTGATCCGTGACATCACACGTACCTTGACCTACATCACCCCCTCGTGGACAGCAGGAGTCACGTTTATCCAAGTGTCATCTCCTGCTGCTGAGGGACCAATCTTGCAGCCCTTACTGCGAGATCAGCCCTGCGGCAGCCAGAGATGACATTAGGGAAAAACATGACTCCTACTGCCACTTGCCTGACAATTCGGCAGGCCACCTCGGAGTTTGCCCTGTGGTGGCTGACGAGAAAGAGAGAGAGAGGATGCAGTGGCTGCCAGCAGACCTCATCCTGCTGGCGGCAGAAGGGAGGAGGAGAATCTAGTGCCACCAGATCTCTTCCTGCTGGTAGCTAAAGAACAGATCCAGGTCCTGTGTGTGTGGATGGTTGACTACCTGGGTGGGTGAGCTCCTGTGTATACGGGGGTGAGAGGCTGTGTGTAGGTGGAGGTTAAGAGCTTGTGTGGGTAGGTGGGTGTATGCATGGGTGGGTGGCAGGGTGAGGGCTTGAGTATGTATGAGGCTGGGTGAGATCCTGTGTGTGTGGGTGGGAGAGTATGTCTGACTGCTTATGGGTGTGGGTAGGTGATTGTGTTGGGGGAAGAGGGTAAAAGCCTGTGAGTGGGTGAGAGCCTGGGTGTGTGTTTGTAGATGGGTGAGAGCCTGTGTATGAGTAAGAGAGAGACTGTGTGTGTGTGTGTGGGGGGGGGATTTAAGAGCCTGTATGTGTGTGTGGGTGGGTGAGAGCCAGTATGTGTGTGTGCACGATAGAGAGAGAAGATAAAGTTTGTACAGCTTCCCTCCCCCAATCTACAACAATCTCAGAGAGGCTGGAAATTGAAACATCCCAGCTATGAAGAGGGGGAGATTTGTAACATGCTTTAGTTTTATTATTGGATATAAATTTGAATCTTATATTGGTATGTTGGGAAATTTTATAAACATTTTTTATGATGTTTTAATTATTGGATGTTCTATTGATCAGTTTTTAAATATTTATTCTTTTCATTAGTATGGATTTATTTACTCCTGGGGAATTCTGCACAAAAAAAATTTAAATTCTGCACACAAAAACCTACAATTCTGCAAAATTCTGCATACTTTTATTAGTCAACTAACACAATTTACATGACAGTCTTTAAGTAATTACATTTTAAAATACAGAAAAAAGTTATTACTTAAAGATGCAGAATTTTAAATATTTTGAGCAGAATTTCCCTAGAAATTCACTGTAAGTGTCCCTTCCACTCTCCCTACTCCCCTGGCCACATTGCCCTCTCAGGCCCCAACTCCTCCACCTGCCAGTATCTCTCCCCTCCACCTCTAGGCTCAACCCCTTCCACTCTATCACCAGTCCCAGAGTTTGACCCCGTTGTCAGTACTGCCCCTCACACAGGCTCCCTCTAATACACATATACACACCCTCATACAGGCTCCCTTACTCTCTCGCACACACATCCCCTCAAACAGGGCCCTCTCTCTTGCATACACACCCACACAAGCTCCCTTTCTCTCTCTCTCTCACACACACACACACACACACACACACATCCCCTCATACAGGGCCCTCTCTCTTGCATACATACCCACACAAGCTCCCTTTCTCTCTCTCTCTCACACACACACACACACACACACACACACATCCCCTCATACAGGGCCCTCTCTCTTGCATACACACCCACACAAGCTCCCTTTCTCTCTCTCTCTCACACACACACACACACATCCCCTCATACAGGGCCCTCTCTATTGCATACACACCCACCCACACAAGCTCCCTTTCTCTTTCACACATACATCCTCACATAAGCTACCTGTGTCTCTCTCTCACGCACTCCTTCACACAGGCTCTGTCTCACCCATACACAGTCCCTTCACACAGGCTAGCACCCTCACATACACATGATCCCTTTTTCATACACACGAGCTCCCGATCTCTCACATACATACACACTCCTTCATAATCCCCTCGTACAGGGCCCTCTCGCTTGCATACACAACCACACATGCTCCCATTCTCTCTCACACATACATCCTCACATAAGCTACCTATGTCTCTCTCACGTACCCCTTCACACAGGCTCTGTCACTTACACACACACACACATCCCTTCATACGGGGCCTTCTCTCTTGCATACACACCCACACAAGCTCCCTTTCTCTTTCACACATACATCCTCACACAGGCTACCTATGTCTCTCTCTCATGCACCTTTCACACAGGCTCTGTTTCACACAGGCTAGCACCCTCACATACACACGATCCCTTTTTCATACACACGAGCTCCCAATCTCTCACACAGATACACACTCCTTCACAATCTCCTCATATAGGCTCCCTCCTGCTCTCATCCCCACGCTTACCTCCCCTGGTCACTCTCACCTCATACTCACACCTCCTCCCCCTCACATACCCCCTCTGCTTCCTCTCTCTCTCTCTCTCTCACACTCCCCTCCCCCACCCACCTCTCTACACACATTCACTCTCACTGGGCCCTTCGTCATCGTTGCTGTGAGCGGAGCACATCCCGCAGCATGCCGGGGCCTTCATCTTCACTGCGAACGACACACACTTTGTTCGCGGCACGCTGGAGCCTTCATCTTCGCTGCGAATAGCGTGCACTCCGTTCGCGGCATGCCAGGACCTTCATCTTTGCCACAAACGGCGCTCAACACGTTCGCAGCATGCCGGGGTCTCCCCTGCAATTTTCTGTGCAGAATTTGGCAATTCTGCGCAGGGGGGGGGAATTCTGCACAAATTCCACGCTCCGCAGTAGTGCAGAATTTCCCCCAGGACTATATAATTGATGTTTTATATATTTTTTTTTTATTTTGTAGTTTGTTGGGCTCTTATTTTGTCCTTGGTAAGGTTCTGTATGTATGATTGAGGTGAGGAATGTTGCTGTGTATAGTTTCTGTGTAGGGATCTACAGCAGTCCGTCTTGTTCTGTTTTCAATAGGAGATGTATTGGTATTCTAAGGCCCGATGTAACATTTGCAGGGCGGATGCTATTTGAGGCCCAGGCGCTAGTGCTGTTTGGATATGGCAGATTTGTCACTTGGAGAAACTGTATTTTTGGCCCCTGTTCTTTCGAATGGATGTCTTAGCAAGAACAGGGATTTCTAACCCTTTTAGAGGATTCTACTCATAATATCCCAGCTAGAGCTACGTCGCTAGTTTCTCTCTCTCTTTAAAGCACGATAAGGATCTGGTTTTCTATAAATACTTTCAATGTAAAGATTTTTTCCTTCTGTGGTCAAAAAAAAAAAAAAAAAATCCAGATCTTCCCTGATGTTTCGCGGGCTCCTCAGGCCCATAGGAAACATTTTCGTTCTTTCAAGCAAAGGATTCTAGGGATTAGAGCAAGCTTTTCCCTCAAATTCCCATTGGTAACCTACCAAAATAATTAATTTACTTTTCCGGATCCATTACATCTAGGTCGTTTCTTAAGTGATAAGATGCTGGGTGCGTATGCAGTCCTAAGCAACGATAAGTAAGAGAATGAGCTGATTTCCTCGTGGTTCTATAATAATTATCGCTTCGATATTGTTATCTTTTGGGGGGTTTTTTCTTTGAATGCGCTTTTCCCAAATAATGTGGGCTGACACGATTGGAGATTTTTTTTTTTTGTATTTTCATATTACTTACTGTTATTTTAATTCTTTTTTTTTTCTTCCTATCATTGTAGGTAAAAAAGACATATAATCAATAAAAAACACACAACAGAAGATGATGGAGGCGTTGGCACGGGTTCCTCTCTCTGGAGAAAAGGTGCTTCTCGGTAACAGAGCCCGCCCTGTGCCTTCCCCCGTTGGGTTGCGGTGGTGGATGTCAGCGTGCGGGGGGCGTTACTTGCATCCGATAATCAGGAGGACGATGAAGCACAGTAGCCAACCCCCCAGGGTGACAGAGAGTATAATGCCTTTGTGAGCTTGGGGGCTGGGCTCTGAAAAACAAGCGGGGGAAAAAACCCAACACGGAATCACTAATCATCCCTGTCCTTTTCTTCCTGCTTCAGATAACGGCGTAAATAAAATGTAACTGGGTGGAGCAGCCTCATGAAGTTGACAGAAACATGAGCCATGTTGGGCCAGTTTGATATCCTAGCTGCATATACTCTGCTACAATAAGAACTACTGCACTGCCTGGGTACTGGTAATATAACCTGGTTTAAAATATTGAAATTTTGAAAATGCCAAATAATTTTTAAAAAAATTTTGCTGCAGAGAAACCGATAATTAAAACATCTGTGACGGTCCGAATACTTACCTGTGACTGCACACTTATATAATTGGCAATTGAGGCTAATGGAATAAAGCCCGCCATTTGTTTATGAGGTTTTCTCTGTCTCTCTCTATATATCTATAAGACTACATGGTATCAGCTATTCTTTATTGTTATCAAATATGATGCTGTTTTGAATTCAAGGTGATTCATTTGTGACATGCTGAACTGTGGGAGAACCTGGCCACAGGACACACCAAAGCGATCCTCTCTTCTTTTCCGCGGGGCCGCAGATCCTAAAAGCCCCACCCACTTCCGTAAAAGCTGTGGGGCTATTCTGAAACCACAGACCCGTCTCAGAAAAAAAAACGGCTAAATGCAGCGCCGATATTTCACAGAGAGCTCTCCAGAAGTCGCACGTACCGTGCAGGCCACATGCCACGCAGACTTGCTTCATAGTCACGTCTCCGTCCGGGGCTGCACAGTCGCTGCTGAGGTGAGCTCTCAGGACCTCCTTCGCTTGCCGATTCTCCAGCGTGCACTCAGCCTGCCGGATGAACCGGGCCGGGATCACCAGCTGACTCTGAACGGAGAAGGTCTGGTCCGGTCCCCGGGTGGTGTCCCCTCCCGATTCAGGTACCGAGGTTCCGTTGATGCTCCACTTCAGCTGGGGCCTGGGGTATCCTCGCAGCGCCTGGCACAGCAGGGTCACGTTATCGCCTGGGCTGGTAAGATTCCAGTGAAGGGGCAGGCAGGTCACACTGATCTTCTTATAGAGAACTAGAGAGAAGAGAGAGAGAGAGAAAATGATGTCATTTTGAGCAATTAGAGGAGAAGAGGAAGTGACAGGCCGACGGCACAGAGAAGAGGGCAGTACTCCAGGGTGCAGCTGCAGGCAGGGTCATTGCACACCTCAGGAGGGACCTAGGAGACCTCCTGCCTGACCCACTCCTCCTTCCAGTCCCTGAAAAGATCATAAGATGCGCCACGCAGGGTCAGAACGATGGTCCATCCAGCCCAGCAACTTGTCGAACAGGAAAGTCCACTCCACATGGTTCATTCCCAGAATTTAAGCGGTGGAGACATCTATCTGGCTAATAATTATTTATGGACCTGGCCAAATGAAAAAAAAAGTGAGCCTCCTCTGTCACCACCACCCCCCCCCCCCCATCAACATCCCCCAGTGCATCCCCTCCCCCCCCTAGCCACAACCATCCTACATCTCCCTCCCGCCCTCCCCCCCCCGGCCAAAACCAAACAAACATCGCCCCTCCTCCGCCAGCCACCCCACCCTGTGCCCCTCTCTCTACAACCAATAACCGCTTCCCCTTCAAACATACCATCCTTATCTTCTAGAGGGCCTCCCGCCCCCCAACATAGGGAGTGAAACCGTGTAACATAGTAGGTGATGGCAGATAAAGACCAAAATGATCCTTCCTTTTTGGTTTTTTTTTTTTTTAGTAGCAGTTGCTGCTCCATGCAGGCTACCCTCCAGGGTAATAGCAGCTGCTGCTCTGCGCAGGCCATCCCCCCCCCCCAAGCCTTCTCTTACGGCGAGTAGCAGCTGCGACAAGGCAACGGCTCGGACCAGAGACATGATGGGATGCGGAGGGTGAGGCAGAACCAGCAGAACGTAGGATTGTAATCATGCCGCTGGCGAGATCTCTCCTAGAATAGTGTGTCCCACGTATATCTAGCAAACCTGTCGTGCCAAAAAAACAGCACTGACTCCCAGGACTCAAACAGCAACAGGCCTAGCTGTGAAAAAGGGAGCTCAACAAATATTACACCAGGCCCTAAAAACACCCAAGTACATATGCCTCCCAAAAGGGAAAAAACACAAACGGCACTGCAACAGATACTTTCACAGAAACTACTCGCTAGCAGAATCCCTCAACACGGTCGCATGCTCCCTAACCAAAACAGAGAATAAGGGATCGCAAATGTTAAAGGTTCAGATAAAAACTGAAATGGGAACCCCGAAGAAGCATGCAGTGCACTTCTGAAGAAATACAAATAGCATAGTCTGGGTAAACAAATAAGCATGGGTGTAGCTTGCTTGTTACGGCAGTTACTACCCCTGAATCAATTAAGCCTGCTACTTCACTTGCAATACATATCCAGTGCAGCACACTGCTTCAATGGCAGGGGGAATGAAGAAAAGATGATTTATATTCAAACAACCAACAAGGACTGAATGGCACAGGCTGGGTAAACAAATATGCATGGGAGTAGCTTGCTTATTGCGGCGGTTACTACCCCTAACCAATTAAGCCTGCTACTTCACTTAGAAGCAGTCAAGCACTGCTCTCTACATCAATGGTGGGGGTGGAAGGGAACTAGAACCAAAAAGTTATTAATAAGGGCCAAGAGTAGCAGATAAGTACGAGAGAAAAATAACTGTGGAAGCTTGCTGGGCAGACTGGATGGGCCATCTTCTGCCGTCATTTCTATGTAACTGCACTCTCTCCTGCACGGAGCAAAGCAGAAATATTAAGAGAATGCACATTCCCAAAGCTGGCTTCATCCAGTCACTAAAGGGAAAATGAAATGTTTTATTCTACCTTTCCTGTCTGGTCATTTTATTTTTCTAAACGTCTCTATTTTTCTGCTTTCCTTTCGTTATCCTCCTCTAATTCCTTTTCCAGGGTTCTTTTTCTATTTCTCCTCACTCAGTCTTCTTCATTTCCTCCCTACATTTGTCTGACATTGATCTTTCCCTTCTCATTTTGCTTCAGTTCCTCTCTGCTCTGCCTTTTTCTCTCATCTTCGCTATCCACCGATACATTTCACCCCTCCCCCTCTCTCATCCTTCAGTTCTCCCCTCATTTCCCCCTCTAGCTCTCCACCTCCACCTCATTGCTTAATCACCAATCCCTCCCCATCTCCTCACTCCCCCCCTCCTTCCAGCATCTCTCTCCCTTTTCTTGTACCCTGCAGCATCTCCCCCACTACCTATCTCCCCCTCTTCCCCACAATTTCTGTCCTCTCCCCCCCCCCCCCCATCATCTCTCCTCCACCCTCCCCCTTTTCCAATCATTTATCTCCACTCCCTCCCCTAGCATTTCCCTTCCTCTGCGTTCCTCCACATCCCTCTACTCAGTATCCCTTCAGGGCCTGGGTCCTCCTCCCAGCACGCCTCTGAGGTGGGGGGGGGGGGGAGACCAGGCCCGAACTGGCCTTCTGATTTTCTTCTTTCCCATGGTCCAGGACACCCCTGCTCTCTCCCTCCTGCCAGCAATCCTTTTATTTGAATAATCGCAAGGTGCTCCAAGTCTTATAGCTGCAGAGACTGCACTGGAATGAAGCAGTGAAGGCACAGAAGGATGGGAGAGAGTCTGCACATGCTCTGCTTCCAGGACCCGCCCCCTTCCTGGTGGGAGGCGGGGCCTGCAAGGAGAGCGTGCTCAGACTCTCTCCCGTCCTTCAGCGCCTTCACCGCTTCATTCCGGTGCAGTTCCTGCCGCGGAAGGACTCCGAGCAGCTTGCGGTTATTTGAGCTGAAGGCCTGCCAGCAGGGGAGAAGAAACAGAGGCTGCAGCACCACCAGCGTCTACGACCGTGGCCATATTGGCCATAGCCTAGCCTCGGCACTGAGCTATACTGCAAGACCAGAGCAGATGTTCCTGCAGCCGTCCCCATAACCTGGAGCTGACAAGCCACGGCAAAGGATGTCAAGGTCTCAACCTCCAATGCACCGGGGGTGGGGTGGAAGAGACACTCCCAAGAATGAATGCAGAAGCGGGGGTGCGACTGCAGCATTGAAACTCAAGACAGTGCAACGGCTGCTGAGGATCCACTGCTAGAAGGTGCAAAGGTCTCACAGAGCATTGTGGACCCTCAAACCCACTGAACAGAGGTGATGGAAAGTCACATGAAGAGGAAGAGGGATAACCCCGTGTTGTCTACCAAAGAAGATCCAGGAGAATTCTGATTCAAAAGCTGAGCAGCATTGGACTCAGACATCACTGAGCAGTTAGCAATGGGCAACCCAAAGGCTTGTTTAGTTTTTTAGCCACGTGAGGACTCCTTGAGCCCTGGTCTTACCCACTACATGCATCGCCACGTTTCCATCTCCTCGGTCCAGGCTGTTACTCACAAAGCAGTTGTAATTGCCTTCGTCGGAGACACTGATGTTGCTGAGAACCAGGCTGGCATTGCCCTCAGGTAGCCCCGAGGCATTGAACCATGTCCTAGCCTGGAACTGGGAGCCCTGGTGCTCCAGCTCCTCCTTTCCCTTGCTGTACAGGTAGACGTTTGTCTGCCCCAGGAAGTTCCACTGGACAATCAAGTCATCAGTTGCCTCGGCAAAGAAGTGGCAAGGCAAAGTGATTTTGTCTCCAGCGTGGGCCACCAGTGGGCTATCTCCAGTGTCCACCTTAAACAGCTGCCCTGCTCAAGAAAAAAAAACACAAGAAGATGGGGGGGGGCCGGGGGGGGGTCAGTGTCAATTTGATTGCAATGAGAAACTGGGAGACTTTGCTCATTGGAAAGGAACCTCAGAGGAGGATAGGAAGAGCAGAAGATGTGGAGGGGGCATAGCACATGGTTTAACCCAATGATTTTCCTTATTCTTTACAATTTTCAGTAACTTTCAAGGCTCCCTGACAACTTCCTAGATGGGAAATAAAGGTTGAAAGGAGGAGGAGGAGGAGGAGGAGATGGTAGTAGGGGACAGTGAGGCAAGATCACGCCAACATTTTATCCTGGTGTTAAGGGGGGGTTACACCTCCCTCTGGCGTAAGGGGACCCTCTTCCTTCTGAACCAGGACTGACCCAATGCCTCAGCACGGTGTTAAGAAGTCACTCTTCCCTCTGAGCCTGTGCTGACCCACTGCCCCTAGCATGGTGTTAGGGGATATATTCTCCTCTGACTCAATGTTCCAGCACGGTGTAGGGGGACAATCTTCCCTTTGACCCAATACTGACTCCAATTTATTTATTTATTTTTAAATTCTTTTATATACCGAAGTATAGCTGAAAAGCCTTCACCCCGGTTTACATTGTAACAAATTCATACAAGAAACAAAGTTTTAACTTGTAACTAAGTACATAAAGATATGATTATAACAACTCAGCATAGGCAGAGTATAACATGTAAACAGTATACAAATTACACCTAAATTCAGGAGATATTTATTACTGAAGTATTAGCGTTCAAGATGAGGATTGAGGTTATTCGAAACAGTCTGTGAATGATTGTCTAAACAACCAAGTTTTTAATTCTTTTTTGAAAGTTTTGGAATCTCTGATAGAACTTAGGTAGTTTGGCATAGAATTCCATTCTATGGGGCCTGCTATCGAGAAGGCTCTATTTCTAGTAGCAGATAGTTTCGCAGATGACAGGGGGGGAATGATTAGTTGTAATTTTTCAGTAGACCTTGAAGAATGGGGTGATTTGTGAATTGCGATCATTATCTAGAGATGTCCCAATATGGTGTTTGGTGACACTATACTGCTAGTGATGCCAGATTTAGACAGTTAAAGAAAGGAAGTGGATCCAGTTAACCTCACATTCAGAGATACAAGCAATAATAAAGCGAGGTGCAAACAAGTTTAAAAAAAAACAAAAAACGAACTACACAAGCTGGAAGAGAGAATGAATGTTACATTTACTGCCGAGGCCCTGAATGTCTCCTTGAACCACCGCGCAGCAGGATGCCGTGGCAATACTACCCTCTCTTCCTAGGCGTGCCAGCCTTAGGGTCATGCGCGCCTTAAAGGCCCCAAGACAGGAAACTTAATGGCCAGTACCACATGACGACATCACGCAGCTGGGTATTAAAACCCAGCCGTGGCTCCAGCAAGTTACCTTCGCAACAGGTCTCCTACCTTAATTGGTTGTGCTGCAGTGGTCCTGTTCCAGCCTACCCTCATCCATCCTTCCAGCCTTGCCTCATCCAGTCTTGCCTTATCTTGTTCAGTCTCACCTTGCCCAGTACCTGCCCTATCTCTGTTGCCTCACCCTGTCAACCTGCCTTATCAGTGTCTCGCCTTGTCTCCTCCTGCTTTCATCCTTTGTGTCTTGTCCATCTTGGCTTGATTCCCTGGTTCTGACCTCAGCTTCAGATCTTGACTACTCCTTTTCTCGCCACCTCGATCTAACCTTGCCTCGTACTCTGACTTCACCCTGCCTGCCTTGACTTTTGGCCGGACTCTGGACTCTCTCTTGGATTACCCCTGGGATCCACCTAAATCCTGCTGCAGGTTGAACCCAAGGGCTCAGCCTGTAGGGAACGGGGGTTGGTTCAGGCGAAGTTCCAGCTTGTTTCAGTCCAGGTGTTCGCCAGCTGTCGGCGGAGGCCTAGTAGGTTTGCATACTAGGCTGCATCAACCTTGCCACAGCACAAGGGCTCACAACCCTTACAGAATGTATCTTTTATTCAGAATTCAATAATCACGGTCAGCGAAAGACAGTCCCCCAACACGATTGTGTTTCGCAAGCAGGATACTGTAATTAAAATACAGAAAGAAATAAAGATCTTCAGATACAAGCCCAGCAAGGGATTTAATAACCATAATACCAGCCGCCCAGGAAAAGGTCAAACAAATACCCGAAAAGAAAAGAAAGAAGTTTAACAAATAGCTGACTGCTGATAATTACAGTAGAATATCGGAAATGCTAAAGAAAGTTGAAAAGGTCGCCAAAATAGGTCACATGAGTATGTAGAGCCAATAGCAGCTGGTCACATGAGTAGATAGAGCCAATAGCAACAGGGGGAAGGGCTAACAGGTAAGTGAGAAGGAAGGAGGGCAGGAAGGAAGGCAGAGAAACCAATGTATCAGTATAATACAGTCCCATAAATGAGCAGTGACGGTTCACCCAATAAAAAGAAATCGCACGGAGATCATGTGATGTGGAGAACCTGGGAGGAGGTTGCTCTGCGGGCTTCTGGTGCCATCCCTTCCTTTGCCTGAATATCTACTACATCCTCGCTCCCCGAAACTATTATTAAGTTAGAGGGGTGAGAAAGCTTTATGAACACAGACAGGTATGTGTTGAAATCTCCTTCTGGCATGCCAGTTAAGTCTGACAAAAAGGAAGGACAGGCCTATTGAGAGCAAAATGGTGTTGACAATGGGCAGCTCTTCGCAAGCTGTTATTGATGAGGCGGCAGTGAAGGCCTATTAAGACAGCCATTACGGAAGCGATTAAAGATAAAACTAGAGGAGATTTCAGTGCAAATTTCAGGAATAAAAGATTCCATCAGCGAATGTGGACCATGGTTGGAAGCACTGGAAAGACGAGTCTTGATGGCGCAAGGCGAGTCGCTGGCGCTTGCGAGTAAAGCACGAAAGCTGGAGAATCGGGCAGAAACGCGTAAAGGTAAAATAGATGAATTAGAAAATAGAAGGAGCCGCAATAACTTGCATTTCCTGGGTTTTCCGGAGGAGCTGGAAAAACACCAAGCCCTGCCACAATTCCAACGGCTCCCAGAAGTCCTAGGTCTGTCAGACCTAAAAGAGGCTTTGGCTATTGAACGGGGGCCACAGACTGCGACAGAGAAAAGCTGGCGAGCACAGGCTCGCGCGTTGGAACCGGGACCACAGGCAGGTGATTTGGCGCGCCTCAAGAAAGCAAGCTGCATGGAAGTAGCCCAATAAGGCTCTTTTGGGATTTTTACGTGCAGGTGGCTTCCAAAGAGGAGGCGTTCGGGCCCGTTTGTGCGCGGCTGGTGGCGAAACGGGTACGCCTCGCGCTACAATTTTCTGCCAAACTTCATGTCTGGAAAGATGGATCCGAGTCGGCGCAGAAATTTGTGGATTCGTTGCCTGCAAGCTGGAAGTCTTTGCTGGAGCGACACCAGATCCTCAGGGTAACCGGCTGTTCCAAATGAAATCGAGAGCAAGGTCATAAAGTTGGGAAGTTCTCTCTCTGTTCCATGAATCCCGCATTTCATTTCTGGTGTGCAACGCTTGGAAGTTGTAGATAAAGGATAAAACAAAAAAAACAAACCCCAAAAATCCAGTTGGCTGTCCAAGAGGAGGCCATACTATTGTTAACTCTTATAGATTATACTCGAAATGAAGGCAGCTTCCTTGGTTTGTTTTCCCTTTTTTTTGGCTCTGGTTGATTGCAGTGAGGTCGGAGATGTAGATGCATCGGTCTCACCAGAGGAGGCTGACCTTTTGTTACAGGACGTTTCGTTAGTTCGGAATAATCAGTACAGAAGCTCTGCTTTTGGTTTTGTGGAAAGCTTTGGGACGGCCGGGGTGTTTTCAGAGTCCATTTTATATTTGGGCTTTTTGGGGGATTATGTTAATGCTTAGACATGGGGGGAGGGGTGCACCGGGTCGCACTTAGTGTGACTCTAGCTCTTAGATACAGAGCATGGGGCAAATTTGGAAGCAGAAGGGGAGCTAATCGCTAAGCAGATTTCCTTGGTCTGTGTCGGGAGGAATAATTATTTGAAAGAGTATCTCTACGGAGGGTTAGATAAAATGGGCACGAACGTGGGGCAAGGCCGGTGCCCTCCCACGTGGATTTGGAGATTTGAGTTTCTGATTTTGCAAAGGAGCCAGGACAATGGGTGAGGTTTCTAGACTTCTGCCTTGGAATGTAAATAGGATCAGGCTCCCCAGGAAAAAAAAAAGACAAAAAAGGTGGTGCAATTGCTCAACAGGAACAAAGCTTCAATACAAGAAAGGCACCTTTCTGAAACCGAAAGTAAAGAACTGGTTTGGGAACGGGGAGCTCATGTGATTTCTCTGCAGCTAAAGGCAGGGAAGCGGGGGGCCATTCTTATTAATAAGTCTACAAATTTGCTGTTTGAAAAGATAAACTTCAAGACCCGGAGGGCAGGCTCTTAATCAATGGGAACGTGATCACTGCTGGTAATCTTTATGCGCCTAATGAATATGTTCGGGATTTTGTCTGTCCACATTCTAAATTTACTGGTGATCCCTGTACCAAAGTTTTTTATTTTTGGCCGGGGATTTTAATTGCGTTCAGGGTCGTTTGCCTGCTGGGAGAACTCCCAGCAGGCAAAGCCTGGGGAATAGAAAGGGGAAGGGAGTATCCCTCTTGTGCCAAAAGCTCCAAGTTTCAGATATTTGGAGGGTCCTTAATCCGGGGGTAGAGGATTTCGCTCGTCTCGAAGGCCCGCGCCTCCCTGGTCCCAAAATCGATTCTATTCCAGTCTCCCAAGAAGCTTTTCCTAATGGGTACTTTCGGTGGAAACCAGTTCCCCCGCAGTATCAGACCTTGCTTCCATCTGGGTGGATTTTAAACTAATCTTGAGGGGAAGAGGGGAGAAAGTATTTGGAAATTCCCGAGTTCTTTACAGAAGGATATTGATTTTCCATCCTTAAGAACATAAGAATATAAGAAGATAAGAACATGCCATACTGGGTCAGACCAAGGGTCCATCAAGCCCAGCATCCTGTTTCCAACAGTGGCCAATCCAGGCCATAAGAACCTGGCAATACCCAAAAACTAAGTCTATTCCATGTAACCATTGCTAATGGCAGTGGCTGTTCTCTAAGTGAACTTAATAGCAGGAAATGGACTTCCTTGAGAATAAATGCAAGGAATTTGTTCTACATAGTAAACCGCATAGGGAGACGCCACACTTGCTCTGGGGAAGTAGGAAAGATGTTTTAAGGGGAGAAATAATATCTTAGTAAGACTGGAAGGAATATCCGTATGAACAAGAATATTCCAGAATTAGGAAATAGATTCAAACAGGCTGATACAGTAAGGAGCGGTAGGGAGAGCTGCGTTAGTGCCCGGCGCACCCGCGGTTGCCGCACGCACAGTCTGGTTCACCTACCGCTCGATACTGTATGTAAATAGCTTGCAAATGCAAGCTGCGTCTAAGAAGCGTCCGTGAAGCGTTAGGCCCGCGCAACCCATTTTACTGTATAGAGCGCTATACAGCGCCTATACAGTATCCTGGGTGCGCTGGCCTAACGCTTCACGGACATGCCGGTATCTCATTTCAAATGACATTTCAAATGACAGGTACCAGGAAGTGGACGGTTCTCCTACGCTCGGGATTGCCAGTCCTCTCTCCCCTCCTCCCGAAGCAAGGCGCGAAAAGCAGCCTTGCTTCGGGAGGAGGGGAGAGAGGACTGGCAGTGTAAAGCAACGAAGCGACTTACTTTTTTTGCAGCCCTCGTCCGGAGACGGACATCGGCGACGAGGGACCGCGGCTCCCCTGCCTCCAGCTGCCTGCGAAGATGGATGCCTGCACGGGTGAAAGCGGTTTTTGCAATTGGCCGCTCAAGACGTGACGTCACATGCCGTGATGCCAAACGTCGTGACGTCACATCTTGAGCGGCCCAATTGCCGCCCGTGCGATGCGTCCATCTTCGTGGGCAGCTGGAGGCAGGGGAGCCGCGGTCCCTCCTCGCCGATGTCCGTCTCCGGAGGGGGGCTGCAAAAAAAGTAAGTCGCTTCGTTGCTTTTCACTGCCAGTCCTCTCTCCCCTCCTCCTGAAGCAAGGCTGCTTTTCGCGCCTTGCTTCGGGAGGAGGGGAGAGAGGACTGGCAATCCCGAGCGTAGGATTGCCCGTCCTCTCTCCCCTCTCTCTCTTGCTACTTTTTTTTTTTCTCTTTTTTTTTTTTTTCTCTTCGCTTTTTCGCTTTTTTCCGCTTTCGTTGCTTCGGGAGGAGGGGAGAGGACTGGGGCTGTCCCGGAGACCAGCACCCATGGACGCGGCCAGGGCTGGGGGAAAGTTACCACCTACCCTTACCCCTGCCTCTAACGCAGGGGTAAGGGTAGGCGGTAAATTAGCAGGTTAAACGCGGGGCAAAACGGCAGGGTAAAAAAGCGATAGTCGGGGCGCGCGTTACTGTATGGGAGGGAATAGCTAATTCGCTCGTTTACATCTGATATACATGCCGCGGGCGGAAGGGGTTACCCGGTGATTTAAGAACGCGGTAAGAGTAGGTTAAAGGAGATAGTGGATCGCGGGTTGGACTAACGCGGCCAAAAAGTGGGTAGAAAGCGGGTTAGGAGCAGGGTAACCGCGGCCGCACTTTACTGGATTGACCTGTAAGAGAGCATCCGAAAACGGATGGGGAGGGGTCGGACAGGGGAAGGGGCAAAGGATGGGCACAGAGGAGCGCAGCAGCCTCTTCCATAAACATTCAAAAGCTTGGCGATCTCACGGATAGATGGCGAAAGGGAGGAGGCAGCGGTCAAACAGTTTCACGTATAAGAACAGGACACGTTAAGGTCCATATCTTAAAAAACGCAGAGGGGACAGAAGAGGAAACGAAGCCGAGTCAGTACAAAGGGGACCAGGCAGGGTCTGGATTACGATTGCGGGGAAAAAAGTCCGGTGCTGTTCGCGCCGCAGCAAGAGGGTCATCGTAGCGGCGGCAGGATGACCGCAGCGGTCGGCCCTTTGTTACATTCCCTTCCGTTCGGACACGCGTTTGGCCTGTTCGTGGTTATTAAGTCCCTCGCTTGGTCTGGTATCTGAAAATCTTTATTTCTTTTTCTATTTCAAAATTACGGCATCCTGGCCCCTCCCGCAGTGCAGCTCGCATGCAAAACGCGATCGTCTTCTGGGGGAGAGACGTTCGCTGAAAGAAATGCGTTGTACAAATGGATCGCTGACCCCGATTATCAATTTCTGAAGAAAAGAGACGTAGTCACGCACCCTGCCAGCTTGTGCAGTTCAACCTGTCCACACCTCTGCCTGACTCTGCTATCGCTTGCGGATTTAGACATTAAACAGAGGTGCTTTGTAGCCTGTGGACATTAGGGACCAAAGGGGATTTTTTTTCTGTTTTTCTTTTTAGAGCAGAAGGAAAATCCTGGTGTCTTAAGCTAATTTCTAACACAGGGTTGTGCAATCTGGCACCTGCCGACTTCCTCCCTGGGAGAGGAGTTTCTGTAATTCTAGAAGTCTAAATCCACACTTGAATCTGCTGAATAATTTCCTGTGAAAAGCATTCACAATGGACTAAACTCTTCCCTGTACTCAGGGCTTATCTAAGCCTGGGGAGTTTGTTCACTCCCTGCGCATTCTGCCATAAAACGGCCTGGACTTTGTATCTGGGATCGGACGCAGAAGGGCCCTGCTGCCGTTCCCTGCGGGACTCTGGCTGGTGGAAACATCCGTGCAAGGGAGCAGGAAATGAACTTCTGCAAAAAGGCCACACAGAGGGATGTGGTGGGCTCTGCGCCGGCAGAGTTGAAATTACTAGGGCAACTGCTGCTACCTAGCACTTCTATAGAGCTACTAGCATTATACGGATGGCACGGGTCCCTGCTCCATGGAGCTCACGGTCCAGCCAAGGATTCAGAAAAGTTTACTTCTTACAATAAACCAGGTTGCCAGAATAGGGACAAACACCTGGTTGGAGTCTGTTTGGTACCAGAGCACGTGCAGTGCCGCCAACAACCCAGGCTGAAGCACTGCTGTTCTAATCGTATACCAGTTATTACCTCCGAAATCTGTTTTTGCATTGTTGTTTGGGGTGATAACTTGAAAATGCAGGACAAGAAGCTACGGAGGAAGGGAGAAGAAGAACAGAGGAAGGGAAAAGAAGAACAGAGGAAGGGGAACATCCTGGACCAGTCAAGGACCAACACTCGCACGGAGGCAACCAGGACAGGGAGAAAGGAGACAGAGAGAAGGAGACCAAGAAAAAGTGGATCAAAGGCTTCAGGGAGGCCATGACAGCAGGGCAGCAAGACCTGAGCCCAGAAAGGGTCCAGGAGGGCCATCTGTGGGGTAATCAGCAGGCTCTAACCGAGCACAGACACGGACACACACACCCCTCTGGGGGCTCTATTGCTGAATTTAGCTTTCTGGCAGGGGCAGCAAGGAGCAGAAGAAACTTGAGACATCCCCTGACCACTCAAACAAATCTCACCTGCAAGATATGAAGGACAAAATAACAACAATGCACCTGAATGGATGAGAAGTGCAAGCAGGTAACCAAGGCTCCCAGCAACGTGCCACAGGCCTGGCATTGCGGCCCCATCTTAGATCCAGGACGGCATTCTCCCCGCAGACCTACAACACAGCAAGAAGAAACCATGAACGGGAAAATCATCCCCACCACTTTCTCCTAGGAGACAGGAATCTTATCTTCTCCCACAGGAAGAAGTACAGAAACCAAATGGTTTGTAATTAGTAGAGAATAAAGAGTTAACTCTAGGACTGGAGGGCTCAGGGGATGGGAGCAGGGATACAGAGCCTGTCACCTCTAGGACTGGAGGGCTCAGGGGATGGGAGCAGGGATACAGAGCCTGTCACCTCTAGGACTGGAGGGCTCAGGGGATGGACGCAGGGATACAGAGCCTGTCACCTCTAGGGCTGGAGGGCTCAGGGGATGGACGCAGGGATACAGAGCCTGTCACCTCTAGGGCTGGAGGGCACAGGGATACAGAGCCTGTCACCTCTAGGGCTGGAGGGCACAGGGATACAGAGCCTGTCACCTCTAGGCCTGGAGGGCTCAGGGGATGGGAGAAGGGATACAGAGCCTGTCACCTCTAGGCCTGGAGGGCTCAGGGGATGGGAGAAGGGATACAGAGCCTGTCACCTCTAGGCCTGGAGGGCTCAGGGGATGGGAGAAGGGATACAGAGCCTGTCACCTCTAGGCCTGGAGGGCTCAGGGGATGGGCGCAGGGATACAGAGCCTGTCACCTCTAGGCCTGGAGGGCTCAGGGGATGGGAGCAGGGATACAGAGCCTGTCACCTCTAGGCCTGGAGGGCTCGGGGGATGGGTGCAGGGATACAGAGCCTGTCACCTCTAGGACTGGAGGGATCAGGGGATGGGAGCAGGGATACAGAGCCTGTCACCTCTAGGACTGGAAGGCTCAGGGGATGGGCGCAGGGATACAGAGCAGGGACTGTAATAACACTCCAGTTTGTGGACCATGACTATAAAGGTCAATCCTGGCTTTTTGATGCCCCATCCTAATGTGCTGCATTATCTGCAGTGTTAGCATTAAACTGAAAGAACCAGGACTACAAATCCTACAATGCACTGGGAGCAAGCTAAAGGTCTCCTTCTAGCCCAGGGGTAGGCAGTTCCGGTCCTTGAGTGCCAAAAGCTGTGCACACTGAATGTTCCCGAGATGCACCTGTGAATATCCTGAAAACCTGACCAGTGCTTGGCACGCAAGGACCAGAGTCCTAGGGACAGAAGAGACTTGGCCTTTCACCTTTGTGCCTCACAAAAGGGCGAGGTCAGCTGATGAATCCACGTCCCCGAGGGCAGCCTGAGCCGCCCCTGGTTTCATACCTTGCACCAGTACCTGAATTGTAAGTGGGCCTGGACGCGGGATTTGGAAAAGGCGAGTAACTAAATCCTGACCTGAAGTTGGCCCGAGAGAGAGAGGGAGATTGTTTTCCTTAAAGCTAGAAAGCCTACCAGGAAGAAGAGATTAATTAAATCCGAGGCCGGGAACATTTCCTACATGAGGCAAAATCCCTGGAAGGGTAGGAACGTTTGCCCCGGCGAGGAGGGAACTGAGGGATCGCCGGTTGATTGTAACTCAGAAGGTCAATGAGTGCACCCGAGAGTCACAATACAGAAAGAGAAGGGACATCCAGCCTGAGCGGGACCCTGCGAGACCCCCTTGTAATGCTCGCAGTGGGGTCCGTGACCCAGTTATGAAGGATTTCTCTAGTAACATGAACAGGGTTAATTTGCTGCTACTAATAGGGGGGGGGGGGGAGGGGTTGTAAAAGAAATTCTGTCTGAAGGAGGTGTTTGCAAGGCACTTACCCCCATACAGGCTGATACAGTAAAGCGCGCCCAGCTGTGCGCACCGCCTAACACGCCCGGCCACAACCCCTTATATCATAAGGGTTTTAGGGCGCCCAAACCCCCTCCCGGAAACCAATAGCGCTCATCGCATGCAAATGCACCTTGATGAGGCTATTAGGTGCTCACCCCAAATACAAAAAAAAAAACAAACCCCGTGAGCCCGACCCTCACATTTGCACGCTCAGAAATTAACACCAGCCCAGAGCAGGCGTTAAGTTTCTGAGCGGCCCGGCAAAGTGTCCAGAAAAGCAGAAAATACTCCTGTTCTGTACACCCGCCGGCTTAATATCGTGGCGATACTAAGTCGGGGG